>NC_082717.1:87202216-87552216 GCF_030144855.1 Hypanus sabinus | reverse complement strand
TGTGCTTGGCTTCAGTCTTGAGAAGCACTACGACGAAAAGAATGGAGCTAGATACCATCTCAATGAAATGATAATAAGCTGACGTGTATATTCACGAGAGCTATTGCCGTATCTGCTGCTTTGCCGAATCCGTGGTTGTGACACCAATCTCCAGGCAGACTGTGAACCATTTATACCACCCTTTGCCTTCTGTGGGCAAGCTAATTCTGGATCCGTAAAGCAAGGTTTCCATGGATCCCATGCCTCTTACTTTCTGAAGGAGCCTTGCATGGGAAACCTTATCAAATGTCTTGCTGAAATCCATATACACTACATCCACAGCTCTGCCTTCATCACTGTGTTTTGTTACATCCCCAAAGAATTCTATCAGGCTCGTAAGGCACGGCCTGCCCTTGACAAAGCCATACTGACTATCCCTAATCCGATTTTGTCTCATAAATGCTCATAAATCCTGCCTCTCAGGATATTCTCCAACAACTGAAGTCAGACTCACTGGTCTATAATTTTCTGGGTTATCTCTACTCCCTTTCTTGAATAAGGGAACAACATTTGCAACCCTCCAATCCTCTGGTACTTCTCCTATCCCCATTGATGATGCAAAGATCATCACCAGAGGCTCAGCAATCTCCTCTCTCACTTCCTACAGTAGCCTAGGGTATATCTCATCCAGTCCCAGTGACTTATCCAACTTGATGTTGTTCAAAAGCTCCAGCACACCCTCTTTCTTAATGTCTATCTGCTCAAGTGTTTCAGTTGCTGTAAGTCAGCCTGACAATTGCCAAGGTCTTTTTCCCTGGTAGATACTGAAGCAAAAATTAGAGGTGTGTTATCTGCAAGTCCCCAGGTTCACTGGAGGCAGGAGGTCCCGAGGCCTGTCCTGGGGTCTGTCTGTGTGAGTGGATTTGTCAGAGGAAAGGGGTTTGTTTTGCCACTTGTTGTGTTCTGATGAATGTTGGCTGTGACACTTGTGGGCTGCCCCAGCACATCCTTAGTGTTGCTTGTTAATGCAGTCGATGAATTTCACTGTTTGCCTCAAAGTACAGGTGACAATTAAATGAATCTGCATCTGTTATGTTTCAGTGAGGTTGCTTCCCATTCTTCTTCACTGCAGAGTCTAGGCCCAGTCTGTTTAACCGCTCCCCATGTGGCAAGCCTGTCACCCCATGTTAGTAACGCGAAGAAGGCATGACCCCCGTGGTGAGGGTCTTTGCTTGCTGGGCCAGCTCATTAACTTTTGTCCATTGATTAACATGTGTCTGGGTTGCAGAACTTCAGTTACTGAGAAAATAGGTATGCTGGACTAATTTTCCCTGGAGTGGAGGGGTGACCTGGTAGAAGTGTAATAGATCAGAAGAGGCATAGATAGATAGGGCAAATAGTCAAAATGTTTTTTCCCATGGAAGGGGTGCCAAAAATAAGAGTGCAAGGGTTTAAGGAGAGAGCAAGGAGCTTTAAAGATCAAGGATCAACTTTATTCACCATTTATATTTACATGTATTAGGAACTTGCTGTGGTGTGTTAGTCAGGGCGTAACATGCAACGACAAAATCATTTTCAGAATAAAGAACTATATCAAAATAAAGAATTATATATATATATATGGAAAATAGGTAATGAAGCTAGAGATTAAAGGATAGTTATGGAATAAACTGTGTATAAATAAATGCCAGAATGTATGTACAATATATACAATAGCAGTAAAGAGGAGGAGGAGCTAAGGGTTGGGCTAGAGGGCAACTTTTTCCAGTTCATCTGTGAAAGAGATTAAATTCTTCTCTTTAACGTCTCTTCTTTCCTTTTCAAGGTGGCTGGGGTTCTGTCAGAGTCCGTGACCTTCAGCTGCACTCAAACTGAGCTTCTTCACGGCAGTGGGTTCCCATTCTCGGAGCTCGGCAAGCGGACTAGCGTTTTCAATATCTCCAGGAGCGGTCTGGAAGGTGTGCGTCTCCGCACGGTGGACTCCTCACTGGTGTCGCCAGCTGAAGCATTGCGGGAGATTAGAACGAGATAACTGAGTAAGCTGCTGTTGAAATAAGCAGCTCTGCGGACTGCAATATTGAAACGGTGAGCAGCTAGCCTCCTTTCTGACTGTCGCAGGAGAGATACCTCTCTCTCCCTCATTAGTGAGACAGAGAGAGAGAGCCTGTGGAATGTCGAAGTGCTGGGATGAACAGTGTTTTTTTGTTCATGGCCTCTTTTGGGGGCTTTGTTATTGCTTCCATAGTGGCTGGTAGTGGCTGGTAGGCTGGTGAGGCAAATGGGGGAGGGGGATGGGGAGGGTTGAGGCTTTACTACCTCTTGAGCGTGGGGTAGGGGGTTTTGGGGTTCTAATGTTTTTCTGTCACTCTTTGGGGCCTTTATTCTGTTTTGTGGATGTCTGTGAAGAATTCGAATTTCAGGCTACATGTTATATACATTCTCTGACATTAAGTGGAACCATTGACCCATTAAACTATAAAACGTGGTTTAAATTGTTTGCAGTGCAGTTACAGGGCAATAGATAGAGAGAGGTGGGGGGCAATATAGAATGGTTGAACAAATTAACCGCCTGGGGGAAGATGGCGTGACTTTTTTCCAGAAGCAAGTTTTCTTTGGAAAAAGCATTTTGCAGGGTGATTTTTCCTGCCTGCATCTTTATCCTGGATGCATACAAGTCCTGCAGTGATGGTAGACTGAAGCCAATGACCTTGTCTGCTGCCCTGACCAATTGCTGTAGCTCTCAAATACTCTGGGAGGATGCCACACCAAACCAGACAGTGGCGGCTCAAGTGAGGAAGCAGTGTAGAAGGACTCTGATGGGTACGTTTTTTTTCCAAAAAAGGAAATAGTTGACATCTGGAGAGCAAGGCAAGAGGAGGTGATGGAGTCTGATGCAGAGAATCAGATTTAAAAGACACTTTGCTGGAAATTAAACCATTCATCCATCTCTTTATCTTATGGTACATTAGCTCTTATTTGGAGAGGGTTTGAGAGTGAGGGTGGAGACATCTGGCTCCAATTGTATAGTATCCTGTGAGACTGCACTTGGAACATTGTACAGATCTGGTCTCCCTCCCTAAGGATGGCTGTAGTCAGGATAGAGCATTTGCTCAAAGACCGATTGCCCAATGGCAGTTTTTTCAAGTCAAGTCACTTTTATTGTCATTTCGACCATAACTGCTGGTACAGCACATAGTAAAAATGAGACAATGTTTTTTCAGGACCATGGTGTTACATGACACAGTACAAAAACTAGACTGAACTATGTAAAAACAACACAGAAGAAAACTTGTTTGTCACAAGGGAAGTGAGTAAGCAGACTGGGCCTATACTCTCTTCGGTGAAGAACAGCTAGCAGCCGTCTACCATCGCAGCAGGATGTCTAGGTGTCCAGGGCAAAGAAAACAGGCAGGAAAAGTCATTACAGACACTACCCACCTTGCAAAATGACTTCCCAAATGCTCCATTCGGGAAAGCACTATAGGGCAATTAAAGCAAAAACTACACTCCATCTTAAATGTTTTTTTTTCATCCAGGTAGTTAATCTGACTTTTATAGTTGCCGAATGTTGTTTTTCTCTTGCATGTCCTCCCCTGACTTATGCACCACGGCAAATTGCAAATAACGTTGATCCCCAGAACACAAAATCTCAGTTACCACATTTATGAAGCTGTCACCAGTTGCCTCAATCCTTCAGAAGATTCACCGCTCTGAGACTTTGGTAATGAACTTGCGACAGCAACACTTCCAAGGCTTAAAAATGCAGCAGCTACCCAGTTGTGACAGTTCCATTGGAAGGAAAGTGAATTTTAGCACGAACTTACTCCTGCCAAACACCCTTGAGATCACCTCTACTATTTTTTGCAACTGAACTATCTCAGTAGTTTACAGTTTAATTATAGTTGGTGATTTCAAAATTAAAATAATTATTTACTTATTTTTAAAGCAACGCACACAAAATGCCGGAGGAACTCTGCAGGTCGGGCGGTATCTATGGAAATGAATGAACAGTTGACGTTTTGGGCCAAGACTCTTCATCAGGACTGGAAAGGAAGGGGGAAGAATCCAGACCAAGAAGGGAGGGAGGGAAGGGCAAGGAATACAAGGTGGTAAGTGGTCGATGAGATTGGGGAGGGAGTAGGGGGTATGAAGTGAGAAGTGGGAGGTGACAGGGGAAGAGGTAAAGTGCTGAAGGAGAAGGAACCCGATGGGAGAGGAGAGGGGATTGTGGGCAATTGGGAAAGGGGAGGGGTATCAGAGAGAGATGATAGGCAGGTGAGGAGAAGAGGAGGGTTAAGAGGGGAGCCAGAAGGAGGAATGGAAAAAGAGAGAACTGCGGGGGGGGGGGGGGGGGGAGGGGCTTCTGGAATCAATGTTGGTGCCATCAGGTTGGAGGCTACCCAGATGGAGTATGAGGTGTTGCTCCTCCAGCCTGAGTGTGGCCTCTTCGCGGCAGTAGAGGAGGCCACGGACCGATGTGTTAGAATGGAAATGGGAAGTAGGAATAAAATGGGTGGTCACCGGGAGATCTGATGGATTGCGGAGGATGGGGCAGAGGTGCTTGATGAAGCAGTCCCCTAATCTATGTCGTGTAACACTGATGGAGACGAGGCCTCACCAGGAGCACGAGATACCGTAGGCGACCCCGACAGACGTCGCCTCACCTGGTTTCATTCAAATGAAATGCCTCTTGCTTCCTTGACAGTTTGCTTGTATTTATTTTATTCAAGTTAATTTAGAGCAGTGCAATTGCCCCAAATAACTACTCGACTATATATACATCCACTGTGTAATTATAGAAGCAGAGAAGGTATAAATTAAATTTTAATTACTATGTTATTAAAGGTTAAATAATAATAAGAGCTTGTATTGAATTTGTAGTTTATGATTCAATATCCCCAGGATATTGAAAGTCTCTTAGAACCAATGAATTACTCCTGATGTGCAATCACTGTTGCCTTGTGGGAGGTTGTGACAGACAATTTATACACAACGAGATCCCAAATTCAGCTTTGGTGGAGGGAGCATGGACTGACACAGAGAATGGTGGGGGAGGGGTACAGGTAGACTGAATCGTTCTTCTGCAGGCAGCACCAGAACAACAGGCAGAAAGGTTGCCTTCTGTGTTGCGTAAACCACACGCTGCTCAGTATGTGCCTGGAACCCACGTTTAAGCTCAAGTCCAAGAGCTCATCAGATCTCTCCAACTCTTTCACCCTGGACTGTGGCTTTAATCCATCCTTGATATTTTGAATATTTCTGTGCTTACAGACAGAGGCCTGATTTTCAAAACTTCCTGGGCCACAGCTCTCACCAAGTTTAAGTTCAAATTTATTGTCTTTCAACCATACACATTTATACAGCTAAACGAAACAATGTTCCTCGGAGATCAAAGTGCAAAATACACTACATATATCCCATGCAGCACATAAAATAATATTACAGGTTTAAAAATTCTGTAGATGTACAAGTTAACATAAAGTGCATATATAAGATATAGTTAAATACACACCACTATAATGCTACTGGTGCTCTCCTAAATAATCTGTATTGTGTGGTAGCAGGATGTTCAGCTGTCTCACAGCCTGAGGGAAGAAGTTGTTACCCTGCCTAACAGTCCTTGCTATTATAGTGTGGTACCTTCAGCCTGATGGTAGGAGGTCAAAGAGATTGTGGGATGGATGGGAGGTGTCCCCAACAATGCTGAGGGCTCTGCCATTGCAGCACTTTTGGTGCACGCCCTGGATGCGGGGAGGGGGGAAAGATGCAAAGAGACCCTGATGACACTCCTCACAATCTGCTGCAGGGTGCTGCGGTCAGATGCCTTGCGATTCCCATACCAGATAGTGGTACATCAAGTCAGGGCACTCGATGGTGCTATGGTAGACTGTGGTTAGAATGGGGGCGGGGAGCCTCGATCTCCCTAGTGCAAAATGCAGGCTCCGTCGGACTGTTATCTTCCTGACAAGCTCCACATCGCCCTTTTGCTTACCTAGCGATTTAACAAAAGCCCTCCTGTCAGAATCGAACCCTTTATCACATGCCCTCTGGTTCATTCCTTCCCTATCCAAAACCTTGCACTTTCACTGGAGAACGGTGGAATACTGAACTCTTCCTCCACCACCAATCGCACCTTTAATAAGGAACCTTTCCTGTCAGAGAAAACAGCTCCTAGTCTCAGAATCCCATTAGTACCTTTTACCCTCTCCAGACCTTCTCGTTGGAAGCTTCCGATCAGAATCAGGTTTATTATCACTAACGTATGTTGTGAAATTTAGTAGTACAGTGCAATACATAAAATAAACTGTACATTACTATCAGAAATATACTATATACATTTCAAAATATACGTACAGGCAGAGGGGAAGAAGTTGTTCCTAACATGTTGAGAGTGTGTCTTCAGGCTCCTGTATCTCCTCTCTGATGATAGCAGTGAGAAGGAGCATGTCTCGGGATCCTTAATGATAGATGCCTCTTTTTCTGAGGCATTGCATTTTGAAGATGTCCTTGATGCTGGGGAGACCAGTGGCTATGATGGAGCTGGCTGAGTTCCTGCGTGATGTTTGTCATCTTCCCCAACATGACCCCTTCCTGAACCTGCAGCATTCCAAGTCCAACCCCATGCAGTGAGTGAAATAAAGGCAGGAAATGCTAGAACACGCAGCAGGTCAGGCAGCATCTGTAGGAGTGGAAACAGTTGACATTAGAGACACATGGCCCTTCATTATTTATGATGAAGGGGATTGTTCGTCTTTCCACTGATGCTGACTAACCTGCTGAGTTTTCCAGCACTTTTTGTTCTGTTTCAAATTTCCTGTGTGTGCAGTTTAAAAAATGTATTTTCATCATGAAATAACTTTCTGACAGAACACTGGAGAAATCTCCCTATCTCTTACAGAGAATGCTATGGCTCTCTACCTGCACTTCAGAGTATTGATGGACCTTAGCTTATACAGTGCCTCTAAAAAGTATTCACCTCTCCCTTGGAAGCTTGAGCAGTTTTGTAAAGAAGAATGGGGAAAAATTGCAGTGTCCAGATGTGCAAAGCTGATAGAGACCTATCCACACAGACTCAAGGCTGTAATTGCTGTCAAAGATGCATCTACTAAATACTGACTTGAAGGGGGTGAATACTTATGCAATCAATTATTTTGTGTTTTATATTTGTAATTAACTTAGATCATTTTGCAGAGATCTGTTTTCACTTTGACACAAAAGAGTCTTTTTCTGCTGATCAGTGTCAAAAAAGTCAATTAAAACCACTGCAATTCAATGTTGTAAAACAATAAAACATAAAATCTTCCAAGGAGGGATGAATATTTTTTCTAGGCACTCTATGTTTAATTGAGAAGTCCTCACCTCTAAGTGTACAGTGGACCGTCAGTAAAGATCTATATTGAGTGTTTCGTTCTCCAGAACATGACCCTTTTGACTTAGCTGTACGGCTCATCTCTTGAGCCAAAACTGAATGCAATATTAATCAAATATTTGTGTTTAATTTAGCACAGCAGGACAGGAAATGAAGAGTCAAGATGAGGTAAAAACAATTTAAAGCATTTCCCACAGTTGTCTTCCCTTTGGGGCTTTTATTTTAGGTCTTTCTTCATTTACCACATTAATTACTTTCTAGACATTATTATCTGATATTAAAGCAGTCAGCAAGCTATTTCTATTTGGTGGTCCAATTTCAGTCTGTCTTCTCTTTGCATTGCAACTCTGTCCTCTCTACCATTTGCTTTTTCATGATGAAGAGTAGTTTTCCATTGATTCTATTGTATTTCTTTGTTCTACAATGCATATCTACAATAAAATGAAACTCAGGCTAGTATATAGTGACATATATGTTCTTTGATAATAAAATTATCAGATTTATCAAACTTAAATGATCAAGTTTACTTTGATCTCCTCAGCAGTTTCCAGCTGGAAGAAAATTATATTTTGTTTATGGTTTAAGTCCAAAAAAGAAAATCAAAGGGAACTGTAAAATGTCTGCCCCACAGTACTGTCACAGCTGGGGTAGGAAATGACCATCTGTTCAGTTTTAAAAACTGCAGCTGGGAAGGTTTATTGGAGTGTCAATCCCCTATTTCCCTAATGTCAAAATCAAAGTCAAAATATATTTATTATCAAAGGATATATATGTCACCAAATGCTACCTGCAATTGATTTTCTTGCAGGTTTTCTTACAAGACATACAATAGAATTTATGCAAAACTTTACCTAAACTGATAAACAACAAATGTGCAAATCAAGAGAAATTATGCAAATAAAAAAATAATACTAAGGATATGAGTTGTAGAGTCTTTGAAAGTGAGTCTGCAGGCTGTGAAATCCGGTCAGAGTTGCGGTCAGTGAAGCTTTCCATGCTAGTTTAGGAGCCTGATGGTTTTGGGATAAGAGCTCTTCCTGAATCTGGTGGTGCGGGATCTAAGACTACTGTTCCTCCTTCCCAATGGTAGTAGCGAGTAGAGGGAGTGGCTTGGATGGTGGGGGTCCTTAATGGTGGATGCGGCTTTCATAGCTTTCTCATGGCAGTGTTCCTGGTAAACGGGGAAGGCTTTCCCTGTGTTGTAACGTGCTCTCGATTCCCTTTGGCTCACATGCTGTCTGTTGTGGCTCAGTGGGAGTAAGCTTTCCTCTGAGCTGAAGGTCATAGAAACATACAGCATGGAAACAGAACATTTAGCCTGATGTGCCCGCGGTGGGCATCCTACTGTACAACTCACACTTGCCAGTACTTCCAAGTTCAAAGTTCTAAGTAAATTTATTATCAATGTCCATATGCAAATCTGAGATTCATTTGCTTGTGAGCATTCTCAGTAAGTAGAAGAAACACGACAGAATCAATGAAAGACTGCACCCAACAGGACGAACAACCAATCTGCAAAAGTCAACAAACTGTGCAAGTACAAAAAGAAAGAGAAAAAAATAATAATAAAAGAACAGAAACAATCCAACACATTACAAGATCCTGTAGCAGTTTGATTACTTGCACAGGCAAACATCATTCATCAAGAGCTTGCTTTAAAATACAAACTCATAAATGAAATCACACCTCACTATAAATACAAGTCTGATTCAGTTTTAGAGTCAGAATGCCACAGATTATATTATGAGTGATCAGTTGTTACTGATAGGGCAATCAATAATAACCGTCTGGGTATAATAATATAAGATAAACAAGCAAGAATGACTTACTTAATAGGTATAGCCATTTCAATCACATAACATACAGAAATGAAAACACTAGAAATATATTGAATTAAAAGATGAAATCGAAAGATTTTGGAACATGAACAGGACATACATTGTCCTGATAGTAGTATCTACAATAGCTTTTGTCCCATAAGGGCTACACAGTAATATCTTCAGAAGGCAACAACACTAAATAGAACAGTTCAAAAGCTCCTAGCAATTGAAAAATTAATGAATGAGTGTACTTGGTTGTGCTTGTAACTCAGCTGAGAAAAAAATAAAAATGCAACAACAATAATAATTAAGCAATAAATATCAAGAACATGAGATGAAGAGTCCTTGAAAGTGAGTCCATAGGTTGTGGGATCAGTTCAGTGATGAGGCGAGTGAAATTGAGTGAGGTTATCCCTTCAGGTTCAAGAGCCTGGTGGTTAAGGGGTAATAACTGTTCCTGAACCTGGTGGGTCCTGAGGATCCTGTACCTTTTTCCTGATGGCAGAAGACAGCATGAGCTGAGTGGTGGGAGCCTCTGATGTTGGATGCCACTCTCCTGTGATAGCCATCCATGTAGATGTGATAAATGGTGTGGAGGGTTTTACCTGTGATAATGGGTCGTTTCCATTATTTTTCACTCAAGGACATTGGTGTTCCCATACCAGGCCATGATGCATCCAGTCAATATACTCTCCACAACATGTCAAAGTTTAAGATGTCACGCTGAGTCGCCACAAACTTCAAAGGAAGTAGAGGTGCTACCATGCTTCCTTCATAATGGCACTTGCATGCTGGACTCAGGACAGATCCTCTGAAATGATAATGGCAAGGAATTTAACGTTACTGACCCTCACCACCTCCGATCCCCTGATGAGGACTGGCTCATGGACCTCTGGTTTCCTCCTTCTGAAATCAATAATCAGCTGCTTGGCCTTGCTGACATTGAGTAATGAGTTGTTGTTGTGGCACCACTCAGCCAGATTTTCAATCTCCCTCCTATACATTGATTTGTCATCGCTTTTAATTCGGCCAATGACAATGGTGTCATCATCACATTTAAATACGTCATTGGAGCTGTGCCTAACCTCACAGATATGTATAAAGTGAGTAGAGCAGGGGGCTAAGCACACGACCTTGTGGTGCTCCTGTGCTGATGGAGATTGTGGAGGAGATGTAGTTGCCAATCTGAACTGACTGGGGTCTGCAAGTGAGGAAATTGAGGATCCACTTGTACAAGGAGGTATTGAGGCCACAGCACTGAAGCTTATTGATTAGTTTTGAGGGGATGATAGTGTTGAATGCTGAGCTGTTGTCAATGGAGGGCATCCTGATGTACGCATCTCCATTGTTCAGATGTTCCAGGTGATGCACCATCAATAACTCTCGGAGACGTGAGGCGAGATAGGCTTTTATTAGCTGGAAGAAAGCACCGTCAGCAGCAGGAGACCATCACACAACATCCTGGAGACTGAAGGAGGAGCAGTGCCTCCAAACGCCTTTATACAGGGGTCTGTGGGAGGAGCCACAGGAGCAGTCAGCAGGGGGGCGTGTCCAGACAGGTTTATGTAGTTCACCACACCAGGGTTGAGTGAAAAGTCAATGAGATGCCATCTGCTCCTGACTTGTTGTGCTGGTAGGCCAATTGGAGCAGATCCAAGTCACTTCTCAGGCAGGAGTCGATATATTTCACCACCAAGCTCACAAAACACTTTATCAGAGTTCTATTGGATGATGGTCATTGAGCCACGTTCTGCTTAGGCACCGGTATAATAATTGAAGTAGGAGGGTAAATCTGACTGCCGAAGTGAGACATTAAGGATATTGGTGAACACGTCAGCCAGTTGACCAGCATTGGTCTTTAATGGTCAGTCCGGTATTCTGACTGGGTCGGATGCTTTCTGTGGGTTCACCCTTCTGGAAGCAATCTCTCATAGCGGCCTCGGAGTCTGAAATCACAGGGTCATCGGGAGCTGTGGGAGTTTGTGAGGGTGCCTCCATGTTTGGATGGGTCAAAGTGACCATAAAAGGCATTGAGCTCACCTGGAAGTGAAGCCTTGTTGACACCCATGTCACATGACTTCACTTTGTAGGAGGTGGTAGCATTCATAGTACTTGGTCTATAGTCCATCATGCTCATGTTTAAGTGATTTGTGTTCTCATCTAGATACTTCTGAAATGCTGTCATTGATTCAACATCCTTCACTCTCTGAGGTAGGGCCTTCCAGGTACCTGTCACTCTCTGGGTGAAGAGGTCCTTCTCTGAATCCCTTCATGAGGGAGGTTCCTCTCATATCCCCTGTAAATCTCTTCCCTTTAACCTAAACCATGTCCTCTTGTTTTACTTACATCTGATAATGGGACATGTTTCCTAAAGTCTCCCCTGCCATAATTTTATATACACCAGTCACATCCCCTCTTAACAACCACAGCTCCAAGGAGAATAGATGTAACTTCAAAGTTCAAAGTAAAATTTATTATCAGAGTACATACATGTCATCACATACAACTCTGTGATTCTTTTTCTGTGGGCATACTTAGTGAAATAAATTTCAATAATAATGAGCATGAAATAACAAGATAAAGAGTTTTTAAAGTGAGACCATCCGTTGTGGGAACACCAGAAATAGAATAAATGTAGTTATTCGCTATGTTCAAGAGCCTGATGGTTGGGGGGTAGTAACTGTTCTTGAACCTGGTGGTGTGAGTCCTGAGGCACCTGTACCTTCTACCTGATGGCAGCAGCAAGAAAAGAGCATGGCCTGGGTGGTGAAAATGGATGCTGTTTTTCCACAGTAGATGTGCTCAACAGTTGGGAAAGTTTTACCCGTGATGTACTGGGCTGAATCCACTACCTTTTGTAGGATTTTCCACTCCAAGGCATTGGTGTTTCCATACCAGGCAGTAATGTAGCCAGTCAGGACACATCTATAGAAGCTTGCCAAGGTTTAAATGACATGACAAATCTGTGCAGACTCCAGAAAAAGTAGAAGAGCTGTTGTGCTTCTATCACAATTATATTTATATGATGGGCCCAGGACAGGTCCTCTGAGATAGTGACACTCTCCTCCTCTGATCCTCCAATAATTACAGGCTCATGGACCTCTGGTTTCCCTCTCCTGACGTCTACAATTGTTGTTATTACACCACTCAGCCCATCTCCCTCCTTATGCAGATGCATCACCAACTTTGATGCCGCCAACAACAGTGGTGTTGTCAGCAAACTTGTATATGGTGTTTGAGCTGAACTTAGCCACACAGTCACTGGTGTAAAATGAGTAGAGCGGGGGGATAAGCCCACATCCCTTCAGTGCTCCTGAGCTGATGGAGATCGTGGAGGAGATGTTTTTGCTAATCTGGACTGACTGACGTCTACCAGTGAGGAAATCCAGGATCCAATTGCACAAGGGAGTATTGAGGTTCAGGTCTTGGAGCTTACTGATTAATTTTGAAGGGATTATGATGTTAAATGCTGAGCTGTAATTGCGAAGGAGCATCTTGATGTATGCATCTTTGCTATCCAGATGTTCTAGGGTTGTGTGGAGAGCCAATGAGATAGCATCTGCTGTAGACCTGTTGCTTCGGTAGGTGAATTGGAACGGATCCAAGTCGCCACTCAGACAGGAGCTGATATGCTTCAACACCAGCCTCTCTTACACTTCATCATTTTGGATGTAATTGCCACTGGGCGAGAATCATTGAGACAAGTTACTAAACTCTCCTTGGGCACAGGTATCATTGAAGGCTGCTTGAAGCAGCTGGGTACCACACACTGCTGGAGCAAGAGGTTGAAAATATCTGTGATTAACTCCTCAAATCTCCCCTCATAACAGAACAGCTTCATGCCAGGCAACATCCTGATGAATCTCCTCTGCTCCCTCTCCAGTGCTGTCACATCCTTCCTATAATACGACGACCAGAACAGCACATTGTCTGCAGTCTGACCGAGGTTTTATGAAGTTTACTACTTCTGTATTTATAGCCCTTACTAATAAAGGCTTGCATCCCATTGGCCTTCCTAACCATGTTGCCAACCTAATTTGCCATCTACAAAGATCATAGAAATGTCACATGTTTCAGCCCTGCCTCTGTGATTTAAGGAGCTAATTGACCCTTGCGCTGCTGAATCAATGTTACTCGTACTTGGCGAGTGATACCACCTACAAACTGACCACCAAGCCCTCGTTTTCACCAGTCTTATTTTATTCTGCCCGCTTTTCCATCCACTCCTTCGCAGATTCCCCCACAATGGGTGCAACGAGACCTGTCACATGTCTTTGATATGTGGGAAGAGGTGGAAGCATGGGGTGTCACAGGGAGGACCCATCCACTGTGGTAGCACCGGAGGTCAGGATTGAACCAGCATCACCCTACTAGTCCACACTCCTGCCCCTGGTGTGTGCCTGTGCTCACTGGAGCTGGGGACAAAGGGAAGTGAGGCAACTGGAGTGATTAATGGAGGTCAGTTTCCTTGGCCGATAAGCCCAGATCCAGTTGCTTCAGGAAGGTGGCATCTGCCAGGAAGAAAATGAAGAAGCATTTATTGGCTGCGGGAGTCTTTAGAAGTTGTGATCCCAGAGGCTCTAAGATTCCAAGTCCTAGATTACATTCAATGTGTCTGGAGCATGGAGTTCTGTTGTGGTTAGCCTGGTGGGGAATAGTCAAAAATGAAGAATGAAGTCCACAAGTCAAAGCCTGGTGGCCAGAGCCCAGAGATTGGAGACGTATCCTGTGTGTGGGTGGGAGGAACGGGATGTGCTTTGCTCTTGTAGTTTTGTTGCTTGTTGTGTTCCGTGTTGTCCTCCCGAGTACTATGGGCATGCTATGTTGGAACCAGAATATGCAGTGATAGTTGCGGGCTGTACCCAGAGCAACCTTGGGTGTGTTGGTTTTAACAAAGATGACAGACACATTTCACTACATGCCTCAATGTACATGTGATAAACAAACCTGAAATCTGAATCTGAAAAATGCATTTCAGGAATTATTGGAATAAGGGAATTAGGAGAAGAGCAAAACTGAGATGTTGTGTTTCCCAGGAAAAGATGGTCCTGTCTGCAGCTCTGGGCAGATGTAAATTTTTCCTAGGACTTCTAGAAGAATAAACACCATGAGTCAATAGGACACCTGGCTGTGTAATAGTTCTGTGTAATGAGAGGGATTTTGCTGGGTTCATTGTAAAGTGTCTCTCGGATGATGGGAATTGGCTGTTGGGCAGATTCCAGGTGCTGTGGAAATTAAAGCAGTGTTCATCTGCACCCAGAAGAACACTCGGTGTGGGGCACTGCCATCGAACAAACCAGCTCCTGATGCGCTTACGTTTGGAGTAGTTGGTTGAGCTCAGCAAGTCTACCAGACAGCATTCATCCTTACAGAGACCCCAGAATGAACCAGAATTTGCAGAAAATCAGAAAAAAGATGCAAAAGCTGGAAATCTGGAAGTGCCAGAAGCACTCTGGATCAGAGGATTTTCGTGATTAGTGGAGGCTTGGTTTGCTTTTCCTGGGTGAAGGGCGTCTTCCCCAGGTGGTCAATCTGCTTCTCGTCATCCCCTCAATCCCCTTTCTCTATCACACTTGTCACTGTGCTACACTGGCATTTATTTATCGATTCAATGTCCGTCCTTTAACTAACCATTTATTTTTAATATATAATGCTTAATTTTTATGTAATTCTTTATAATTGCTGAATGTTCTGTTTTGTGTTGCATGTCACAGTAAATTCCTAATACAAGTAAACATGCATGACGAATAAGATTAATCCTTGAAAAAGTTGACTTGATGAAAGCATTTAAAATCATGGGAGGCACAGACAAGACAGAGAGTGAAAACCTTTTTTCCCATGGTAAGGGTATCAAAAACAAGAAGACATAGGTTCAAGTCAAGAGGAGAGAGCTTTTAAAGGAATCTGAGGGGCAATTTTTTTCTACACAGAGAGTGGTTGGTATGTGGACCATAACTGCCAGGGGAAGTGGTGGAATCAGGCAAAAAAGTGGGCATACAAGGAAGCCAAAGCTAGTGGGAAGACAAAGGATTGGGAAGCTTTTAAAAACTTACAGAAGTAAACTAAGACAGTCATTAGGAAGGAAAAAAATGAATTAAGAAAGGAAGCTGGCAACTAATATTCAAGAAGATACTACGAGCTTTTTTTTAAGTATATAAAGGGTAAAAGAGAGTCGAGGGTAGATATAGGACCAAAAGAAAATGACACTGGGGATATTGTAATGAGAGACGCAGAGGTGGCAGAGGAAATGAATGCGTAATTTGCATCAGTCTTAGCAGTTGAAGATGTCTGCAGTATAATGGACATTTAGAATGTCAGGGAAGTGAAGTTTGTGCAGTGAAAATTACGACTGAGAAGGTGCTCAGGAAGCTTAATGGTCAGAGTGTGGATAAATGTCCTGGACCTGATGGAATGCACCCTTGGCTTCTGAAGGAAGTAGCTAGAGAGCTTATGGAGGCATTAATGATGATCTTTCAAGAACTAATAGATTCTGGCATTATACCGGATGACTGGAAATTTGCAAATGTTAATCTGCGATTTAAGAAGGGTGGGAGGCAGCAGAAAGGAAACTATAGACCTGTTAGCCTGACATCAGCTGTTGGAATCAATTGTTAGAGATGAGATTATGGAGTACTTGGAGGCACATGACAAGATAGGCTGAAGCCAGCATGGTTTCCTGAAAGGAAAATCCTGCCTGACAAACTTACTGCAATTCTTTGAGAAAATTACAAGCAGGGTAGACTAAAGAGTGTACTTGGATTTTCAGAAGGCCTTTGAAAGGTGCTGCACATGAGGCTGCTTAGCAAGATAAGAGCCCATGGAATTACAGGAAAGTTACTAGCATGGATGGAGCATTGGCTGGTTGGCAGAAAACAGGGAATGGGAATAAAGGGATCCTATTCTGGCTGGCTGCTGAATACCAGCGGAGTTCCACAGGAGTTGGTGTTGGGATCATTGCTTTTTATGATGTATGTCAATGATTTGGACGATGGGATTAATGGATTTGTGTCTAAATTTGTCGATGGTACACAGATAGGTGGAGGAGCGGGTAGTGTTGATGAAACAGCTATTGCAGAGAGATTTAGATAGTTTAGGGGAATGGGCAAAGAAGTGGCAAATGGAATACAATGTTGGAAAGTGTATGGTCATGCACTTTGATGGAAGAAATAAACAGGCAGACTACTACTTAGATGGGTAGAGAATTCAAAATGCAGTGATGCAAAGGGACTTGGGAGTCCTTGTGCAAGATACCCTAAAGGTTAACCTCCAGGTTGAATCAGTTGTGAAGAAGGTGAATGCAATGTTGGCATTCATTTCTAGAGGTGTAGAATATAAGGGCAGGGATGTGATGTTCAGGCTCTATAAGGCACTCGTGAGACCACACTTGGAGTATTGTGTGCAGTTTTGGGCTCCTTATTTTAGAAATGATATACTGACATTGGAGAGGGTTCAGAGAAGATTCACAAGAATGATTCCAGGAACAAAAGGGTTACTCTATGAAGAATGTCTGGCAGCTTTTGGGCTGTATTCCCTGGAGTTCAGGAGAATGAGAGGGGACCTCATAGAAACATTCTGAATGTTAAAAGGTCTGAACTGATTAGATATGGCAAAGTTATTTCCCATGGTAGGGGAGTCCAGGACAAGAGGGCATGACTTCAGCATTGAAGGACATCCATTTAGAACAGAGATGCACAGAAATTACTTAAGTCAGAAGGTGGTAAATCTGTGGAATTTGTTGCCACAAGTGGCTGAGAAGGCCAAGTCTTTGGGTGTATTTAAGACAGAGGTACATAGGTTCTTGATGAGCCAGGGCATCAAAGGGTATGGGGAGAAGGCAGGGGAGTGGGGATAACTAGAAGAATTGGATCAGCCCATGATTGAATGGTGGAGCAGACTTGGCCTCCTTCTGCTCCTATATCTTATGGCCTTATGGTAATTTCAATGATTAGACAGACACTTATACAGGTGAGACATAGAATGAGATTGTCCTAATGCAGGCAAATGGGGTCAGTGTAGATGACCATAAAGGACAGTGCGTATATAGTGGACTGAAGGGTTTACTTCTGCACTGGACAGCTCTATAACTCTATGGCTCAGCAGGTCGGGCAACATCCGTGGAGTGAGAAACAGTTAATGTATTTGATTGAGGACCTTTGAAGGAACACTAACTGCTTCTCTTTCCACAAACACTGATGAGTGTTTCCAGCATTTTCAGAATTCACAGAATCCCTTCCACAGAACTGTTACACTCAACCAACACATCTCATTGTAACCATATCACCATATAACAATTACAGCACAGAAACAGGCCACCTTGGCCCTTCTAGTCCGTGCTGAACGCTTACTCTCACCTAGTCCCACCGACCTGCACTCAGCTCATAACCCTCCATTCCTTTCCTGTCCGTATACCTGTCCAATTTTACTTTAAATGACAATACCAAACCTGCCTCTACCACTTCTATTGGAAGCTCATTCCACACAGCTACCACTCTCTGAGTAAAGAAATTCCCCCTTGTGTTACCCCTTAAACTTTTGCCCCCTAACTCTTAACTCATGTTCTCTTGTTTGAATCTCCCCTACTCTCAATGGAAAAAGCCTATCCATGTCAACTCTATCTACCCCCTCATAATTTTAAATACCTCTATCAAGTCCCCCCTCAACCTTCTACGCTCCAAAGAATAAAGACCTAACTTGTTCAACCTTTCTCTGCAACTTAGGTGCTGAAAGCCAGGTAACATTCTAGTAAGTCTTCTCTGTACTCTCTCTATTTTGTTGACATCTTTCCTATAATTCTGTGACCAGAACTGTACACAATACTCCAAATTTGGCCTTACCAATGCCTTGTACAATTTTAACATTACATCCCAACTCCTATACTCAATGCTCTGATTTTTAAAGGCCAACATACCAAAAGCTTTCTTCACCACCCTATCCACATGAGATTCCACCTTCAGGGAACTTTGCACCATTGTTCCTAGATCACTCTGTTCTACTGCATACTTCAATGTCCTACCATTTACCATGAATGTCCTATTTAGATTTGTCCTATTAAGTTTGGTGCAGAGGCATCAGTGGTTAATAATTTTCATTTTGCTTTGTGTTTCCTTCATGGGTAATTCAATAAAATCAGAAAAGTAACAAATTGTGAGGTATTAACATTTGACCATCAAATGATAAACTGTATTACTAAACATTATAATTCTTGCTAGGATTTAGTAATCACTTTGTGGTTTAAAGGATAATACTGTTTGTACAACTATTCTTGCCTGCAGTCTATGAGAGATTGCTGGCTGCGAAATAATTAAACTGGAAGGGATTTAATGGTACATTACTGGAGAATATAATTCTAACAGACTGGTTCTGCTGCTTGCTGGGTGAAGCTGAGGATGGATACCCTGAATAATCATTGTATAATATAACCAATGTTAATCGTGCTCAGAGGTAGCATCGCCACCTCTCTGTCAGATTGTTGGGGCCTCAATTCCTAAGCTAGAGTTTGAAATGGAGATGTAAATCAGTTACAGACCTTCAGCCTGGAACCTTAACTGTGATTCTCTCTCCACAGATGCTCTTTGACTTGCTGAGTGTTTCCAATGGTTGCTGCTTTCTGAGGGAGTGCCACACAGTCAGAACTCGATGCCTTCAAGTGGAACACTGAACGCATGAGAAGCTACAGAATTGTGGACTCAGCCTAGAACATCATGAATACCAGCCCCCCCTGGATGGACTTGCCTACACTTGTCAATGCCTTGGCAAAGCAGCCAGCATATTCAAATGCCCCACCCACCCCGACATTCTCGCTTCTCTCCTCTCCCCTTGAACAGAAGGTACAGCAACCTGAAAGCACGAGCCACCACGCTCAAGGACAGCTCCTAGCCTGTGGTCATTTGGCCTTTACATAATTCCGTACTATGATAAGACAGACTCTTGACCTCACAATCTACCTTGTTATGATCGTACACCTTATTGTTTATTTATTGAGGTATAGCATGGAATAAGCTCCTTCAGCCTTTTGAGACGTGCCTTCCTGCAACCCCTGATTTAACAGTAAGCTAACCATGGGACAACTTCCAATGACCAATTAACCTACCAACCAGCATGTGGACTGCGAGTGGAAATAGGAGCACTTGGAGAGAACCCACATGGTGATGGGGAGAACATACAAACTCCTGCAGACAGCAGCGGGAATTGAATCCTGGTTGCCGGTACTGCAAAGCGTTGTGCTAACCACCATGCTACTGCATCACACTTCCTCTGCTGTTGTTACACTTCATTCTGCACTGTGTTGTCGTTTTTCTTTGTATTGCTTCAAGAAAGTATGAGGAGCCACCTTGAACTAGAGACATGCTTCTGGGGAAGGAGCTCCCACAGTGGGGAGCAAGTTCACGGATTTAGAACCAGCAATATGTTTCCATGTCGGGACGGTGCCCTCCAGCGTGTGGTCTTCCCATGTCCCGACTTCCTTTCTCGGTCGTTTTGGAGCTGTTGTTGGAGTAGGTGTAGTCCATTTTGCAGATGGGACTCCTTTCAACCCTCTGGTGAAGTGAATGTTTAGGGTGATGGTGGGATGCTGGTTAAGCTGTCTGCGTTGTTCTGGATGTTGTGAGCTCCTTGGACATTGTTGGAAACATCAGTCAAGTGGACATTATTCCATCACATTCCTGGCTCGCAGCTTGTAGATGGCAGAAGGGCTTTAGGTGATATGAACTTTAGATACAGAACTCTCCTGTTCCTACCGAGTCTCTCATAGTTTGATGGTCAGACTACCCTCTTGGTTCTCCTAGTTACCAGGGAGGAGATGTTGCACACTTGCAACATGTTAAAGTGGATAAATCCCCAGGGCCTGACTGAGTGCATCTTTGGACATTGTGGGCGACTAGAGAAGAAATTGTGGAGACCCTTGGACTTAATTCATTATTAGCCACTGGTAAAGTTCCTTAAGTGTGGAAGGTGGCTAACATTGTTCCATGTAAGGAAGTTAGCAAGGACAAGCCAGGAAACTCCAGGCCGATCAACACAACTCTGAACTGATTATACAACCCACAGACTCACTTTCAAGAGCTTTGCGACTCAAGTTCTCACTATAATCACAGTACTGTGCAAAAATCTTAAGCACAGGTAAAGCAAAGATGCTTTCAAAAATAATTAATCTCAAAGTAGTATAAATTAGCATATACATACTCTGCTGCTAAACCTACTCTGACGACTTTAACTGAGAGCGCCATCACAAATAGACAGGATAGTGATAAAGACATCGAGCATACTGGCCTTTATCAGTCTGGGCGTGGTGTATAGGAGTTGGGACATTATGGTGCAGTTGTACTAGTTGTTGGTGAGGCTGCATTTGGAGTATAAGAAAGGTGTGACTAAACCGGAAAGAGCACAGAAAAATTTTTACAAGGACAAGAGATCCTGAGTTATAGGGGTAGGTTGACCAGACTACAGTAGGTCTTTATTCCTTGGAATGAAGAATAACCTTATAGAAATGTTTAACATTATGAGAGGCATAGATAAGGTGGGCAGTAATAATCCTTTCCCCAGGGAAGTAGAGACCCAAAGTAGTCCCTATCCAAAGGGAAGCAAAGTAGGGAGTATAGATTTAGGGAGAGAGGGGCAATATTTAAAAGGGAACTGAGGGGCAACTTTTTTACACAGAGGGTGCTGTGTGTATGGAAAAAACTGCCAGGGAAAGTAGTTGAGGCAGGTACAATAGTATCATTTAAGAGTCTCGAGAATAGGTATATGGAGCAGTGGGACTTAGAGGAATATGGGCTGAATGCAGGACAATGGGACTAGCTGGGTGGACACCACTGTTCCCTTTAAGCTCTGTGGGTGCACGGCCACACAGTAACTGAAATGCTCCCATGCACATAGCCTATGCTGCCTTGCAGTTGGAATTTTCTTTTATATAATTTTGAAATTAAGCTAATATATTTGAAAACTATGTTAATACCATTATGAAATGCTCTGTAATTAATTATATGTCAATTAATATAATTCAAAATTTTTCTTAATAATAAATGTACCACAACCTTTGCTTTGAAATATTTTAGAGCTTCAACATATTCCCACTGTCAGTGTTTCAAGTTACAACATTGTTACAAAATGTAACAATAAACACGGAATGGATGTCGGTAGCTCGTTGTTAATAAACCACAGGCTCATTGAATGCCTATACCATCTAGTCAAAACATCTTACTTTTGTCATTATACCCTTCAGTTAATAAATAAGATCAAAAGTACGTGATTTTTCCATTTTCTTTCTAAATATTCATAGTATGCACATTACAAAATAAACATTTAAAGTGCCATGCAGTTTTCACTCTGAGTAACCATTTCCTGCTTGGAGCAATGGTTGGTTCACACAGTTGTAAAAAGACTAGAGGGAAAGTTGGTGGGCACCATCAGCGGCAGAGACTTGTTGGGCCAAAGGGCTTGAATTATTCTGTATTGCACAATGACTCTATGACTCTAACAGAACTAGCTTCTGAATCTGCAATAAAATCGTATCTGTCAGTTGCCTTTACTATCTCCATATTTCTTCCAACAGAGAGGCTGGCATCGGCTATTTGTAAGTATTTGACCTTTCTCGGAGCAGATGTTCATATAATTGGAGCTATTAATCATACAATATTGGCTGTGTTGATGGGACTGCGAGCCACCGCCGCTAATATCCACCTATCCATGCCGCCTGAAGCCCTAGATAGTGCTCACATGCACTTTGCAGGAATTATCTTGCTGTGCCGGTTCAAACCGGTCTGCTGATCTCACTCACCAACCCAAGGGAAGAGAAGCACAGATTGGCTACTCAACCACCAGGCTTGCTCCTGGCTGATCTACTCTGGCCTCTGCCAGCTTCCCGTCACCCTAAATCCCTTCATTTTTCTTATATTTATTTATCTTCACTGTAATGATCTGGCTTCCACAGCCCTTTTGAGATGAGAATTTCAGAGAGTCATGACTCTTGGAGCAAAGAAATTTCTACACTCCTCAATTTTAAGTAACTGTCCCCTTATCATCGTGTTTGACATTCTCACGTTGGTGAACCATTGACACTACCCTGTCATAAGACAATAAGAAATATGAACAGAATTAGCCCATTCGGCCCACTGAGTCTGTTCCGGCATTTCACCATGGCTGATTTATTATCTCATTCAATCCCATTCTTCTTGTAACCTTTGACACCCTTAATAATCAAGAACCCATCAAAACCTGCTTTAAATGCACCCAACGACTTGGTCTCCACAGTTGTGTGACACAATAAATTCCAGAGATTCTGGCTAAAGAAGCCCCATATGATTTCTGTTCTAAAGAGACAATCTTCTTTTCCGAGGCTGTGTCTTTAGGTTATCAAAATCAGGATCAGTTTGGTTATCACTGGCATTGTTGTTGCTTTGCAGCAGCAGAACAATGTAATATATAATTTTTGTTTATAAGTTACAATAGGAGTTAAAAAATAAGTAGTGCAGAAAGAGAATGGAAATAATTGTTTATGGGTTTATGAACAGTTCAGAAAAAGATAACATGCCTAAACAACTGGCATCCTGTCGCACTTACCTCAATAATAAGCCAATGCTTTGAGAGGTTGGTTGAGGACTACATCTGCAGCTTGCTACATCCAAACTGGACCCCCTACAATTTACCTACCAATACAACTGATCGACAGATGACGCAATAGCCACAGCTCTACGTACCATCCTTACACAGCTGGAGAAGAAGGATGCTTATGTGAAGATGCTGTTATTCGACTACAGTTCAACTTTCAACATGATAAATCCCTCCAGGCTTGACAGGAAGCTCAGAGACCTCAGCCTTCACCCTGCCTTGTGCAGCTAGATCCTGGACTTCCTGTCAGATTGCCAGCAGGTGGGCTCCCTCACCTCTGCCCCTCTGACTCTCAACACAGGTGCCCCCCGGGGGCTGTGTCCTAAGCCCCCTCCTTTACTCTCTGTATACCCATGACTGTGTCACTACCCACAGCTCCAATCTGCTAATTAAATGTGCAGATGATACTACATTGATCAGCCTTACCTCAAATAATGAGGCAGCTTACTGAGAAGAAGTCATCACCCTGAAACAATGTCGTCAAGAAAACAACCTCTCCCTCAATGTCACAAAAACAAAGGAGCTGGTTGTGGACGACAGGAGGAATGGAGACAGGCTAACCCCTATTGACATCAATGGATCTGGGGTTGAGAGGGTAAATAGCTTCACCTTCCTCGGTGACCACATCACCGAGGAGCTCAAGTGGTCTGTACCCACCAGCTGTGTGGTGAAAAAGGCACAACAGCACTTCTTTCACTTCAGAGGGTTGAGGAAGTTTGATATGGGCCTCCAGATCCTAAGAACTTTCGACAGGGGCACAACTGTGAGCATCGTGACTGGCTGCATCACTGCCTGGCAAGGGAACTGGACTTCCCTTAATCGCAGGATTCTGCAGAGAGTGGTGCGGACAGCCCAGCGCACCTGTAGTTGTGAACTTCCCATGCCAGGTATGTAAAAATGGCCCGAAGGATCACTGGGGACCCGAGTCATCCCAACCACAATGTATTCCAGCTGCTATGATCTGGGAAACGGTACTGCAGCATAAAAGCCAGGACCAACAGGCTCTGGGACAGCTTGTTCCAGCAGGCCATCAGAATGATTAACTCACGCTAATTTGAGTGTATTTCTAAGTTACATTGACTGTTCTATTTATTATAAATTACTATGGTTGCACATTGCACATTTTGATGGAGATGTAACGTAAAGATTTTTACTCATGTATGTGAAGGTTGTAAGAAATAAAGTCAATTCAATTCAATTCAATCTAATGAGTTATTGCCTGTGCCACCTAACAGTGAGAATAGGAATAGAATGAGGTGGAGGATAAATCCATGGCTGAGGGATTGGAGCAGGGGGCAGGGATTCAGATTTCTGGATCATTGGGACCTCTTTTGGGGCAGGTGTGACCTGTACAAAAAAGACAGGTTGCACTTGAATTCTGAGGGGGATGAAAATCCTGGCGGGGAGGTTTGCTAAGGCTGCTGGGGAGAGTTTAAAGTAGAATTGCTGAGGGAGAGAACTAAACTGAAGAGACAGAGAAAGGGGCAGTTGGTTGACAAACCAAGAAAGCTTGTAGGTGGTGTGAGAGGGAGGATAGGCAGGTGATAGAGAAGGGACACGCTCAGACTGATGGTTTAAGATGTGTCTATTCTAATGCAAGAATCATCATGAACAAAGATGAACAGAGTGTGGATCAGTACTTGGAGCTATGATGTTGTGGCCATTACAGAGACTCAGGGGCAGGAATGGTTACTTAAGATGCCAGGCTTTAGATGTTTCAGAAAGCACAGGGAGGGAGGCAAAAGAGGTGGGGTGTGGCATTGCTGATCAGAGATAGTGTCACGGCTGCAGAAAAGGAGGAAGTCATGGAGGGATTGTCTACCGAGACTCTGTGGGTGGAAGTTAGGAACAGAAAGGGGTCAATAACTCTACTGGATGTTTTTTATAGACCACCCAATAGTAACAGGGACATCGAGGAGCAGATAGGGAGGCAGATTCTGGAAAGATGCAATAACAACAGGGTTGTCGTGTTGGGAGATTTCAATTTCCCCAGTATTGATGGTATCTCCTTAGAGCAAGGGGTTTAGATGGGGAGGAGTTTGTTCGGTGTGTCCAGGAAGGTTTCCTGACACAACATGTAGATAAGCCTACAAGAGGAGAGCTGTACTTGATCTGGTATTGGGAAATGAACCTGGTCAGGTGTCAGATCTCTCAGTGGGAGAGCATTTTGGAGATAGTGATTACAATTCTATCTCCTTTACCATAGCATTGGAGAGGGATAAGAACAGAAAAGTTAGGAAAGCATTTAATTGGAGTAAGGGGAAATATGAAGCGGTCAGGCAGGAACGTGGAAGCATAACTTGGGAACAGATGTTCTCAGGGAAATGTATGACAGAAATGTGGCAAATGTTCAGGGGATATTCTGGTGGGGTTCTGCATCGGTACGTTCCAATGAGACAGGGAAAGGATGGTAGGGTTCAGGAACCATGGTGTACAAACTGTGTTGAAAATCTAGTCAAGAAGAAAAGAAAAGCTTACGAAAGGTTGAAAAAACTAGGTAATGATAGAGATCTAGAAGATTATAAAGCTAGCAGGAAAAAGCTTAAGAATGAAATTAGGAGAGCCAGAAGGGGCCATGACAAAGCCTTGGCGGACAGGATTAAGGAAAACCTCAAGGTATTCTACAAGTATGTGAAGAGCAAGAGGATAAGATGTGAGAGAATAGGACTAATCAAGTGTGACAGTGGAAAAGTGTGTATGGAACTGGAGGAGATGGCAGAGGTACTTAATGAATACTTTGTTTCGGTATTCAGAAAAGGACCTTGGCAATTGTAGGGATGACTTACAGTGGACTGAAAAGCTTGAGCATATAGGCATTAAGAAAGAGGATGTGCTGGAGCTTTTGGAAAACATCAAGTTGGATACTGGGACCGGACAAGATATACCTCAGGTTACTGTGGGAGGCAAGGGTGGAGATTGCTGAGCCTCTGGCAATGAACTTTGCTTCATTAATGGGCACCAGAGAGGTTCTGGAGGATTGGAGGGTTGCAGATGTTGTTCACTTATTCAAGAAAGGGAGTAGAGATAGCTCAGAAAATTATAGACCAGTGAGTCTATAATTGTGGTTGGTAACTTGATGGAGAAAATCCTGTGAGGCAGGATTTATGAACATTTGGAGAGGCATAATATGATTAGGAATAGTCAGCATGGCTTTGTCAAAGGCAGGACGTGCCTTACGAGCCTGATTGAATTTATTGAGGATGTGACTAAACACATTGATGAAGGTAGAGCCGTTGATGTAGGGTATATGGATTTCAACAAGGCATTTGATAAGATACCCCATGAAAGGCTTACTGAGAAAGTAAAGAGGCAATGGATCCAAGGGGACATTGCTTTGTGGATCCAGAACTGGCTTGCCCACAGAAGGCAAAGAGTGGTTGTAAGATGGGTCATATTCTGTATGGAGGTCAGTGGCCAGTAGTGTGCTTCAGAGATCTGTTCTGGGACCCCGTCTTTTCGTGATTTTTATTAATGTCCTAGATGAGGAAGTGGAGGGATGGGTTAGTAAATTTGCTGATGACACAAAGGTTGGGGGTGTTGTGGATAGCGTTCAGGGCTGTCAGAGATTACAGCAGGAAATTGATAGGATGCAGAACTGACTGAGAAGTGGCAGATGGAGTTCAACCCAGATAAGAGTGAGGTGGTTCATTTTGGTGGGTGCAATATGATGGCAGAACATAATATTAATGTTAAGACTCTTGGCAGTGTGGAGGATCAGAAGGATCTTGGGGTCTGAGTCCACAGGACACTCAAAGCTGCTGCGTAGCTTGACCATGTGGTTAAGAAGGCATACAGTGTATTAACCTTTATCAACTGAGGGACTGAGTTCAAGAGCCAAGAGGTAATGTTACAGCTGTATAGGACCCTGGTCAGACCCCATTTGGAGTATTGTGCTCAGTTCTGGTCGCCTCACTACAGGAAGGATGTGGAAGCCATAGAAAGAGTGCAGAGGAGATTTACAAGAATGTTGCCTGGATTGGGGAGCATGCCTTATGAGAATAGGTTGAGTGAAGTTGGCCTTTTCTCCTTGGAGCGAAGGAGCATGAGAGGTGACCTGGTAGAGGTATATAAGATGATGAAAGGCATTGATCATGTGGATAGTCAGAGGCTTTTTCCCAGGGCTGAAATGGCTAACACGAGAGGGCACAGTTTTAAGGTGCTTGGAAGTAGGTAATTGGAAGGACGAAATGTCAGGGGTAAGTTTTTTATGCAGAGAGTGGTGAGTGCATGGAATGGGCTGCCAGCAACAGTGGTGGAGGCGGAAACCATAGGGTCTTTTCAGAGGCTCCTGGATGGCTACTTGGAGCTTAGAAAAATAGAGGGCTATGGTCACCCTAGGCAATTTCTAAAGTAAGTACATGTTCAACACAGCTTTGCGGGCTGAAGGGCCTGTATTGTGTTGTAGGTTTTCTATGTTTCTAATGGCAGAGGGGAAGAAGCTGTTCCTAAAATGTTGAGTATGTATCTTCAGTCTCCTGTAACTCTTCCCTGAAGGTAGTAATGAGAAGAGGCCATGTCCCTAGTGGTGGGATCCTTAATGATGGATGCTGCCTTCTTGAAGCATTTTAAGGATGCGACTGCCAGACAGTTAAACTATAGGATATGAGGAGAGAATTGGTGGCGAGGACGAAGTTGGTACTGGCACGGTCTAACTGAATGGTGAGGCAGGTTCTAGGAGCAGTCGGGTTACTCTGCTCATTGTCTTCTCATGTACTGTTTCCTTAGACCAGACAGCGCAGATGCAGCCTACTAATTACAGACTGCGAAGTGTTGACACCAAGTGTTGACTGCACAGGAAGACCAGTTTCTTTTCTAATTTCTCTGACATATTTTTAGAAATTCTTACCATGCGAGGTTTAAAATAACCGTAAGTGACTTAGCTTATTCAAAAATGTTTTTCTTCACTGAACCGCTGAATTTGACTGTTTTCTGGGTCTACTACCTCATTGCTTAAAGGGGAAAATAACTTTGGTTAGGGCATTTAATTGAACCATATCAAGTCAATTGCGAGAATGTGGCCAATTGTGGTGAATCGACTGTGTCTCCAATGCATGGAAGTCCCTCCTCTCTCACATGGGGTTTTGAGTACCTGCATTTTTCATCTTGGTGGCCTCCCAGAGTTTGTTGCCCAGCATGTTCTGTGGCTAATGTGACTTGGTTAAAATGTTTAATCCTTCTGTTCTGTTGTCACTCTTGTTCCGTGCATACGTAACAATAGCGTTTACTGCTGGGATGTTAGGATTTATTTTAATCCTAACAATTAAAACAATGAAAGGTACTCTGAACAGGCTCACTCGTGGCACTTCAACCTCTCGGTCAAAAATATGTGACCTCAAATCATTACTTAAAACCAACGCAATGGAATTCCAGAGCAGGTTGTTCATGCAAAACTAGCCAATGATTTTACAGCTAATACACTGAATGCCACATACAATAAACTATCTTTAAAATCTAACTTGCTTCTCTCTGATGGAGGGTAGCCAACTTGAAATAATGGAAATCGTTCTTGCCACACACCCCTGGGTAGAGCGTATGGGGCACAGAAACATGCCATATTGAGCTGTGTAGAGGAGCGCCCAAGGCACAGAAAAGGCCCTTCAGCCCAGAATGTCCAGGTTGACCACTGAGAATCTATCCAGACTAATCCCATTTACCACCACTTGGTGAGTTAAGTGCTCATCCAGATGCTTCTTAAATGTGAGAATACAGTATTATATCTGGGGCAGATGTGCTTTCAGACTCTATCAGCAGAGGCCATTCCCCAGGGCCTATCTCCTCTGTAATGGTGACCTTAGATAAGCGAGACCCCTGTCACGCAGTTGCTCAGGGTGGATCTCAGCAAAGACCCTTGCGGTTTTTGTTCCGACCTTCTTGGCAACTGCATAGTTGACAATGAAGTCACAGAGTCTTGGTGTCATTCCGAGCAGAAGCTTGATGCAGCCAATGCGGAGACTCTATGGGGAAGAACCACAATCTAAGGTTGTTTTGTTACTGGATAGGGAGGGTCTTAGTCTGGCAGGGTAACACCTTTCCGTCACAAGTGGCAAGGTGCTATGCAAAAGAAAAGTGCTAGTAATGTACTGACCAAATGACACTGAGAGTGTAAAGAGCTTTGCACTCTTTATTCCTCTGTGTATTCACCAAGTGGCCACTTTATTAGATACACCTGTACAACTCATTAATGCAAATTTCTCATCAGCCAATCCTGTGGCTGCGACTCAATGCATAAAAGCATGCAGGCATGGTCAAGAGGTTCAGTTGTTGTTCAGAGCAAGCACCAGAATGGGGAAGAAATGTGATCCGAGTGACTTTGACCATGCTGGCACCAGACGGGGCGGTTTGAGTATCTCAGAAGCTGCTGATCTCCTGCCATTTTCACACACAGCGGTCTCTGGAGTTTACAGGAATGGTGTGAAAACAAAAACATATGGGGAGCAGCAGTTCTGTGGACGAAAGCGCATTGTTGATGGGGGAGGTCAGAGGAGACCGGCCAGAATGGTTCAAGCCGACATGTTGCAGCCGTAGAGTGCAGAAGAGCATCTCTGAACGCACAACACGTTGAACCTTGAACCTTGAAGCTACAGCAGCAGAAGACCATAAATATTCAGAAATACACTTAACAGTTACCTTCTGTACCTAATAAGTTAGCCACTGAGTGTAGGTCAGGGGTAATTGACAGCAGCTAGTTAATCTGCCAACCTAGATGCCATTGAGAGGTGAGAGGAAGCTAAAAGACCACCAGGGTGAAGCACCTGAGGTGCTGCCATTTATCAGACAATGAGCTGAGAAGGTGAGTTAACCATACTGTAAATAACATTGCCTCTGCTGGTCTTAGTGTATCACAGTTTGCTGTGATTCAAAGGCTACGTTGCATGGAAGGGAAGTATTGCAGTCATGGTATACCATTTGTTTTGTTAGTCTAAACGGATTTAGATGAAGATTGTGGGATGATTTGACTGATGACTTGGGGAATTGGATAAGCACAAGTGGAGTACATTATATTGGATGCATTTAATGCTCAGAAGGGAGTCCTGGACGAAAGGGAAAAATGCTTGAGGATTTTCCCAGGCAGAGGAACATGAGCTGTATTGTTCTTAGTGGCTGGTCGAAGATGGGTGGAGAGCCACAGGAGATGCCAACTAAGTCAGTCTGAATATGGACCAAAAGAATTAGGAGCAGACGTAGGCCATCCAGCCTATCACGTCTGCTCTGCCATTCCACCATGGCTGATTTATTATCTCTTTAGACTTCACCCAGTAAACTTTGTGTTGATCACTAATCAAGAGCCTATCAACTTCCACTTTAAATATACCCCATGACTTGGCCTCCACAGTCATCTGTGGTAATGAATTCCACAGATACACTACCCCCAGCTAAAGAAATTCTTCCTCATCTCTGTTCCAAAAGACTTGTATTCTGCCCCTGTGCCCTCTGGATTCCCATACCATAGGAAAGATCCTCTCTACATCTACTCCATCTAGGTCTTTCAATTTTTGATAGGTTTCAGTGAGAACTCCCCTCAGTCTTCTGATCTCCAGTGAGCACAGGCTGAGAGCCATCAAATGCTCCTCAAAGTTAACCATTTAATTCCAGGAATCATTCTCGTTAACTTCCTCTGGACCTTCTCCTTCCCCATTTAGAAAATAGTCTATGCCTTCTTTCCTTCTATCAAAGTGCATGACCCTACACCTCTCAACATTATATGTCATCCGCCACCTCTTTGCCCATTCTCCCAATCTGTCCAAGTCCTTCTGCAGGCTCCCTGCTTCCTCAACACTACCTGCCTCTCCACCTATGTTGTATCATTTGCAAACTTGGCCACAAAACCATCAACACAGAACATGGAACATTACAGCACAATGTAGGCCCACCCAGCCCATGATGTTGTGGCGACCTTTTAACCTTCTCTAAGATCAATCTAACTCTTCTTTTTCCCTTCATTTTTCTATCATCCATATGCCTGTCTAGGAGTTTCTTAAATGCCATTAATGTTTCTGCCTCTACCATCACCCCTAGCAGAACGTTCCACCACCCTCTGTATAAAAAAAACTTAACTCTGACTTCCCCCTATAGTTTCCTCCTTAAAATGATGGCCTCTTGTATGAGCCGTTTCCACCCTGGGAAAAGGACTCTGGCTGTCCACTCAACCTAAGTGAAAAGTCCTAGTTTGGTCAGCCCATATTCATAAGATACGCTCTCTGGGACAGGGCAGCATCCGAGTAAATCTCCTCTGTACCTGCTTCCACATCCAGAACTTTCTGCTTTCCGCAGGGATTGCTCCCTATGGAACTCCCTTGTCCCTTCTCATTGATCTTCCTGGCACTTACCCTTGCAATCAGAACAAGTGCTACACCTGCCCCTACACCTCCTCCCTCACTACCATTCAGGGCCCCAAACAGTCTTTCCAGGTGAGGCGACACTTCATCTGTGAGTCTGTTGGGGTTATATGCTACGTCTCCTGGTGTGGCCTCCTGTACATCCGTGAGACGCAATGTAGATTGGGAGACTGTTTTGCCAAGCACCTGTGCTTCATCTGCCAGAAGAAGCGAGATCTCCCAGTGGCCACCCATTTTAATTCCACTTCCCATTCCGATATGTCTATCCATGGCCTCCTCTACTATGGCGATAAGGCCACACTCAGGTTGAAGGAACAACACCTTATATTCCATCTGTGTAGCCTCCAACCTCATGGCATGAACATTGATTTCTCAAACTTCCAGTAATGCCCCCCCTTCGTCATTCCACATCCTTTTCCCTCTCTCACCTTCTTGCCCGCCCAACACCCCCCTCTGGTGCTCCTCCTCCTTTTCTTTCTTCCATGGCCTTCAGTCCTCCCCTATCAGACTCTAGCCCTGTATCTTTTTCACCAATCAACTTCCCAGCTCTTTACTTCACCCCCCCTTCTCAGTTTCACCTGTCACCTCGTGTTTCTCCCTCCCCCCCACCCCCTCAGTTTTTGAATCTATTCCACATTGTTTTTCTCCAGTCCTGCTGAACCGTCTCGGCCCGAAACATCGACTGTGCACTTTTCCATTAGATGCAACCTGACCTGCTGAGTTCCTCCAGCATTTTGAGTGTGTTGCTGGAATTTCTAACATCTGCAGACTCCCTGTTGTTTGTGGTTGGAAAAACCGTGCCATTTTTGTTTTGGAGTAGCAGAGGCTGAAAGGAGACCTGATTGATAAAATTATGAGAAGTATAGACAGGGTAGAGATTTGTTATATCTTCCCAGAAGATGTAACTGTACATCCCCAAACCAAAAGCCATGGATGAACAAGGAGGTACATCATCTGCTGAAGGCCAGATCTGTGGCATTCAAGTCTGGCAACCCAGGCCTGTACCAGAAAACCGGGTATGACTTGCAGAGGGCTATTTTAAGGGGGAAGAAACAATTTCGAACGAGGTTGGAGGTGACATTGGATGCACGGCAACTCTGGCAGGGTTTGCAAGACATTATAAGGTGAAACCCAATAACATGAATGGCAGGGATACTTCACTACCAGATGAACTCAATGCTTCCTACACCCGATTTGAAAGAGAGAACACAACTGTGGCTGTGAAGATCCCTGCTGCACCTGATGACCCTGTGATCTCTGTCTCAGAGGCCAATGTTAGACTGTCTTTAAAGAGAGTGAACCCTCGCAAGGCAGAAGGTCCTGAAGGAATACCTGGTAAGGCTCTGAAAACCTGTGCCTACCAACTGGTGGGAGTATTCAAGGACATTTTCAACCTCTCACTGCTACAGGCAGAAGTTCCTACTTGCTTCAAAAAGGCAACAATTATACCAGTACCTAAAAAGAATAAGTGAGCTGCCTTAATAGCTATCGCCCAGTTGCACTCACATCAACAGTGATGAAATGGTTTGAGAGGTTGGTCATGACTAGACTGAACTCCTGCCTCAGCAAGGACCTGGACCCATTGCAATTTGCCTATTGCCACTATAAGTCAATGGCAGATGCAATCTCAATGGCTTGCCACACGGCTTTAGACCACCTGGACAACACAAAAACCTACGTCAGGATGCTGTTCATTGACTATAGCTCAGCATTTAACACCATCATTCCCACAATCCTGATTGAGAAGTTGCAGAACCTGGGCTCTGTACCTCCCTCTGAAAATGGGTCCTTGACTTCCTAACCAGGAGACTACAATCTGTGCAGATTGGTGATAACATGTCATTGAGGATCAATGCTCGTGCACCTCAGGGGTGTGTGTGCTTAGCCCACCACCCTACTCTCTTTATACACATGACTGTGTGGCTAGGCTCAAACACAATCTATAAATTTGCTGATGATACAACCATCTTGAGAAATATCAAAGCCATCAAAGGACTCACAATTGGAGGCCATAATATAAATAACATCAGATATGCTGATGAGATCGTACTAATATCTGACTCAGAAACAAAACTTCAAGAACTACTCACTATAGTGGCAGCAGAAAGTAATCGCAGAGGCCTCTCAATCAACACCAAGAAGACAGAAAGCACGGTCATCTCCAGAAAGACAAACATCCCACGAGGTGTGATCAAGATCGGAAATACAAACATCAAACAAGTCAACAAATTCAGATATCTTGGCAGCCAAATAACAGGTGATGGCAGGTGCGACACAAATATCAAATACAGAATAGCAATGGTGAAAGAAGCTTTCCAGAAAATGAAGACCATATTAACCGACAGAAGATGAGCATGTACACTAGAAACAGAATACTGCAGTGCTACGTTTATTCTATCCTGACTTATGGAAGTGAATGTTGGACCGTTTCCCCAGCAATGGAAACAAGACTAGAAGCAGCTGAATTATGGTTCGACAGGAGAATGTTAAAAATATCATGGACCACATACACATCAGATGAAGATGTTCTCAGAAGAGCCCAAGCAGTTAGATCACTCACACCAACAATAGGAGAGAGACAACTCAGATTCCTAGGACACATCATGTGGAAAGATGAACTAGAAAAACTCACACTCTCTAGAAAGATCGAGGGGAGCAAACCTAGAGGAAGATCTCAGCTTATGTACATCAAAAGCCAAGCCAAGTGGCTACACATCGAGGAAATGGAAGTCATCCAAAGAACGAGGGACAGATCTGTATGGAAAACCATGGTCACCAATGTCCGCATCGGATATGCTACCTAGACAGACAACAATTGTTGGTAGAATCTCAGGTGTTGATGAGAGGGCGTACAGGAGTGAGATATGCCATCTAGTGGAATGGTGCCACAGCAACAACCTGGCACTCAACATTAATAAGACAAAAGAGCTGATTGTGGACTTCAGGAAGGGTAAGATGAAGGAACACATACCGATCCTCAGAGGGATCAGAAGTGGAGACAGTGAGCAGCTTTAAGTTCCTGGGTGTCAAGATCTCTGAGGATCTAACCTGGTCCCAACATAATGATGCAGTTATAAAGAAGGCAAGACAGCGGCTATACTTTATTAGGAGTTTGAAGAGATTTGGCATGTCAACAAATACGCTCAAAAACTTCTATAAATGTACTGTGAAGAGCTTTCTGACCGGCTGTATCACTGTCTGGTGTGGGGGTGGGGTCTACTGCACAGGACTGAAAGAAGCTGCAGAGTTTATTAAATCTAGTCAGCTCCATCTTGGGTAGTAGCCTACAAAGTACTCAAGACATCTTCAAGGAGCAGTGTCTCAGAAAGGCAGCGTCCATAATTAAGGACCTCCAGCACCCAGGACATGCCCTTTTCTCACTGTTACCATTAGGTAGGAGGTACAGAAGCCTGAAGGCACACACTCAGCGAATCAGGAACAGCTTCTTCCCCTCTGCCATCTGATTCCTGAATGAACACTGAACCCTTGGACACTACCTCATGTTATTTTAATAAGCAGTATTTCTGTTTTTTGCACGATTTAAAATCTATCCAATATATGTTTATTATATACTGTATACAGTACACGGAGCTTAGAAAAATAGAGGGCTATGGGTAACGATGTAATTTCTAAAGTAAATAGGTGTTCAGCACAGTATTGTGAGCCGCAGGGCTTGTATTGTGCTGTAGGTTTTCTAAGTTTCTACGTGTTTTATTTATTTATTTATTTATTTATTATTTTTATTTTTTTCTATTGCATTGAACTGCTGCTACTAAGTTATCAAATTTCACATCACATGCCAGTGATAATAAATCTGATTCTGATCCTGAAATGTCAAATACTAATAGAACAGAGGGATCTGGGAATACAGATACAAAATTCCCTAAAAGTGGCGTCACAGGTAGATAGGGTAGTAAAGAGAGCTTTTGGTACGTTGGCCTTTATAAATCAAAGTGTTGAGTATAAGAGTTGGAATGCTATGGTGAGGTTGTATAAGGTATTGGTGAGGCCGAATTTGGAGTATTGTGTGCAGTTTTGGTCACCTAATTACAGGAAGGATATTAATAAGATTGAAAGAGTGCAGAGAAGGTTTACAAGGACGTTGCCAGAACTTGAGAAACTGAGTTACAGAGAAAGGCTGACTAGGTTAGGACTTTATTCACTGGGGTGTAGAAGAATGAGGGGAGATTTGATAGAGGTGTATAAAATTATGATGGGTATAGATAGAGTGAATGCAAGCAGGCTTTTTCCACTGAGGCTGGGGAGAAAAAAATCAGAGGACATGGGTTAAGGGTGAAGGGGGAAAAGTTTAAAGGGAACATTGGGGGGCAGCTTCTTCACACAGAGAGTGGTGGGAAGGTGGAATGAGCTCCCAGATGAAGTTGTAAATGTGGGCTCACTTTTAACATTTAAGAAAAACTTGGACAGGTACATGGGTGAGGTGTATGGAGGGATATGGTCCAGGTGCAGGTCAGTGGGACTAGGCAGAAAAATGGTTTGGCACAGCCAAGAAGGGCCAAAAGGCCTGTTTCTGTGCTGTAATGTTCTATGGTTCTATGGTTCTATTACTAGAGGACATGCATTTAAGGTGGGTGTGCGAGGGTAAATGCAGAAGAGATCCTGGGGCCGGTTTTTTTACGTAGAGGGTGGTAGGTGTCTGCCAGGGTGATGGTGGAAATAGATAAATTGTGGCACTGAAGAAACTTTCAGACAGGCACGTGACTGTACAGAGAATGGAAGGATATGGGTAATGTGCAGACAGAAGGCATCAATAGGTTAATTAGTTCAGCACAACATTGTGGGCCGAATGGCCTCTCCTTATGCAGTACTCTCCTACGTTCTATGTAAGAGTGCAGAATTATTTTTTTGAGTCTCAATTCTGTTTTTGTGAACAAGAGTATTATGGGATGCTGGTTAGAAGCCCAAACAAATAAGTGTGTGCTTACAAGAATTACTGGATTAGAATTGATAAGTGTTGCTGGTGGAGGAAATGCAGAACTATTTCCATTAAAGGATTAGCACTCTGCATATTTGCCTTTAGCTTCACATGCCGACTGATTTAGTGCCTGCTGCAGAGTTAGATAATCACTGCTTAACATTACAATTACTCAAGACAGCCTCCCAACGTAGCTAAACACTGATGGAACCTGAAAACTTATTGTTTACTTTCCTCCCAAGTCTGTGGATTTGCAGTATATGCTGGATATAGTTTATTTTGCTCAGTGATCTCAGCTATTCTGCCTTTTGCCACCTTTACAAATCCCTGGGCACCTGTCTATCTGACAGAGTCAGGAGAAACAGAGTTGTATCAGAGAGAGATACAGCACAGAAGCAGCTCACCAGGTATGTGTAAACCACCACCTGTCTCTTCGCTCTAATCCCATTTTGCATTATTTCCACATTTTCACTTTCTACAATCTGCTGAGGGCCAGATCAGAGGCATTCAAATCCGGTGACCAAGAACGTTCCAAGAGGTCCAGGTACGATCTCCGGAAAGCCATCTCACGGGTGAAGTGGGAATTCCGGACTGAACTTGAATCAATGAGAATGCTCAACAGTTGTGACAGGACTTGAATGCTGTCACCTCTCATAAAGTAAAATCAGGCAACGTGGGTGTCAGCAGGGCCTCAGTTCCAGATGAGCTCAATGTCTTCTATGCTCGATTTGACCATGAAAACACAGAGGAGCCATCATGAATCCCCACAGAACTCAATGATCCTGTGATTTTAGTTTCCGTGGCCAATGTGCAAGCAGCCTTTAAAGATTTGGACATGCTGGAGGCAGGAAACATGTCCCCGATGTTGGGGGAGTCCAGAACCAGAGGCCACAGTTTAAGAATAAGGGGTAGGCCATTTAGATTGGAGTTCAGGAAAAACTTTTTCACCCAGATGGTTGTGGATCGATGGAATGCTCTGCCTCAGAAGGCAGTGGAATCCAATTCTCTGGATGCTTTCAAGAAAAAGGTAGATAGAGCTCTTAAAGATAATGGAGTCAAGGGATATGGGGAGAAGGCAGGAACAGGGTACTGATTGTGGATGATCAGCCATGATCACATTGAATGGTGGTGCTGGCTCAAAGGGCCGAATGGCCTACTCCTGCACCTATTGTCTACTGTCTATTGTCTATTTCATATCACTGAGATCTTTAACTTCTCACTTTGGCAGTCAGAGGTGTGGACCTCTTGTAACTTTCTTGGTACCCACCTGCTTTAAGCAGGCTTCAGTTAAGCTGGTGCCTAAGAAGAATGTGGTAACATGCCTCAATGACTATCATCCAGTAGCGTTTAACATCCACAGTGATGAATTGTTTTGACAGGCTGGTGATGAAACATATCAACTCCTGCCTGAGAAATGTCTTGGATCCACTCCAATTTGCCTACTGGTGCAACAGCTCCACTGTAGATGCCATTTCATTGGCTCTTTACTCAACCATGGAACATCTGGACAGCAAAGATGCATACATCACGATGCTTTTTATCGACTGTAGCTCGGCATTCAATACTATCATCCTCTCAAAATAATCAATAAGCTCCAAGACCGTGGCCTCAATACCCTCTTGTGCAATTGGATCCTCGATTTCCTCACTTGCAGACCCCAGTCAGTTTGGATTGGCAACAACATCTCCTCCACAATCTCCATCAGCACGGGTGCACCAGAAGGCTGTGAGCTTAGCCCCCTGCTCTACTTGCTTTACACTTCAGTCTGTGTGGCTAAGCACAGCTCCAGCACCATATTCAACTTTGCTGATGACACCACTGTCACAGGCCGAATCAAACGTGGTGAGAAATTAACCTAGAGGGGGGAGATTGAAGATTTGGCTGAGTGGTGACACAATATCAATCTCTCACTCAATGTCAGCAAGACCAAGGAGCTGATTATTTACTTCAGGAGAGGGAGGCCAGGGGCCCATGAGCCAGCCCTCATCGGAGGAACTGAGGTGGAGAGGATTAGCAACTTTAAATTCCTCAATGTTAGTATTTTGGAGCACGTGTCCTGGGCCAGCATGTAAGTGAAGAAAGCATGGCAGCACCCCTACTTCCTTAGGAGCTTGCGAAGATTTGGCATGACACCTATAGCTGACAAATTTCTATTGATGTGTAAGGTAGAGTACATTGACTGGTTGCATCACAGCTTGGTATGCTCTTGAATGGAAAATCTGACAAAAAGTAGTGGATATGGCTCAGTCCATTATGGGTAAAGCCCTCCCCACCATTGAGCACACTTACTTGAAGCACTGTCACAGGAAGGCACCATTCATTATCAGGGAAATGCTCTCTTCCCACTGCTGCCATTAGGGAGAAGTTCCAGAAGCCTCAGGACCCGCACCACCAGGTTCAGGCACAGTTATTACCCCTCAACCAAAGGGGGTAACTTCACTCAACTTCACTTGCCCCATCATTGCAATGTTCCCACAGCCTATAGACTCACTTTCAAGAACTCTTCATCTCATGTCCTCCATATTTATTGCTGATTTATTTATTATTATTATTATTTCTTTCTTTTTGTATTTGCACAGTTTGTTGTCTTTTGCACACTGGTTGAAGGCCCAAATTGGTGCAGTCTATCACTGATTCTGTAATGGTTATTATTCTATGGATTTATTGAGTTTGCCCACAAGATAATGAATCTAAGGGCTGTTTATGATGAGATTGTATGTACTCTGATAATAAATTTACTTTGAACTTTGAACTCCTTGCAGTCTCTATCACTCACCTACACATTAGTGGCAACTTACAGCAGCCAGTTAATTTACCAACCCTTGCCTCTTTGGGATGTTGGAGGAAACTAGAGCAGATAGAGGGAACACGGTCATAGGGAGAGCTTTCAGACTCCACACAGACAGAACAGTAGTCAGGATTTTACCAGGGTCTCTGGCACTCTGAGGCAATGGCTCTACCTGCTGTGCCACTTAACACTTAACCTTAACATGAGCAGCAAATTACTCTGGCTTGAGTTCTTGTTAGCTAAAGGAGAACGACTGGCCATTTGTCTCTGGGCAAATGAAGAAGGGTGGCTTTGTGGCCAAGTTCGCAGGTGATATGGAGGTAAGAGGAGGGGCAGGTAGCATTAAGGATGTAGGGAGTCTGCAGAAGGACTTAAACAGATTGGGAGAATGGTTAAGGAAGTGGGAGATGGAACATAAGGAAGTGTACGGTCATGCACTTTGGTAGAAGGAATAAAGGCATAGACAAATTTCTAAATGTGGAGAAAATAGGGAAGTTTAAAGTGGAGGTTGATGGGTTTCTCATTAGTAAGAATGTCAAAGGTTATGGAGATAAGGCAGGAGAATGGGATTGAGAGGGTTAATAAATCAGCAGTGTTGGAATGGTGGGGCAGACTCAATGGGCTGAATGGCCAAATCCAGCTCCCATGTCTTATTTTCTTGTGGTTGGAAGGACCACACGACCTAGTTCAATAGGACTAGGTATGTGTCCTATTGAACTTAAATGCTGAGTAGTGATTTATCAAGGTTTTTAAAAGGTGGGTGTATTAGATGATGAAGACTAACAAGATATTATATCCTTGGCTGGAATAGTCCAGGAGAAGAGAGCATGTGGTGATTGGACAAAAGTATAGGGGGGTTGTCAGAGGTATTTTTACACAGAGTTCCTGGGTCCAGAACACTGAAGATCTTTCCTGGACCCAACATATTGATGCAATTATGAAGAAGGCATATCAGTGGCTATATTTTATTAGGAATTTGAGGAGGTTTGGCATGTTACTAAAGACTGTAGCAAATTTCTACAGATGTGCTGTGGGGAGCATTCTGACTGATTGTATCATGGTCTGATTGAAGGGGCCCACTGCACAGGATCAGAAAAGGCTTGCAGAGGGTTGTGAACTCTGCCTGTTCTATCATGGGCACTGAGGACATCTTCAAATGTCGATGCCTCCCAAAGTGGCTTCTGTCATTCTGGACCCTCGTCACCTGTGCTCCCTTCTTATTACCACCATCAAAGAGGAGTACAGGAGCCTGAAGAAACAGACTCAACATTTCAAGAACAGCTTCTTCCCCTCTGCTATCAGATTTCTGAACGGCAATGAACCAACCCATGACCACCACCCCAATATGTTTGCTTCTGTTTTTGCACGACGTGTTTAATTAATTAATTTATATTCCCTCAGTGGCCACCCTTCTGTAGGTACACCTCCATACCAGGGGGAACATCAGTGTTGAGAGCGTGGAGTGATCTGCCAGAGGAAGTGGTGAATGCAGGAGCAATTTCAATATTTAAGAGAAATTTGGATGGATACATGGATGGGAGGGGAATGGCAGGCTATGATCAATGGGACAAGGCAGATTAATAGTTGGACATGGACTTGATGGGCTGAATAGCCTGATTCTGTGCTGTTCATAGAACAATGCTTTCATTGTCCTGTATTCTCTCTACTCACCAGGACCTCAGCTCCCACATTCCCTTCCCATTCGCATTTCCCCAACCTCTTTAAACCAATGGCTCAGCTCCTCTTTTAATTCAGATGATAAATTATGAGGTCAGGTATCGCTCACTTTTTATGTTAGATGTGGTGAATGCTGGCAATTCTGTACAGATATTTATTATTAAAGAATTTAACATGAATTGCTCAAGGGAGGGAGAAGGTAGCACCTTCACTAAAGAATGGCTGACATAAGTTGTGGTTTGCCTTGACGTTTGATAATGCGCCAGAAGTAAAGCTTGACAATTATTTCACAGGATTTCATGTAATAAGGGAGAAACTAGTTGTTCATGATTTGCTTGCATATGCAAGAAGTGTTACAGGACCTGCTTTCAAAGACATAGTAAGTAATCTTAATGAAGAAAATCTACGTGACTAGATGATTGTCAATGACAAACCACCTGTTCTGGATCACCTTACGGACTTGGAAATTATAGACAGTGCTCTGAATGCTGATATAAACACTGTAAGTGATGAAGATGGCAGCGATGATGATGAAACGGATGAAACTGGAGCGATGGAGGATGAGAGGTGACCTGATAGAGGTGTACAAAATGATGAGAGTCATTGATCATGTGGATAGTCAGAGGCTTTTTCCCAGGGCTGAAATGGCTAGCACGAGAGGGCACAGTTTTAAGGTGCTTGGAAGCAGGTACAGAGGAGATGTCAGGGGTAAGTTTTTTATGCAAAGGGTAGTGAGTGTGTGGAATGGGCTGCCAGTGGCGGTGGTGAGGCAGATATGATAGGGTCTTTTCAGAGACTCCTGGGTAAGTACATGGAGCTCAGAAAAATAGAGGGCTATGGGTAAGCCTAGGTAATTTCTGAGGTAAGGACATGTTTGGCACAGCTCTGTGGGTTGAAGGGCCTGTATTGTGCTGCTGGTTTTCTATGTTTATTTTCTATGTTCTATGACTCTGTGACTTGCTCGTTAATGCAAATAACTAAACCGCCAATCACGTGGAAGCAACTCAATGCATCAAAGCATGCAGACATGGTTAAGAGTTTCAGTTGTTGATCTAAAAATCAGAATGGGGAAGAAGTGTGATCTAAGTCACCTTGACCATGGAATGACGCCAGATGGGGTGGTTTGAGTATCTCAGAAACTGCTGATCTCCTAGGATTTCCACGTACAACAGTCTCTAGAGTTTACAGAGAATGGTATTTAAAGCAAAAAGCACCTAGTGAGCGGCAGTTCTGTGGGCAAAAACACCTTGTTAATGGGAGAGGTCAGAGGAGAATGGCCAGACTGGTTCAAGCTGACCAGAAGGCAACAGTAACTCAAATAACCATGGGTTACAACAGTGGTGTGCAGAAGAGCATCTCTGAACACACAAAACGTTGAACCTTGAAGTGGCTGGGCTACAGCAGCATAGAAACACAGTAAATCTACAGCACATTACAGGCCCTTCGGCCCACAATGTTGTGCCGACCACGTATCCTACTCTCGAAGCTGCCTAGAATTGCCCCACCGCATAGCCCTCTATTTTTCTAACCTCCATGTATCTATCTAAGAGTCTCTTAAAAGATCAAAAAACATACACTCAGCGACCACTTATTATATACACAAGGTACCTGATGAAGTGGCTACTGAGTTGCTTTCTTATTGTAATTTATCATTTTTTGTGTATTGTACACAGTCACGGAAGTAATTATCAAGTTGCAATTGGATACTTTGAGTTCCTCCAGCAGCAGAGATGTGGCAGAGAATAAGAGGTATGACTACACACAAAGGCTGGACTGAAGAGAGGAGATTGTGGTCGATCTGGCCAGTGGCAACAAGCATTATAAAACCAAACCCAGCACAACTAACAGGCCAAGGTTACCTGTGGATGTACAATTCTCTGTTATTGGGCAAGTCATAGTCTATGATCAATGTCACCCGAGGGACATTCAAACCTCCGGCCCAAACATCTGTGGAAATGAGTTACTGTCACCTTCCTATCAGCTTGAACCTGTCTAGCCATTATCCCCTCATTATCAAGGTGCTTTTGCCTTCAAAACAGCCACTCACTGGATGTTTTGTTGGTTTTCAGCACTACTCTCTGTAAACTCCAGAAACTGTTATGTGTGAAAATTCCAGGAGAACAGCAGTTTCTGAGATCCATAAACCATTCCATCTGGCACCAACCATCATTCCACGGTCAAACTCATTTAAACCACACTATTTCCCCATTCTGATGCTTTGGCTGAACCTCTTGACCATGTCTGCATGCTTGTATGCACTGAGATGCTGCCACATGATTGGCTGAAAGATGCTTGCACTAACGAGCAGGTGTACCTAATAAAGTGGCCACTGAGTGTATGTATTTCACACGGTTACGTGAATTATTGCAGCAATGCAATGTTAGAGGGCCATTCCCTCTGCAGCCTGCACCACCGTTCAATACTTCACGTGTGCTTCAGGATCTCGTCCCATCCACCTGCTCACTGTGTCACCAAAACCCCAATATCCATCAGTCTCAGACTGAGGAGGAATAATTGAACTGATATTTACTACTGTTTGTGAGAGTGAGTTTCCATCGTCACCCCAGCTTAATTTCTCCTGGTAGCATCTTTCTTCCTGTCGCTGTCTCTTAGACCAAAAGATCAAAAGACATAGGAGCAAAATTAGGCCACTCGACCTGATCATGCCAGCCCCACCATTCCATCATGACTGACTTATTACCCACCTCAACCCCGTTCTCCTGCCTTCTCCCTGCAACCTTTGACAACCTGATTAATGGAGAACCTATCGATCTCCACTTTAAATATACCTTGTAGCAAACATTTCCACAGATTCACCACCCTCTGGCTAAAGAAATTCCTTGTCATATCTGTTCTAAAGGAACGTCCTTGTATTCTGACACTGTGTCCTGTGGAGCTAGACTTGCCCATTATAGGGAACATCCTCTCCACACCTACTCCATCTAGGCCTTTCAATGTTCAATGAGACCCTCTTTCAATCCCACTCCCTGTCTCTGACCCTCTCTCTGTTCTTCTGTTTCCCTCCTTGTCTCTGTACTTATCTCTGCCTCTCTCCCTTTCCTCATCCCTGCCCAGTGTCTGTATCTGACACTTCTCTTGACCTGTCACAGTGGTGTAGCAGTTAACATAACACTATTACAACACCAGTTCCTGTCACTGTCTGTAAGGAATTTGTACGTTTTCCCTGTGACTGCATGGATTTCCTCCAGGTGCTCCGGTTGCCTCCCACATTGCAAAGCCAGTAGGCCAATAGGACACACTGGATACCGTGGGCTCATTGCTCTGAACAGACTTGTTACTGGGTTGTGTCTAAACAAGATGAATGAAATAAAACTCATGGGTTTCTCAGAATAGCATTTCCTTTAAAAATCATATTAACTAAAGGACATTTCGACCTCTGCGTTAGAGCTATTTTGATCTTGTGTCTCGAGAAAGGTTGTTCGTGTCTGTGCTACGTTGCTACCTTTCCAAGACATGATGCTGGGGTTTGCTTAGTAGTAACAACTCCCTGGAACATAGCTGGAAGGGCCAGCGCACTGAGCCCATCTGATAGTTTTGTACCTGAGAAGACTGTGCACTCCTCTTTGAATGAAACATTTCCTCCGTCTAGAAGTGGTCCACAAAGTGACCTTGACTGTCAACCAATAGCTCCTGTAGAGTGTCCACACTTTACGGGTTACTTTGAAGACACTCTGATGGGTAACAGCAGAGGGACTTTTGACTCTCTATTTGCAGAACTAGAACTGGTTTGCTGAGAAAGACTTTGTACTGGTTAAGCATGGAGTGTTCACATTTACTTTAAACTCTCTGAAACTCCATTTCCAGCACTCCCTGATTCGGAGTTAGTGAGTTGTAAAACACAGATAAAGGTCCTTCAGCCCACACTCCTCCATGTCGACCAGGATACTTACTCAAGATAATCCTATTTACCAGCATTTAGCCCGTATCCCTCTAATCTCTTGGCATCCATATGCCTGTCCAAAAGCGGTTTCAGTATACATAATGAGCCTGCCTCAACCAATTCCTCTGGCAGCTGGTTCCATACATCTACCACCATTGTGTAAAAAGTTGTCTCCTGGGTTCTTAGTAAACCTTTCGCCTCTAACCTTAACATTACAGAATGTCCTTTAGTTTTCATTCCCCAACCCTGGGAACAGGACTCTTCACCCTACCTGTTTACCAAGCAACCCACACAGGATCTGCAGGAAAGGGTAATCAGCTGACATTTCAAGGTTGAGAACCTTCACCAGGGTGCTGCCTGGCCTGCTGAGTTCCTCCAGCATTTTGTGCGCATTGCTCTGGATTTCCAAAATCGGCAGGTTTTCTCATGTTTGATATTTACCATGCTCCTTTTAACTTCTCTGGGGTCTTGTTTCCCTTTCTCCAAACTCTCTGGGGCCCTGTTTCAGAATCAGAATCAGGTCAATTTTCAGTGACATAGAGGGTCCAGAGGACGTTCACGTGAATGATCCCAGTAATGAAAGGGTTAATGTATGAGGAGCATTTGATGGCTCTGGGTTTAGAAGAATGAGGGAGTATCTCATTGAAAGGCAATAATACAGTGGGTGCTGCAGATGATAGTGTGAGAGTCTAGAACCAGAGGACACAATGTCAGAATAGAAGTATGTCCCTTTAGACTAGGATGAGAAGGAAATTCTTTACTCTAAGTGTGGTGAATCTGTGGAATCCATTGCCACAGGTGACTGTGGAGGACAAGTTATTGGTCATATTTAAAATGATGGTTGATAAGTTTTCAGTTGGTAATGGCATCAAAGGTTATGGGGAGAAGGCAGCAGGAACGGGTTGAGAGAGAAAATCAATCAGCCATAATTGAACAGCAGATCAGAATCAACTGGTCTAATGGCCTAATTCTGCTCATATGGTCTTATGGGCAATCAGTGCCTATAAAAAAAAATATTCACACTCCCTCCTGAAGTTTTCATGTTTTATTGTTTTACAACATTGAATCACAGTGGATTTAAAATTTAGTTTGGCTTCTTGACACATATCAACAGAAAAAAGACTTTTGTGTCAAAGTGAAAAATGGTATCTACAAAGTGATCCAAATTAATTACAAATATAAAATACAAAATAATTGATTGCATAAGTATTCACCCCCTTCAAGTCAGTATTTAGTAGATGCACCTGTGGCAGAAATTATGGCCTTGAGTCTGTATGGACAGGTCTCTATCAGCTTTGCACATTTGGACACTGCAATTTTTCCCCATTCTTCTTTACAAAACTGCTCAAGCTCTGTCAGATTGCATAGGGATTGTGGATTTGAGGTGTGGGGTTTGAGGTGTAGGGTTGGAGGGTTGAAGTTTGAGGCAAGGAGTCCAGCCACAAATTCTCAATTGGATTGAGGTCTGGACTCTAACTTGGCCACTCCAGGATATTAACTTCATTGTTTTTAAGCCATTCCTGTATAGCTTTGACATTACACTTGGGGGTCATTGTCTTGCTGGAAAATAAATCTCCCAAATTGCAGTTCTTTCTCAGACTGCAACAGGTTTTCCTCCAGGATTTCCCTGTATTTAGCTGCACTCATTTCACCCTCTATCTTCACAAGCCCTCCTGGGCCTGCTGGAGAGAAGCATCCCCACAGCATGATGCAGCCACCACCATGCTTCATGGTAGGGACGGTTTGTTTTAGATGTTGTGTGGTGTTAGGCTTACGCCAAATAGCTGGCCACCTGGTGGCCAAAAAGCTCAATTTAGGTTTCATGAGAACCTTCTGCCAGCTGACTTCAAGGTCTGACCTTTTGGCAAATTCTAGCCGACATTTTACGTGGATTTTTTTTTTCAACAGTGGCTTTCTCTTTGCTACTCTCCCATAAAGCTGAGACTGGTGAAGCACCCGGGCTACAGTTGTATGCACAGTCTCTCCCATCTCAGCCACTGAAGCTTGTAACTCCTCCAGAGTCGTCATGGGCTTCCCTCACTAGTCCTATTCTTGCATGGTCACTCAGTTTTTGAGGACAACCTGCTCTAGGCAGATTTACAGCTGTGCCATGTTCTTTCCATTTCTTAATGATTGTCCTAACTGTACTCCAAGGGATATTCAGTGACTTGGACATTTTCTTGTATCCATCTCCTGACTTGTGCTTTTCAATAACCTTTTTACAGAGTTGTTTGGAGTGTTCTTTTGTCCTCGTGGTGTAGTTTTTGCCAGGATACTGACTCACCAGTAGTTTGACCTTCCAGACACAGGCATATTTTTACTACAATCAGTTGAAACACCTTGACTGCACACAGGTCTCCAAAACAGATCCCCATTTAACTAATTATGAGACTTCTGAAACCAATTGGCTGCACCAGTGATGATCTGGTGTGTCATATTAAAGTGGGGTGAATATTTATGGGATCAATTATTTTGTGATTTATGTTGATCAGGGTCAAAAAAGCCAAATTAAATCCACTGTGATTCCATGTTGTAAAACGATAAAACATGAAAATTTCCAAGGGGGGGGGGGGAGAATGAACACTTTTTATAGGCCCTGTATGTTTTGAAATTTGTTGTTTTGTGGTGACAGTACAGTGCAAGACAAAATTACTACTAATGAATATATAATACAAAAGGGCAATAATGTGGTAGTGTTCATGGGTTCATGGTGGAGGGGAGAAGCTGTCCCTACATTCTTTTGAAACACATTGGCTCCAATTCCCACTCTCCCTTTGCTTCATGGAAAATGTATTATACTATGTGTAATTTCTAAAGATAAGTGAATTCAAGTGTGTTGAAAGACAGTATTAATGAGCACGGCATCCAATAGTCTGAAAAGCTTGCCAGTCTGATGTCACCAAAGTGCCAAATGTGCTGGATTAGCAAGGTTTACTGTTTACCCCATTCTTCTGCTTTCTCCCCATAACCAAAAGATCATAAGACACAGGAACAGAATCAGGACATTTGGCCCATCCAGTCTGCTCTGCCATTCCATCATGGCTGATTTATTGTCCCCCTCAATCCATTTTTCCTGCCTTCTCCCTGTAACCTTTGTCCTTCTTACTAATCAAAAACCTATCAATCTCTGCTTTAAATATACCCAGTGACTTGGCCTCCTCAGTTGTCTGTAGCAGTGAATTCCACAGATTCACCATCCTCTGGATAAAGAATTTCCTCCTTATTTCTGTTCTAAAGGCATGTCCTTCTGTTCTGAGGCTGTGCCTTTGTTCCTAGACTCCCCCACTATAGAAAACATCCTTTCCACATCCACTCTATCTAGCCTGACAACATCAATATGTCAATATGTTAGTGAAATCTTTCTTACAGATGTAGTCAGCTAACTCCCCCTGCGATACTGAGCCTGTTCTGAACACTGAAGTTTAGGAAGAAAGTCAAAACCTTAGAAAGCATGCAATGGAGAAGTTATTGGAAAGTTATTTACAGTAATTTGACAGACTTGGGAAATAAAGATCTTTCTCCTTAGAATAGAAGAGAGATTCAATAGAGGTAGCACACACAAAATATCGATGTCTCGGATCGAGTTTTCAGTATTCTCAGGAGAGAGGGTGAGCAGCCAGATGTCGTGGTGCACGTGAGGACCAATGACATAGATAGGAGTAGGGAAGAGGTCTTGAAGAAGGAATATAGGGAGTTAGGAAAGAAGTTAAAAAGCAGGACGTCAAGGGTGGTAATCTTGGGATTGCTGCCACGAGACAGAGAGGGTAGGAACAGGAAGTTATGGCAGATGAATGTGTGGCTGAAGAGTTGGTGCAGGGGGCAGGGGTTCAGATTTCTGGATCATTGGGATCTCTTCTGGGGAAGGTCTGACCTTTATAAAAGGATCGGCTGCACCTGAACTGGAAAGGGACCAATATCTTGGTGGGCAGGTTTGTTAGAGCTGCTGGGGAGGGTTTGAACTAGTTTGGTAGCGGGGTGGGAATCAGAATGTGAGTGCAGAGATTGGGGTAGAAGGACAAGGGCATGATGCTATGTGTTCGGAGTTGGTGGGGAAGGACCGGCGGGGGACAAAACATAAATGTAGCCAGTTAGATGGGTTGAAATGTGTCTATTTTAATGCTAGGAAACAAGGGCATGGTGCTATCTGTTGGTGAGGAAGGACAGGCAGGGGACAAAAATGTAGCCAGTTAGAGGGGTTGAAGTGTGTCTATTTTAATGCTAGGAAACAAGGGCATGGTGCTATCTGTTGGTGAGGAAGGACAGGCAGGGGACAAAAATGTAGCCAGTTAGAGGGGTTGAAGTGTGTCTATTTCAACGCTAAGAGTATTAGGAATGAAGGGGGTGAACAGAACATGGATCAGTACGTGGAACTATGATGTTGTGGCCATTACTGAAACTTGGCTGGAGGAAGGGCAGGATTGACTGATGAAGGTACTGGGGTTTAGGTGTTTTAAAAGGAATAGGATGGGAGGTAGAAAAGGGGAGGGGTTGAGTAGTATTACTGGTCAGGGGTAGTATCACGGCTATAGAAAAGGAGGATGCTGCAGAGGGAGTGTCCACGGAGTAAGTCTGGGTGGAAGTCAGAAATGGGAAGGGATCAATCACTGTGCTGGGAGTAGTCTATAGGACTCCAAATAGCCCTCGGGACACTGAGGAGCAGATAAGCAGGCAGATTTTAGAATGGTGCAGGAAATACAGGGTTGTAGTTATGGGTGATTTCAAGTTCCCTCATATTGACTGGCACCTCCTGAGGGCAAGGGGGATAGATGGGGCTGAATTTGTCAGGTGAGCTCAAGAAGGATTCCTGACACAGTATGTGGACCAGCCGACGAGAGGAGAGATCATACTGGATCTAGTTCTGGGTAATGAACCTGGTCAGGTGACAGACCTCTTGGTGGGGGAACATTTTAGTGAGGGTGACCACAACTCCCTTATCTTCAACATACTATGGAAAAGGATAAGAACAGACAAAATGGTAAAGTGCTTAACTGAGGAAGGGCTAACTTTGAAGGGATGAAGCAGGAACTAGCGAGAGTAAATTGGAAACAGATGTTCAAGGCTGAAATCACAGAAGTAATGTGGAGGAAGTTTAAGGACCACTTGTGCTGGGTTCAGGATAGGTTTGTCCCACTGAGACAAGGAAAAAATGGTAGGAAAAGGAAACGGTGGCTGACTAAACATGTGAGGCAACTCGTCAAGAAGAAGGAAGCATATATTAGATACAAGAAGCAGGAAGGGCTCATGAGAAATATAGGGTAGCCAAGAAGGTGCTTAAGAAAGGGTTAAGGAGAGCTCGAAAGGGTCATGAGAAGGCCTCGGCATGTAGGATTAAGGAGAACCCCAAGGCATTCTATGCGTATGTGAAGAACAGGAGGATGACAAGAATGAAGGTGAGGCTGCTAAAGGATAAAGAAGGCAATGTGCCTGGAGGCGGAGGAGGTTGGGGAGGTCCTAAATGAATACTTTGCTTTAGTATTCACAAGTGAAAAGGACTTTGATCAGGGTGAAGTCGAAATAGAACAGGCTTGTGTGCTGGACAATGTGGAGATTAAGGAAGAAGAAGTGTTGGATCTTCTTAAAAACATCAAGATTGATAAGTCTCCAGGGCTGGACGTGATATACCCCAGGTTGTTGTGGGAAGTGAGAGAAGAGATTGTTGGAGCAGTTGCTATGATCTTTGAATCCTCTTTGACTGCAGGGGAGGTGCTGGAGGATTAGAGAATGGCAAATGTAGTTCCCTTGTTTAAAAAAGGTAATAGGGAGAATCTTGGGAACTATAGACCAGTGAGTCTTACATCGGTGGTCTGTAAACTATTGGAAAGGATTCTTAAGGATAGAATCTACGAGCATTTGGAGAAGTACAGTCTACTCAAAGATAGTCAACATGGCTTTGTGAAGGGAAGGTCATGTCTCACAAGCCTAATTGAGCTTGTTGAAGAGGTAACAAAAGAAATTGATGAGGGTAGGGCAGTAGATGTGGTCTACATGGATTTTAGCAAGGCATTTGACAAGGTCCCCGACGGGAGACTCATCCAGAAAGTCATGAGGCATGGGATCAGTGGAACCTTGGCTGTTTGGATAAAAAATTGGCTTACAGGAAGGAAGTAGAGGGTATTAGTGGAAGGAAAGTATTCTGTCTGGAGGTCGGTGACTAGTGGAGTACCACAATGATCCGTTCTGGGACCCGTGCTCTTTGTGATTTTTATAAATGACCTGGATGAAGAGGTGGAAGGATGGGTGAGAAGTTTGCAGATGACACAAAGATTGGAGGAGTTGTGGATGGAGCTGTAGGTTATTGAAGGCTACAAGAAGATATAGATAGGATGAAAGAAAAATAGGGGGTTACAGGGTAGTGTGGGTTTAGTACTTTTTTAAAGGAATATCTGGGTCGTCACAACATTGAGGGCTGAAGGGCCGGTACTGTGCTATAGTATTCTAGTGTTCTACTGTACATTTAAAATGGTAGGGGAACTCACAACCCTCTGCACTAATCCCAACCTTACCACCAAACATGCAGATAAGTGGGGTGCTATATTAGTCTGGCAGACTGACCTCTACCTTGCTGAGGTCAACGGCATCTCTCAGACACCTCCTCTTACTTACCCCTCGAACAGGAATCCACTAAGGAGCACCAGGCCATAGTCTCCCACAGCATCACTGAGCTTATCAACTCTGGAGATCCACTGCCACCAACCTCATCATTCCCTCACCCCGCACTTCCTGTTTCTACGTCCTCCCCAAGGTCCATAAACCTGACTGTCCAGGTAGACCCATTGCTTCTGCCCCTCTGAACTTATATCTGCATACCCCTACTCTGTTCTTATCCCACCCTGGTTCAGTCCCTTCCTACCTACATCTGTGACACTTCAAAAACTCTTAATCTTTTCAACGTCTTTAAATTCCCTGGCCCCAATCATCCCATTTTCACTATCTATGTCCAGTTCCTTTACACTTCCATTCCCCATCAGGAGGGCCTTAAAGCTCTCCACTTCTTTCTGGATACAGACCCAAACAGTTCCCCTCCACCACCACTCTCCTCTATCTGGCAAAACTGGTCTTTACCCTCAATAATTACTCCTTTTGGCTCCTCCCACTTCCTTCAAACCAAAGGTGTAGCCATGGGCACTCACATGGGTCCCCCGCTATGCCTGCCTTTTTATTCGCTACGTGGAATAGTCCATGTTCCAAGCCTACACTGGTATCACTCCCCAACTCTTCCTATACTACATCGACAACTACATTGATACTGCTTCCTGCACCAAAACAGAGCTTGTCGATTTCATCAACTTTGCCTCCGATTTCCACCCTGCTCTCAAATTTACTTGGTTTATTTCTGGCACCACTCTCCCCTTTCTCGATCTCTCTGTCTCCACCTCTGCAGACAGTCTATCTTCTGGTATCTTTTATAAACCCCCTGACTCTCACAGATATTGGGACTATACATCTTCTCACCCTGTCACTTGTAAAAATGCCATCCCCTTCTCTCAGTTCCTCAGTGTCCACCGCATCTGCTCTCAGAATGAGTTATTTTTATTCCAGACCAACTGAGATCTACTCCTCTTCAAAGAAAGGGTCTTCCCTTCCTCCACCATCAACGCTGCCCTCACCCACATCTCTTCCATTTTGCACATATCTGCCCTCACCTCCCAGTGCCACACCGGGGATAGAGTTCCTTTTGACCTCACCTACCACCCTACCAAACTCTGCGTCCAGCACATAATTCTTTGTAACTTCCATCATCTCCAGGGGATCCCACCAGCAAGAACATCTTTCACTCCCCTCCGCTTTCCACTTCCTGTAGGAATTGCTCCCTACATGACTCCCTTGTCTATTCACCCCTCCAGACTGATCTCCGTCCTGGTACTTACCCCTGCAAGCGGAACAAGTGCCACACCTGCCCCTACACCTCCTCCCTAGTTACCATTCAAGGTCCCAAACAGCCCTTCCAGGTGAGTTGATACTTTGGCTGGGAATCTGTTTGGGTCATTTACTGTGTCCAGTGCTCCCGATGTGGCCTTCTGTATATTGGTGAGACCCAAAGTAGATTGGGAGACCACTTCATCGAGTGTATTCACTCCATCCACCACAAAAAGTGGGATTTCCAGTTGGCCATCCGTTTCAATTCTACTTCCCATTCCCATTCCCATTCCAATATGTCAGTCCATGACTTCCTCTGCTGCCACAATGAGGTCACACTCTGGTTGGAGGACCAACACCGTCTGGGTAGCCTCCAACCTAATGGCATGAACATTAATTTCTTGAACTTCTAGTAAATGCCTCTCTCCCCCCACTTCAGCATTCCTCATCCATTTCCCTCTCTCACCTTAACTCCTTACCTGCCCTATCATTTGGTGCTCCTCCCCCTTCCCTTTCTTTCATGGCCTTCTACCCTCTCCTATCAGATTCCCCTTCACCAGCCTTTTATCTCTTTCACCAATCGACTTCCCAGCTCTTCACTTCACCTCCTTCCCCTCTGCAGGTTTCACCCATCACTTGCCACCTTCCTCCCCACCCCTCACCTTTTTAGTCTGACTTCTTCCCCCTTCCTTTCTGGTCCTGATGAACGGTCTTGGCCTGCAATATTGACTGTTTTCTCTTTTTCAAAGATGCTGTCTGGCCTGCTGAGTTCCTCCAGCATTGTGTGTGTGTTGCTTTCGATTTCCAGCACCTGCAAATTTTCTTGTGTTTTAATGGAGGTGAAGTGCAACGGTGAGGCCTCACTTGCAGTATTGTGATGAGTCTTGGGCCCCTTATCTTAGAAAGGATGTGCGAAAACTGATTCAAAGGAGGCTCACGAAAATGATTCCAGGAATGAATGGGTTGGCCTGTATTCACTAGAATTCAGAAGAATGAGGAATGATGTCATTGAAACCTATTGAATGGTGAAAACATTGATAGAGTGGACATGGAGAGGATGTTTTCTGTGGTGGGAGAGTTTAAGACCAGAGAACACAGCCTCAGAATAGAGGGGCATCCGTTTAGAACGGGGATGAGGAGAAATTTCTTCAGCCACAGAGTGGAGGATCTGTGGAATTCTTTGCCACAGGCAGCTGTGGAGGCCAATTCTTTATATATATTTAAGGCAGAGGTTGATAGATTCTTGTTTGGTCAGGGCAGGAAGGGATACGGGGAGAAGGCAGGAGATTGGGGCTGAGAGAAAAACTGGATCAGCCATGATGAGATGGTGGAGCAGACTAGATGGGCCAAATGGCCTTTTTCTGCTCCTATGTCTTAAGGTCTTATCAAGTCAAGTCAAGTCAAGTTGTTTTTTATTGTCACTTCGACCATAAATTGCCGGTACAGTACGCAGTAAAAACGAAACAATGTTCCTCCAGGACCCTGCTGCTGCATGAAACAACATAAAAACTACACTAGACTATGTAAAACAACACAGAAACTCTACTAGACTACAGACCTACACAGGACTACATAAAGACAGTGCAGGGCAGTACAATACTGTAATTAACTAATAAACAAAACAAGACACAGTGCAGGACAAATTTCAATATAATAATAAATGATGTAGATGTCAGTCTAGACTCTGAGTATTGAGGAGTCTGATAGCTTGGGGGAAGAAACTGTTACATAGTCTGGTTGTGAGATCCCGAATGCTTCGGTGCCTTTTCCCTGATGGCAGGAGGGAGAAGAGTTTGTATGAGGGTGCGTGGGGTCCTTCATAATGCTGTTTGCTTTGCGGATGCAGCGTGTAGTGTAAATGTCTGTAATGGTGGGAAGAGAGACCCTGATGATCTTCTCAGCTGACCTCACCCGCTGCAGGGTCTTGCGATCTGAGATGGTGCAATTTCCGAACCAGGCAGTGATGCAGCTGCTCAGGGTGCTCTCAATACAACCCCTGCAGAATGTGATGAGGATGGGGGGTGGGAGATGGACTTTCCTCAGCCTTCGCAGAAAGTAGAGACGCTGCTGGGCTTTCTTTGCTATGGAGCTGGTGTTGAGGGACCAGGTGAGATTCTCCGTCAGGTGAACACCAAGAAATTTGGTGCTCTTTACAATCTCTACCGAGGAGCTGTCGATGTTCAGTGGGGAGTGGTTGCTTCGTGCCCTCCTGAAGTCAACAACCATCTCTTTTGTTTTGTTCACATTCAGAGACAGGTTGTTGGCTCTGCACCAGTCCATTAGCTGCTGCACCTCCTCTCTGTAAGCTGACTCGTCGTTCTTGCTGATGAGACCCACCACGGTCGTGTCATTGGCGAACTTGCTGATGTGGTTCGAGCTGTGTGTTGCATCACAGTTGTGGGTCAGCAGAGTGAACAGCAGTGGACTGAGCACACAGCCCTAGGGAGCCCCTGTTCTCAGTGTGATGGTGTTGGAGATGCTGCTCCCGATCCGTCCTGACTGAGGACTCCCAGTCAGGAAGTCTAGGATCCAGTTTTTGTCCAGGTGGAGGGTGGTGGTGATGGCATCGTCTGTTGAGCAGTTGGGACAGTGAGGGGGGTAGCAGGGTCTTGATATGCCTCATGACGAGCCTCTCAAAACACTTCATGATGATGGATGTGAGTGCAACGGGACGGTAGTCATTTTGGCAGGACACTGAAGACTTCTTCGGCACGGGGATGATGGTGGCGGCCTTGAAGCATGTTGGAACGGTGGTGCTGCTCGGGGAGATGTTGAAGATGTCAGTGAGGATATCTGCTAGCTGGTCTGCACATCCTCTGAGCACTCTACCAGGGATGTTGTCTGGTCCAGCAGCCTTCCGTGGTTTGACCCTGCACAGGGTTCTTCTCACATTGGCCACGGAGAGAGACAGCACCTGGTCATTCGCAGGACGGGTGGACTTCCTCGCCGCCACGTCATTTTCAGCCTCAAACCGGGCGTAGAAGTTGTTCAGCACATCTGGGAGGGAGGCATCACCCACACAGTCAGGTGATGTTGTCTTGTAATTGGTGATGTCCTGGATGCCCTTCCACATGCGCCGTGTGTCGCCGCTGTCCTGGAAGTAACTGTGGATTAGCTGGGCATGTGCATGCTTTGCCCCTCTGATGGCCCGGGACAGTTTGGCCCTTGCTGTTGTTAGAGCTGCCTTGTCGCCTGCTCTGAAGGCGGAGTCGCGGGACCTCAGCAGCGCACGCACCTCTGCGGTCATCCACAGCTTCTGGTTGGCACGTATAGTGATGGTCTTGGACAGAGTAACATCATCAATGCACTTGCTGATGTAGCTGGTCACTGATGCTGTGTACTCCTCTAAGTTGGTAGAGTCTCCATCAGTTGCAGCCTCCCTGAACGTGTGCCAGTCAGTGTGCTCAAAGCAGATTGAAGAGCAGAGATGGCTCCTGCTGGCCAGGTTTTCAGCGGCTTCTGAACTGGTCTGGAGCGCCTGGCGAGCGGTCTGTATGCTGGGATTAGCGTAACAGAGATGTGGACAAGTAATAAGGAGAAATGAAATAAGGAGGAGGGCTCATATTTCAAATGACTGGAATTGAAATCACAGATGCAATAATGTGGATAAATAATTTCACACAGTAAGTTTTATGTTCAGGAATTCACTAAAGAAAGGATGGAGGAAGCAGATTCAATAATCATGCAAAAGGAAATTAAATAGATAATTGAAGGGCAAGATATTGCAGAGCAGTGGGAAAGCGGCAGAGGAGTAGGAGTATTAGAACGGATGCTCACAAGATGTCCCCAGTGGCTACCATTGTTTTATGTTCTTTTTCACATGTCAAGAAAGATTTGTCTTCTGATCTCCATATGGCTCAGAGCTGAACAGGGGTTACACACACAAAATGCTGGTGGATTTCAGCAGATCAGGCAGCATCCATGGAAATAAACGTTTTGGACCAAGGCCTTTCATCGGGATTGGAAAGGAAGGGGGAAGAAGCTGCAACAAGTAGGTGGTGGGGGGGGGGGGGAGAAGGAGGAGGTCAAGGTAGAAAGTGATAGGTGAAGACAGGTGGGTGGGGGAGGGGTGATTAAGCAATCTGGAAGGTGGTAGGTGGAAAAGGCAAACGGCTGGAGAATAGGGAATCTGATAGGAGAGGAGAGTGGACCACGGAAGAATGGGAAGGGGGGGGGGCACCAGGGAGGAGGTGATAGGCAGGTGAGAAGAAGAGGTAAGAGGGCACATGGGGAAATACAGAAGAGGAGAAGGGAGAGGAAAAGTGTTCTGGAAGTTGAAGAAATGGATGTTCATGCCATCAGGTTGGAGGCCACATGGACAAAATATAAGATACTGCATAAGTATTTTGTTTCAACCTTTATCTTGTTAAACACAAAGAGTGTATTTTACCTAAGTCACAGCTCAGTTAGAACTGATGATAATGTTTTAATCGGACCATAATCTGTTTATTATCGAACAGAGTACATTACTCTCACCTTAAAGTCGAAAAGGCTATTTTATTTAAATCCCTTTTGAGTTAATACTCAAGAAAACATATACTTAAATAAAAGATCGAATCTCTCCATGAGGTGATTTTATCTAATGAGAACTAATTAATATTGAATAAGTATTTTATTTTAAATTTAATTTTAAATAATGAAATGTGTATTTAAACTCTAATGTAATTCCACTAGGCCCTCTGTTGGTTAGGGCTGACCATGGATAGCTGTTCGTGTCACAGTTGATATACAAGTCAGGATGCCAGGCAGGGCAGTTAGATATGGAGAGCGGTCTGTTGCCCGTCAAGCAGGAGCCCCTCTCCACACAGCTGACAAAACCAAAGTTTGGCACCAGCAGCATCGCAGGAGTTACTAGTCAGTGTTGAACTCAATGTGGGACTGCTTTAGAGACTCTAACTGTGGACTTTTCCTCAGGGTTTACTCCCAAAGCCTTCCTCGTGATGGAAGATGGTGGAGATTTGAGATCAGTTTTCCTTCTCCTAGATGAGCTGCCAACCACGGTTGATGAGCCATATCTGCCTGAAGAACCTGGTTTTGAGGCGCCAGTAACCTCCTTTTGTTCCTTCTCCTGTCAGTAGAACTGGTTCTGCCGGGCTTAGTAACCGAACCACAGGTGAAGGTCAGGAACTGGATGTGGTAATCAGAAGTTCTTTGAGGGGACGCCATTGGGAGCTTGTCCCCATTAATTCCCACTCCCCATTCACCCCAGCCCAGCTACAACACCCTTAGGAACCAGGTTCTAGTACAGACTAGATAATGTCATTACAATCCAAATCAGATTGGTCCTTGACACTTGACGTGAAATTTGTTGCTTTGCAGCAGCAGTTCGTGCAAAGACATACTATTTCCAGAAAGCACAATAAATAAACAAGGAAAGGTAGCAAGTTGGTATAGATGGCTCTTGGATTGTTCGTATATCTAATGACTGAGTGGAAGAAGCTACTTGTGAATCAATCTCTTCCTGATGCTGGAACAGGTTGAGTACCCCTTCTACAAAACGCTGGGGGCCAGAGGTGTTTCGGATTTTGGATTTTGAATACATAATTGGATAGCTTGGGATCACCATCATATTTGTCTCTGAATTTATGTGCTATGGGTAGGCAGGCTTTGTTCAATCCACATATGTACTTAAAAGTACAAATTGTTACAAACCATTAATATAATTAAAATATGATGTGTGCAGGGTAACAAAAGCACTCAGCGGCATTGGGAGAATTTCTGAATCATAACGGCAGGCTTTCAGTCTCCATCTGTGATGGCGGGTTTTGATTAAAAGATTACAGTGTTCGTATATTACTGTTTTTAGGTTTTATGTGAGGCATAAAATCAACCGGAATTGTATACTTGCTCTGATGCTAGATTTTCATCAGCAAAATACTTAAAAAATTTAATGCTATGCCTTTTCTTCAATTTCTTCAAGCAGCCTGCTGAATATTCACAAATATCTTTAGTATTAAGTTCGTCATGATAGATTTTTGCTTGTTTCATGATCAATATTCCATTAAATGGCATATGCTCACTCTGATGCTGATGATATATATGACTGCATTCTTCATTTTTCACTTTACGCAGTGTTTTTCTATTTTCCATTAATTTCTGTTCACCTTTCAGAACTGCCTGTGGTGCACAGAGACCTGCACATCACCTGGGAACCTTCCCTGTGTCTTGTGGAGTTTTCCATTCGAGATGGCATGTTAGCACTCAAAACAAAAATGGATTTCCGAGGCTTTCGGATTTTGGAAATTTGGGTAAGGTGTACTCAATCTTGATGCACCATCAATAACTCTCAGAGATGTGAGGCGAGATATAGGCTTTTATTGGCTGGAAGAAAGAACAAGCAGCAATTGACCACCACACTACATCCTGGAGACTGAGGCCAGCAGTCAGCGGGGGTGGGGGGGGGGGCATGTCCAGACAGCTATATGTAGTTTACCACAAATCTATAAAGAGATAAAAGTATATCTAGGCTAGTGAGGGTCCTTAGTGATATTCGGTGTTTACATTCCCCCCAGCGCTAATGCTAAGGAGGCGCTCTGTGAACTGTACGGGGCTATTAGCGAACTGCAGAACGCACACCCTGATGGTCTGTTTATTGTCGCCGGTGATTTTAACCACGCGAACCTTGAGTCAGTGCTCCCCAAATTCCATCAGTATGTGGACTTTGCAATGAGGGGGAGAACGTGTTGGACCTGGTTTACACAAACAACCCCAATGTGTACCGGGCAGAGCCCCGCCCCACCTCGGATACTCAGACCACATCTCTGTTATGCTAATCCCAGCATACAGACCGCTCGCCAGGTGCTCCAGACCAGTTTAGAAGCCGGTGAAAACCTGGCCAGCAGGAGCCATCTCTGCTCTTCAATCTGCTTTGAGCACACTGACTGGCACATGTTCAGGGAGGCTGCAACCGATGGAGACTCTACCAACTTAGAGGAGTACACAGCATCAGTGGCCAGCTACATCAGTAAGTGCATTGATGATGTTACTCTGTCCAAGACCATCACTATACGTGCCAACCAGAAGCCATGGATGACCGCAGAGGTGCCTGCACTGCTGAGGTCCCGCGACTCCGCCTTCAGAGCAGGCGACAAGGCAGCTCTAACAACAGCAAGGGCCAAACTGTCCCGAGCCATCAGAGGGGCAAAGCATGCACATGCCCAGCTGATCCACAGTTACTTCCAGGACAGCGGCGACACGCGGCGCATGTGGAAGGGCATCCAGGATATCACCAATTACAAGACAACATCACCTGACTGTGTGGGTGATGCGTCCCTCCCAGATGCGCTGAACAACTTCTACGCCCGGTTTGAGGCTGAAAATGACGTGGTGGTGAGGAAGTCCACCCATCCTGCGAATGACCAGGTGCGGTGTCTCTGCGTGGCCGACGTGAGAAGAACCCTGTGCAGGGTCAACCCACGGATGGCTGCTGGACCAGACAACATCCCTGTGAGTGCTCAGAGGATGTGCAGACCAGCTAGCAGATGTTCTCACTGACATCTTCAACATCTCCCCGAGCAGCGCCACCGTTCCAACATGCTTCAAGGCCGCCACCATCGTCCCCGTGTCAAAGAAGTCTTCAGTGTCCTGCCAAAATGACTACCGTCCCATTGCACTCACATCCATCATCATGAAGTGTTTCGAGAGGCTCGTCATGAGGCATATCAAAACACTGCTGCCCCCCTCACTGGACCCCCTGCAGTTCGTGTATTATCCCAACTGCTCAACAGATGACGCCATTGCCACCACCGTCCACCTGGCCTTAACCCACCTGGACAAAAAAGACACATACGTTCGGATGCTGTTCATAGACTTTAGTTCAGCATTCAACACAATCATCCCTCAGAAACTGATTGGAAAGCTGAGCCTACTGGGCCTGAACACCTCCCTCTGCAACTGGATCCTAGACTTCCTGACTGGGAGATCTCAGTCAGTCCGGATCGGGAGCAGCACCTCCAACACCATCACACTGAACACAGGGGCTCCCCAGGGTTGCGTGCTCAGTCCACTGCTGTTCACTCAGCTGACCCACAACTGTGCTGCAACACACAGCTTGAACCACATCATCAAGTTTGCCGATGACACGACCGTGGTGGGTCTCATCAGCAAGAACGACGAGTCAGCTTACAGAGAGGAGCTGCAGCGGCTAACAGACTGGTACAGAGCCAACAACCTGTCTCTTAATGTGAACTAAACCAAAGAGATGGTTGTTGACTTCAGGAAGGCACGGAGCGACCACTCCCCGCTGAACATTGACGGCTCCTCGGTAGAGATAATTAAGAGCACCAAATTTCTTGGTGTTCACCTGATGGAGAATCTCACCTGGTCCCTCAACACCAGCTCCATAGCAAAGAAAGCCCAGCAGCATCTCTACTTTCTGCGAAGGCTGAGGAAAGTCCATCTCCCACCCCCCCATCCTCATCACATTCTACAGAGGTTGTATTGAGAGCATCCTGAGCAGCTGCATCACTGCCTGGTTCAGAAGTTGTACCATCTCGGAATTGCAAGACCCTGCAGTGGGTAGTGAGGTCAGCTGAGAATATCACTGGGGTCTCTCTTCCCACCATTACGGACATTTACACTACACGCTGCATCCGCAAAGGAAACAGCATTATGAAGGACTCCATGCACCCCTCATACAATCTCTTCTCCCTCCTGCCGTCTGGGAAAAGGCTCCGAAGCATTCGGGCTGTCATGGCCAGACTACGTAACAGTTTCTTCCCCCCAATCCATCAGACTCAATACCCAGAGCCTGATCTGACACCTTGTCCTATTGTCATGTTTATTATTTATTGTAATGCCTGTGCTGTTTTTGTGCACTTTATGCAGTCCTGGGTAGGTCTGTAGTCTAGTGTAGTTGTCTGTGTTTTTTTTTCTCTGTGTTGTTTTTTACGTAGTTCAGTCTAGTTTTTTGGACTGTGTCATGTAACATCATGGTCCTGGAAAACGTTGTCTCATTTTTACTATGTACTAGGTGAGGAGGGTTGTGCCTGTGATGGAGCTGGCTGGGTCTACAATAGGCTGATACCTGAAAGTATTTTACTTGAACTTTATTTGTTATTATTGATGAGTTAGTTTTTTTAAAGATTGTCACCTGGTTTCTATCTAGCCTTAATGTATCAAGAAGGGTATTTCACTTATATCTTAATCTAAAGGGTTTATATTATTAGAATAGAAGAGGCATGCATCATAGAGAGCATTCTCACATCAGCCATTAGTGTCTGGTTTAGAGCAGCATCTTCTCACACTGTACGGAAACTACAGTGAAACTCTCAGGTCACTGGCTGCCGACCACCGTCGCTGCCGGACCTGTATGTGCCCAGGACAAAGAAGTGGGCAGGCTGAATCATGTGGGCACCACCCGTCCTGCAAACTGCTCTTTCCTGAAGATCCTTTCTGGAAAGCACTTTCCAGCTATTAAAACAAAACTTCCCAATGTCTTAAGTTTCTTCCCCCAGGCAGTTAATTTGATGAACTGCTCTAGCTTGCCCCACCCCCACTATCTATGACTTCAGTCACTGCATTGTAAACACTGTCACTTTTACAGTGCTGCTCACAATGTAAATACATGCTGGTATTTATGTATTTAGGCACATTCTATTTCACATGCCTCTAAATCTATTTTTATATAAATCTTCATTCTTTTAATTGTTGAATGACACTGTCTTTTGTTGCATCTGGTTCCCTGACCACTACAGTAAATTCCTAACCCATGGAAAGCAAATCCCTGAATACTTGAACTCAGTGTGCAATGCCTTTGGTGAAGGACTGATGCTGTTAACAGCCGCAAGGCATCTATTCCTGTCATGATAATAGCAGCACTTAAATTTGATACGCTGGCATTTCAATCTTTAAAAAAAACAATGACTCCCAAAGGTTTGGGAGCAGCATAGGCTCTGTCAGTCTTGATTGCTACATTTGGAACACCGATATTTCTCAGCCAATATACTGAATCATTTTTATCGATCCAGAACACAGTATCATTTATTTCATTTTATTTTTCCATGCGTTTGTGTGATTAACAGACTATTCATTTTAAAACGGATTCCTGCCTCATAAAAGCTGCTTGACCCTAATGTAGTTGTACATGGCAGGGACAAAAGAGATTGCTCTACTATGAGCTAGGTGAGACTAGATGGGCCAAATGCCTCGTTCTCTGTTATAACCACTCTGTAATCCGATGATAGCCATTCTTGGTCTTTGGAGTGAACCTAGTCTGTGTTTAAACCCACCAATCCTTTCAGTATCACCTCACATCCATGGCTTTGACTTGAACAGGAGGTTATTTACGAGGCAGGCTAGGCAGTTTCATTTTCTCAGTCTCACATAAGGAGTTTCTTTACCTCCTACATTACTGAAAGTGCTGCTACACCTTTGACTGATGAGAAAAATCAATCCCTCTTTAAACAGAGTCTCCGGACAATCACTCTCCTCTCTGGCAAGGAGATTTAACAGCCGGCCATGGGACTGGTTGGTGGTGTCACAGGGATAATGAGTACATTTCTAACTGACTGTAGGAGTGTTAGGGCAGGATATTCAATATGCTGCAGGAACTCAGCAGGTCAGGCAGTGTCTGTGGAAAGGAATAAAAAAATTTGTTGTTTTGGGCCAAGACCCTTAAGTGATACCTCCTGGTATCTAGCATCTGAAGAATCTCTTGTTAAGGCAGGGATGTAATGTGAAGTTTGATGGTTGTTATTACAGAATGGCTCCTTAGGACTAGCACACTGCTCCTGTACCATTATCTACTTAAAAATTAACATTTGCTAATAAATTTATGTGACTCTGATCTGTAATGATGGGTCCAATATATTCCTGAGTTGTGCACTCAGAACTACGCACTGTACCGCAAATTACAGCTAAATCGCCACATAAAGGCAGCACCAGGGATGTTTGTGCAATGGTGGAGAGTGTGAATAAGTTTATTAATTTATTCCATCCAATTAGCTTTTCCAATAACTAGCCTATTATTCAGAAGAATAAATCCCAGCTGAATGATCAACACACATTCAAGAAACTCTCAGGATCAGAGCAGGTCAGAGTGAGATTAATGATCAATTACAGTAACAAATCTCAGACGCATAAACTATATGGAGGCGCGTTTATTTTTAAATACTTTCTTTATAGATTCATAAATCTTTAAATCAATATACCGATTGCTGGTCCCAATGAATGACTTTGGGCGATGATTCTTGTGGAGTATTGAGAATTCTTCCTATCCACGGGTTTGATGGACACCTGTCAGAATGGCCAAATGACCATCGCAAATGGATTCTAGCTACAGTCTAACTCTCTGTATGCTGTAACTATTCCTTCTTCATGAAAACAAAGCATATAAAAAGGTTTCGTTTAAGGAATGAAGCAAACCCTATCCACAAATAATTAGAAGATATATACAGTAACTTTGCCAGTTTCTATTTACATTTATATGTATATCAATGGGAAAATTCAGTGTGCAATTCAATCAATACACATCCAGTTATACATGCAAACAGAACTTAAACCATTAACACAAGAGATTCTGCCAATGCTAGAAATCCAGAGCAACACACACAAATTGCTGAAGGAACTCAGCAGGTCAGACAACTTCTAAGTTAAACTTAAACCATTGTTTTAGTAACAGGGCATTCATTAATCGTTAAGTTTGAATAAAGAGGCATTTTGCTGCTTTTGCATCGTCTGCATGCTTGGCTTTCAGAAAGCGTGGCAAGTGGCTGAACCAATATGTCAAACTTGTCTCTCAATCGAGTTTCACATCACTTCAGTGCCGCAGGAGCATCGTCCATCCTGGATTTGATCAGATTTTCACACTGAATTCCAGAAATAGTGGCATTAAGGTCAGTACTGAAGAGCTGGCCCTCCCTATGCCCCGTGGTGAGAAATAGTGAATGCTGTTGGCACTCTGAGGAATTCTGCGAAGTGCAAGCAGAACTCTGGAATATCAGGCACTCTGATGCAGATCAATGCAGGAGGCAAAACCAACAGCAGGGGTAAGGCATAGTAAAGCAAAGCCTTCCACTTCTGGTCCCAGGCTCTCGGAGAGATGTGGCAGGTGCGACCACCGGTGTGGTTAGTATCAGCTTACCCCCATGAAAAGCAGATGCAGCTTCCTTGTCATTTTAATGGATCATAGACACGAACAGAATGTGTAATGTGATCAGCTAATTTGGACACTACAAGTTCCAAAAGCAGAAGTGAGATGATTAACAGAGAGCTGAAAGATGAATACTGATCGCAGGGAGAATTCCGCATTGTTCAGAATACTGCATTGGGATTTATTACCTGATGGGAAATGTCTCAGATGGAAATGTCACACCTGGTTTCTCCAGGTGTGGATCAGTCCCCCAGCAATATATTGGGTGTGTCAAACCGCATGTGGATCAAGACCTCTGGTCGACTAAACCAAAGTTTTGCTCACTGGAAATAATTGCTTGGTGATAGATTAACAAGATAAGGTTGGACCATGTCAAGAAACATGTTAGGAAACAATTGAAGGGAAGGGAATTGGTTGGGGAACAGAGTGGGAAGTAGGGAGAAGAGAAGTTACAAGATGATTGGCAAACTGTTGGTGCTTAAAGCACAAGGGCCAAGTTCTGATGAAGGACCCTTTTGACCATTACTTATTCAAAACAACTGATTACCAAATGATGCCCAGCCTCAACTTCCTGGCATGGTTAGGAAGTGGTGAATTACTATGCAAACAGTCTGGTGATGTTATTACCATTAATAGTGTGAAACTCCAAAGTCAGTGGAAGCTAACTGCTATGAGAGAACATAAGTCACAAGTGATATTGCTAATATGAAAGAAATTTTGTTATGCTTTTGAATCAATGTGGCAAGAGAAGGAATAACAATTCATCCACTGTGTCTTCTTTGACATTCTTTTGATTCCTAGCTCAGCATTCCCTGCAAAGTGGGAATGGGTGGGACAGCAAATTTTTGGGATGTGAGTGGAATCCCAGAAGAGGCAGCAGTTACCACACTTGGAATATAGTGAGCAGTTTTAGGCCCCTTATGTAAGAAAAGTTGTGCTGGCATTGGAGATGGTCCAGAGAAGGTTTATGAGAATGATCCTGGGAACAAAAGGGTTAATCTATGAGTTGCATTTGATGGTTCTGGGCCTATACTTGCTAGAGTTTAGAAGAATGATTGAAACCTACTGAACATTGAGAGGCCTGGATAGAGTGGATGTGGAGAGGATGTTTCCTTCAGTGGGAGAGTCTAGGACAAAGGGATGCAGCCTCAGAATAGAAGGACGTCCCTTTAGAACAGAGTTGAGGAGGAATTTCTTTAACATGAGGGTGGTGATTCTGTGGAATTCATTGCCACACATGGCTATGGAGACCAAGTCACTGAGTATATTTAAAATGGAGATTGAAAGGTTCTTGGTTAGTATGGATGACAAAGGTTACAGGAAGAATGGCATTGAGAGGGATAATAAAACATTCATAATGGGATGGAGGAGGAGATTTAACGGGTCAGAAGGCCTATGCCATTTGGTCTTCTGGCCTCATGCTTTCCGACTCTGCTGGAAGCCAATACTCCACATGAATCTATCTGGGGCTCCAGATAACCTGAAGCCACAGGAGGCTTTCAGGAGGGAATGCTCGGGCAAAACAGGAATCACTTCTTGACCTCACTCCACCTTGTAATGTTGCAATTATTTGCCCCTTGTCCTGGACCACCGTGAAGAGGAATGTTAGGAAACTAAGTCATCGGTTGGATTCAGCCAAAGGTCAAGTGCCTTAGCTGAAGATACGATGGGAGAAGATGCTTTGTTTGGACACTCGGGACCGTGTGCTCTGGCCCTTTTGAATTGTTCTGTGGGTCCAGGTGCAGCTGATACCTCCAGTTGGTTTCTCACTCATGGGGCGTGGTGGCTGTGCATGTCTGGAAGGATTTCACATGGGGTCATCAGTCAAGATGAATGCCTTATGCTGTACTCAGACAACAGGTCAGTGGCCGGAGAGTCCATTGCAGGTTTTGCTGATCCCTGTAGAGTGGCCAAACCTTGTTCCATCCCAGTGGAAGGGAGGACAGTCTAATTGATTGGGAACACGCTCTGTGTGTTGCTGGCTGGCTTTGGTAGACCCACAGCAGGTCCAGGGGGAGGAACGGAATTTGAAGACCACCTATGTGTGGGTTCTACTGCTTGCCACAGAGATGGGTGGTGTAGAGGACTGCAGGGGCCTCTGATTATGTCCACTCTGTTCCAAGGAACAGAGTGCTAGGCTGCCCACTGACCAGTTTCGCTGTGAAATTAACAAGAGGCCTTAGAGTGGGCAGCGTCTCGGTTCAGCCAATGAAAAGGCCGAGCGAAGAAGCAGATGGAGTGACAAAAGGCTGCAGACGCTGGAAATCTGAAATAAAAAACAGACCAGCAGCAAATACTCATCGTCTGTGAGAAGGGAGAACAGGTTGCAGGCAGCTGCATTCCAACAAAAGTTTGTGGACTTGAAAGGTGGAATCGGCTTCTCTCCCCACGGTCGCCGCTCGACTTGCTGAACATTCCAGGCGATTTCTGTTTCTGCTTGAGTCGGGGTGAGTGGAGAACAGATTCCAGGGCCACTGTAACCCCTGTGAGAGCTGCACCTTGCTAACTTAATGCAGTTCCGTACTCCATGGCATTTAAGTCACTGCATGGCACACTTTGGAGAAAGCACGCCCATCTCCCCCTTAGCTGCGCTGATTGATGCTTCTTAGTGAGGTCAACGCTCTGCTGTCTCCTCCCTCTGCTGCTGTGTACCGATATGATTAATTGCTGAATGAACACACTGAGGGATTTTGCGATGGACGGATCGTTCCGCTGGCCACATCTGAGACAGTCAGCTTGCCAATCTCAGTGCAGCCTTTCCACGGACCACTGACTTCAGATGTTGTTTCCCACCACCCCCCCCAGCAGCGGAGAGCTCTGCTGGCCAGCACCCTACAAATGGTTGTTCTTCGACAGGTAGGCGATCAGTGCCACGGCCACGCCCACGTAAATGCCAGTTCCAATGGTGATGGAGAGGACAGCCAGGAAGAGGGCACGCTTGGAACTGGAGCTCGCGTGGTGATAGTCGCCCTTTGCCACCCCCTTGTTGGTCTGCAATAGAATCAAGAGAAAAGAAAACAGCTCAGTGAGAAATGGCAAGCTTCTGAAAAAGCTGAGCTTTCTTTGCAAGAGGATTCAGTGCCCTGATTGAGGAAGGCCAGGGTGCCACCCGGCCTTCCTGGGATGCCACTTTCCAGGAACCCTGTTCTTGTAATCATAGGGCCCTCTGTTCTACAACACTGACCCGCCCCACTCCCACCAAATCAACATGTAAAAACAGGTCCTTCGGGCCATCTGGTCCCTTCCAACCAAGATGCCCATCTCAGCTAGTCCCATTTGCCAGTGTTTGGCACGTATCCTTCCATCTTCCCTATCCATGCACCTGTCCACGTGTCTTTCAAATGTTGTTAATTTACATGATTCAACCAGTTCCTCTGGCAGTTTGTTCCATTTCCAGACCACCCTCTGGGTGAACAAGTTTCCCTTTAGTTTCCTATTAAATCTTTCCCCTCTAACCTTAAACGCAAGCCCTCGATTCCCCAACCCTGGAGGAGAAAAAGAGTATGTGTATCCACCCTAACTTTGCCTCTCATGAATTTGTACATCTCTATAAGATCACCCCCTCAGACTCCTACCTCCAATGCATAAAATTCTGCCCAGCCTCTTCCTCGAGTCCTGGCAACATCCTCGTAAATCTCCTCTGTATTCTTTCCGGTCTAACGGCACCATAACCAAAATTGAACACAATGCCCCAGTGTGGCTTCACCAACACCATGTACAACCTCACCATTTTATACTCGAAGCTCTGACTGATGAAGAGCAGTGCGACCACACCATCTACCCGTGACGCCACACTGGCAGCGCAGTGTATTTGTATTCCGAGGTCCCTCTGGTCCACAACACTCCCCAAGGCCTCCCCATTCTCTGTGAAAATTAACTTCCCAAAGTGCAACCCCTCACACTTACAAGGATTAAACTCCATTTGCCACTCTTTGACCCACTTACCCGTCTGATCGTTGATTCAGAAGGGCGAGGACTCCTTCAGACTTCCTGAGGAGTTTTACTTCCTATTGTCCAGAAGAAAAGGCAAATAACCCTCTTGGGGAGTGTTAGGAGCTGCCAAAACAGAAGGGCATTGACTGCAGGCAGTGGAAGTCCAAAGGTGGAAGGGCGTGGGTACCAGCTAGAGGTGAACATGGATCGAGGGAGAGACATAGTACTCAGGATCTCAAACCCTGCTGGGTTTTTCTGTCCTGGTTCTCCATGGCTGAGGCAGCAGGAGACCGAAGCATTCTAAAACTTGCAGCAGCTTCAGGGATTGCAAGGGAAGTTGGTGCAGTTTGCTCTTGTAAGAATGGGGTGGGTTGCATCGCTAGGTCTGAGGGAAGGATTTTACAATTTAGATCATCAATTGACTTGGTTTAAGAAATTTGACATGGATTGTGCAACATCGACATAAGACGTGGAACATTACAGCTCAGTACAGGCCATTTGACCCACTATGTCTTAACCTATTCTAAGAATAATCTAACCCTTCCCTCCTACATTTCTATCATTCATGAACCTATCGATGAGTTTCTTTAAAATCCCTGATGCATCAGAGTCTACCACCACACCTGGCTGGGTGTCCCACCACTCTAAAAACTCACCTCTGACATCCCCCAATATACTTTGCCTCCCTCCTATTAGCCATTTCCATCTGACTATCCTCTCGATCCAGACCTCTTATCATCTTGTACGCCTCTATCAAGTCACCTCTCATCCTTCTTTGCTCCGCAGAGAAAAGTCCTAACTTGCTCCAGCTATCCTCATAAAACATGCTCTTCAATCCAGTCAGCATCCTGGTAAATCTTCTCTGCACCCTCTCGAAAGCTTCCTCATCCTTTCTATAATGAGGTGACCATATTATTCCAGCTGTGGCCTGATCAGGGTTTTAAAGAGCTACGGCATTACATCACAGCTCTTGAACTCCAACCTCAAAATATTAAGTCCAAATGCCACATACGTTTCCCTAATAGCCCTAACAACTTGCGTAGCAACATTGATCTATCTATGGATGTGGACCCCAAGATCCCTTTGTTCTTCCACACTGCTACGAATCCTACCATTAACCCTGGATTTTGCCTTAAAATTTGACCTTCCAAAGTGAATCACTTCACACTTTTCTGGGATGGACTCCACCTACCACTTCTCAGCCCAGCTCTGCATCCTGTCAATATCCCACTGACAACTGCAACAAACCTGCACACCTCCACCAACCTTTGTGTCATCTGCAAATTTACCAACCCACCCTTCCACTTCCTCATCCAAATCGCAAGGAGCAGGGATCCCAGACCAGATCCCAGCGGAACATTACTGGACAATGATCTCCAGGCAGAATATTCTCCATTTACAACCACCCTCTACCTTCTGTGAGCAAACCAGTCCTGAACCCACACCGGCAGGTTTCCTTGGATTCAATACTTCCTGAATGAGCCCACCATGGGGAAACTTGTCAAACACTTTACTAAAATCCACATATACTACACCCACTGCTCAACCTACTTCAATGTGCTTCGTCACATCCTCAAAAAATTCAATAAGGCTCATGAGGCATGACCAGCTTCTCACAAAGCCATGCTGACGATCCCTAATCAGATAATGCTTCTCCAAATGCTTGAAAATCCCGATTCTTAAGAATTTTCTCCAATATTCTTCATCACTGAAGTAAGGCTCACTTTTCCATAATTCCTTATTAACTCCCTTGAACAAAGGACTAAAGTTTGCTACACTCCGATTTTCTGGTGCTATTCCTGTAACTTGGGGTACATCCCTTCCAGGGACCTACAGTATTGAGCAAATGTCTTGGGCATGTAAATATAGCTGGGGTGCCAAGATTTTTGCTTAGTATTTGTCAACGTGGAGCAGAGAATGGGTTTGCAAATGTGGAAGGAGCAAAGGATGTTGGGAATGGTGAGGGTGGAGTACCATGGGAGGGGTGTGGGACAGGTGCAGAGAAGGAGTGCTGGGGTAGCAAGGGGTGCAGACACACCCAGCCCTGAGACACCAGGCAAAGTCATTTAATTCCAAACAATTGGTTTTTTGGTCACTACAGAATATCTCTCTGATGCTTCCTGCTCCCTCCCCTCTCCGTTTCCCTTTTCCCAATCATTGTTCCCCTCTCCCTGCCCCATTCCCAATCTCAGTCCACAATAGAGACCCATATCAGAATCAGGCTTATCATCACTCACGTCATGAAATTAGTTTTTTTTTTGCAGCAGTACAGAGCAATACCTAACATTACTACAGTACCATGCAAAAATCTTAAGCCAAGACTTTTACACAGTATTGTATCTGTTATTAAAAAGTTCCAACGCATGCTTTATTAATATTGACATGTTCTAGCATATCATCCTAATTTACAATGTCCCGCAAACATCAAGTTCCCTCGCATAGGGGAATACTGACTTCCCTTACCTCCTCCGAGTCCAGGCACATTTCCTTTTCTATCCCTGGTCAGTCCAATCCTCACTCTGACCATCCTCATGTTCTTCATATACATGTAGAACACTTCAGTTGTTTCCTTAATCCTACTCACCAAGGCCCCCCTTCTAGCTCTCCTAAGTCATTTCTTCAGCTCCTTCGTGGCTACCTTGTAACTCTAGAGTCTCATCTGATTCTTGATTCCTAAACCTTAAGTATTTTTTCTTTCTCTTGAGTAGATGCTCCACATCTCTTGACATCCATGGTTCTTTCATCCTCCCATCCTTTCCCTGCCTCTGTGGGACAAACCTATCCAGAAATCCATGCAAATACTCCCGAAACATCCTCATATTTTCATTCCCTGAATACACCCGTTCCTGCTTTATGCTCTCAAACTCCTGCCTAAAAGCATCGTAATTCCCTTCCACCTATTAAATAATGTCTGATCCTATCCTTTTCCAAGAATATGGTAAAGGTCAGGGAGCTGTGGTCACTGGCTCTGAAACGCTCATGCATGAGAGGTCTGTCACCTGACCAGGTTCATTGCCTAGTACATGGTCTCTCCTCTAGTCCGGTTGTTCACATAAATTGTGTCAGCAATCCTTATTGGATACATCTAACAAGTTCAGCCCCATCTAAACCTTTTGTCATAAGGAGGTACCAATTGATTTTAGGGAGGTTCATCACCCATGCCACCAACGCTGCTATTGTTGCCCCTTTCCAAAATCTGCCTCTCAATCTGTTTCTCAGTGCCCCTGTTGCCATTGGAGGTCCTAGTAGGGTGATTGCTCACTCATTTCTGATTTCTGCCCACAATGAATCAGTAGACAATCCCTCCATGACACCCTCCCTTTCTACAACTGTGATACTATTCCTGATCAGCAATGCTGCTCCCACCCCTGCCCCCCACCCCCATTCCTTTTGAAACATCTAAACCCTGAATCATACAGCAGTCACTCCTGCCCTTGTGACAACCAAGTCATATTTATAACATCATAGAGAAGTACAGTATATAACCAGGCCCTACGGCCCACCTAAACTATGCTAAACCACTTAAACTGCTGACTCCCAACAACCTGTACTGGGACCATAGCCCTACATACCTTTGACATTCATGTACCCGTCCAAACTTCCCGTAAACCTTGAAATCAAGCTTGCATTTATATGAACCTCTGACTGAAGAAATTTCCCATTCTGTCCCTCTTAAGCTTTTCACCTTTCACACTTAACCCATGACTTCTGGTCATACACCCACCCATCCTCAGTGGAAAAAAAGCCTGCTTGCATTTACTCAATCTATACCTCTCATAATTTTGTGTAACTTTATCCAATCTCCTCACAATATTCTATGTTCTCATCAGGACACTGGAGCAGGGATCCAATCGCAGACCCAGTACTCTGCACACAGTGATATTAATTGAGTAACAAATCTCAAGGCACGAACCAAGTCGGCATCAAAGTTCAGGCAGCGATCCAAACATCCAGAGGAATCGGGAAACAGGCGGAGTCGATATTCAGACAGACAGAGTACAGATAGAAATGCTGGACAGGCTCAGAAAAATTCACTGGCACAATCTGGCAACAAACAGGTGAAAAGACGGGACTGAAATACACTGAGCAATAAACAGAGAGACAGATGATAGGTGGAGCACAATGAGACACAGGTGGCAGCAACACAGGTAATAATGAGAAGCAGATGAGAGATAGAGTACTCAGTGATATGGGGGCCGGAGTAGAGCAGGAACGGGGACAAGAGCACGTGGCAATACAAAACCACAGACTGACAGCTAGGGGGAATTACACAGAAAGACAGAGTTCAACTGGAGGTATTGACAGTTCTAAGGAATAAAGTCCTAAACCTATTCAATCTTTCCTTAGAACTCAGGTCCTTCAGACACAACAACATCCTTGTAAAGTTTCTCTGAACTCTTTCAGATTTATTCACATATTTCCGGTAGGTAGGTGACCAAAACCACACACAATTCTCCAAATTAGGCCTCACGAATGTCTTAAATAACACCAGCATAACATCTCATCTCCTGTACTCAGTGCTTCGATTTATGAAGGCCAATGTGTCAAAAGCTTTCTTTATGACCCTATCTATTTGTGATGGTTGTACTCCCAGATCACTTTGTCCTACCACACCTCTAAGTGCCTACCGTTCACTGTGTAAGACCTACCCTGGTTGGTCCTACTGAAGTGCAATATCTCCCACTTGCCTGCATTAAGTTCTATCTGCAATTTTTTAGCTCATTTTTCCAGCTAGTCCATATCCAACTGCAAGCCATGATAGCCTTCCTCGCTATCCAGTACACCTCTAATCTTAGTGTCATCTGCTTACTTGCCAATCCAGTTCACCACATTAACATCCAGGTTGTTGATATAGATGACAAACAACAATGGACCCAGCACCGATCCCTGCGGCACTCCACTAGTTACAGGCTTCCAGTCAGAGAGGCAACCATCTACTACCACTCTCTGTCTTCTCCCACAAAGCCGATGTCTAAACCAATTTACTACTTTATCTCGAATGCCGAGCGACTGAATCTTCTTGACCAACTCCCACGCGGAACCTTGTTGAATGACTTGCTAATGTCCATGCAGGCAACATCCACTGCCTTGTCTTCATCAACTTTCCTGGAAACATCCTCGAAAAACTCTATAAGATTGCTTAGACATGACCTATCATGCTGATTATCCTCAATCAGTCCATGTCTAACCAAATATTTATATATCCAGTCGCTCAGAATACCTTCCAATAACTTTCCCACTATTGATGTCTGGCTCACAGGCCTATAATTTCATGGTTTATATTTAGAGCCTTTCTTGAACAGTGGAACAACACCGGCTATCCTCCAATTCTCTGGCACCTCACCTGTCATTAAGGATGATTTAAGTATCTTTGCTAGGGCCCCGTCGATTTCTGCACTTGCCTCCTGCAGGATTCGAAGGAATACCTTGTCAGGCCCAGGGGATTTATCCACGCTAATTTGCCTCAGGATGCAAACACCTCCTCCTCTGTAATCCGTTCAGGGTCCATGAAACTGATGCTGCTTTGCCTCACTTCTATAGACTTTGGGTCTGTCTCCTGCGTAAATACAGCTGCAAAAACGTATTTAAGATCCCCCCATCTCTTTTCCTCCACACATGGATCACCATTCTGATCTTCCAGAGGATCAATTTTATCCCTTGTAATCCTTTTCTCTTAGCATATATCCCTTAGGATTCTCCTTCACCTTGTCTGCTAGAGCAACCTCATGCCTTCTCTTAGCTCTCCTGATTTCTTTGTTAAGTGTTCTCTTGCATTTCTTATTCTCCATAAGCATCCATTTGTTCCTACCTCCCAATACCTGCTATGCAGCTCCTTTTTTTCCTTTACCAGGACCTTAATATCTCTTTAAAACCAAGGTTCCCTACATCTGTTATTTTTACCTTTTTGTTCTAACAGGCATATACAAGCCTTGTACTCTCAAAATTTCACTTTTGGAGGCCTCTCACTTACCAAGTACACTTTTGCCAGAAAACAGCCTGTTCCAATCCACACTTGCCAGATCTTTCCTGATGCCACCAAAATTGCCCTTTCTCCAATTTAGAAGTCTCTGTAATGGACACAGTATCATATTTCCATGCACTAAGTCATGTTCTAAGTTCATCACCCTTGTTCCTGATACTTCTTGCATTAAAACCCACAGACCAGGCCTATCTTTTTGCATATTTAATTTGAAACTAATGGCATTATGATCACTAGATGCAAAGTGTTCCCCTCCACAGAATTCTGTCACCTTCCCTGTCTCATTCACTAATAGCAGATCAAATATCACACACTCTCTCATAGGGATTTCTACTTACTAATTAATGAAGTTTTCTTGGACACATTTGACAGACTCTGACTGATCTAGTCCTTTTACAGCATGGGAGTCCCAGTCAACCTTTTGCTTCCTGACTTTGTCTGAGGTCTTAACACCATTTGCCCCACAACCTCTCCGCTAACTGTTCTTGCACTCTGGTTCCTATCCCTCTGCAGCTCAAGTTTAAACCACACTGTGTAGCAGGTACAAACATTCCTGCTAGTGTACTAGTCCCCCTCCAATTCAGGTGCAAACCGCATCTCCTGTATAGGTCCCACCTTCCCTGGAAGAGAGCCCAATGATCCGAAAATCTTATGCCCTCCCTCCTACACCAACTTCTTTCCCACACATTAAACTGTATAATCTTCCTAGTAGTGGGCTCACTAACACTGGGCACGGGTAGCAATGCTGATATCATAAACCTGGATGTCCTTCTCTTTCACTTAGCACCTAACTTCTTGAACAAACATTGCAGAACCTCCTCAATCTTCCTACCCATGTTATCAGTACCCACATGGAGTACAACCTCTGGATGATCAGCCTCCCACTTAAGAATGCTGAGGACCTGGGAGGCAATGTACCATCCGGGCATCTTGTGTTCATCTACGGAGCCTCCTTTCTGTTCCCCTAACTAACGAATCCCCTATCACCACAACTCGCCTCTTCTTCCCCCTTCCCTTCTGAGTTGCAGAGTCAAACTCAGTGTCAAAGATGTGACTGCTGTGACATTTCTTTGCTAGGTCGATCCCCCAACAATATCCAAAGTGATATACCTGTTGCTGAGGGGGATGGCTACAGGGGTACTCTGTACTGGCTGTTAAACCCTTTTTCCCCTTCCTGACTGTTCTGTGCCCTGCACCTTGGGCGAAACCACCTCTCTAAATGTCCTATCATTCACTCAGCCTCCCGAATGATCCGGAGTTTATCCAGTTCCAGCTCCGATTCCCTAACGTGGATTGTTAGAAGCTGCAGCTGGATCCACTTCTCCTAGTTGTGGTGGTCAAGGATACTGGCAGTCTCCCTGCCTTCCCACATTCCACTATCCTGCCTGGCACCTCGACAATTCTAACTGAGCCAATATAAAGAAGGAAGAACAATAAACTGTTGGGGGAGGGGGAGACCTCTGCATGCAGCTTTTTTTTGCCTTCCTCTCTCAAAGAAGCCTCGAAGAGCTGAGGTCTCCAGATCTCCACGCTAACTCTGTGCACTCCAACAATGGCCACTCTGCTTGCCCCTGCCTTGCTTTAATTTGTTCTTGCCCATCAATCCTGAATGCTAATTGCCCGCTGCTCAAAGCTCCATACTGCCACAAGTCACTGCCTTATCTCCTCAATCAGCAAACCTGAATGAGCTATGTCTTCTCAGGTTTCCGACCTCCCCCATCGGGTGCACTCAAAGCATCAAAATAGACACATTTCAACCCATTCTACTGACAGCAATTTTGCATTATCAACTGCCTATCATTCCTCACAGTCTCGCTACAAGCAACTGCCCCAACCTCTGACCTATCACTCTGGTTCCCACGCCCCTACCAAGCTAGTTTAAATCCTGTCCAAAGGGATATTGGGCCCCCTCAAGTTCAGCTGCAACATGTTAATTTTGTAAAGGTTATACCTTCACCATCTTGCTTTGCATTCTCTTTATAATTGTGTTGAAAAATGGATTTCATTATAGCTCTCCATTTTAGAGTCCAAAGTCTCCTGTCCCAGGGATCCCTGTAAAGCACGTTACCTAATTATCAGTCAGGCAACTTCTCAGGCAGTCTAAGTTATGCCTTAGACCCCCCCCCCCCACCCCAAATGAAAATCGGGGACCAAGTTCTGCAACAGAGCTGACTGCTGTACTGGGCCACCAAAGGTTTGCTCCAGATCCTCAGAGAATACAGTGAAATTATTCTCAGTATCTCCTCTGTGGAAATAGGATTAGCTGTTGACAAGGCATCTGAACATTTGTGATAATGGCCTTCCATGTCCCACCCTCCCTCTTTCTCCCTTCCCCTCTCTGCCTGAATATCTCCACCTCTTCCCCACCCCCCCCCCCCCCCCCCCGGTGTTACCATTTCAAAAGATCTGTCCTAGGCCCAGCAGTTAAGTGCAATAATGAAGAAAGCACAGCAGCGCCCCCTTAGGAGTTAGCGAAGATTTGGTGTGACATCTAAAAATCTGACGAACTTCTATATATGTGTGTGGTGGAGAGTATATTCACTGGTTGCATCACAGCCTGGTATGGAAACACCAATGCCCTTTAACAGAAAATCCTACAACAGTAGCGGATACAACCCAGTCCTTCTCAGGTAAAACCTACCCCACCATTGAGCACATCTACATGAAGCACTGCCACAAGAAAGCAGCATTCCTCATCAAGGACCCCCCACCATGCTCCTGAAGGTACAGGAGCGCTGGGACTGACACCAGCAGGCTCAGGAACAGTTAACCACCAGGCATAACTTCACTCGCCCCATCACTGTACTGTTCCCACAACCTTCAAGGACTCTTCATCTCATGTTCATGGTATTTATTATTATCATTTCTTTTCCTTTGTGTTTGCAGTTTGTTGTCTTTTGCACACTGGTTGTTTGTCTATCTGGTTGGGCTTGGTCTTTTATTGATTCTATTACATTTCTTGGATTTACTGAGCATGTCCACAAGGAAATGAATCTCAGGGTTGTATATGGTGACATGTATGTACTTTGATTATTCATTTAGTTTGAACTGTGTATCTTCCTCACCCTCTCTCTCCGTTTGCACTCCTTTCCTATTTTGCTCTCCTCTCATGCTCCCTCCCTCTCTCAGCATCAATTCCTTTTCACTCTCTCCATCCTCACTTCCTCTATCTTCCTCCCTCTCAGCGCCTTTGTCTTCTTCCTCCTTTGACTGCTGCTCCTGATTCCATCCTTCCTTCCCCTCCCTGCATTATTCTTTTCCACTTTCTGCCTCCATCACCTCTCCCTCCTCCATAACCTCACTGCTCCCACCCCAGAGCCTCCTGGCCAAGCTGAAGATATTTTTTTCCCTAGTGGGACACATGCAGGATGCACTGAACACATCTGTGACACAAGTCTCTGGCCCTGTGGTGTCACAGTACTGCTCCGCTACTTTACCAGTGGTGCTCCTTACGTATTCACGAGAAAGGCAGCCAGACGAAGCCTGCATCAATACTGCACCCCCAGAGGTTACCAAGCTAGGAGGATGTTCTTAATTGCATCACCACCGTCATAACCTTGAGAACAGCAAGTTCTTGCAAATGTTTATCATCATAGAACATCAGAGATAGAAGCTGCAGCTGGCTGGACAAACAGTGAAACCTGCACTATGACTCACAAGGCCAATGTCTCAACCTCCCTTTCCCACACTTTAGGCACTGTCTCTCCAACCACTCTGTCGCTTACAAGGGTTGTGTCTGTAAATATCATAGCTGACTAGTATAGGGGGGAGAGGGAGAGAGGGGAGGGGAAGGGGAGAAAAAGGAGAAAGAAAAAGAGGGGAGAGAGAGAGAGAGAAAGAGAGAAAAAAGGGACTACCTTCAGTCCTACAAGTTGTCACTCATTAGTTTCCACAACCTACGCCCTTGGCAATTAGTGTTCCATGTAACCAGTAGCCACTGTTGAAAAAGATATATCTTTCCACCCCCTTTAAATTTCTTCCCCTCACACCTAAAGCCTGTATCCCCAAAATACTCTAGTTCTAGACTCTCCCGCCCTGAGAAGAAGTTGGGGCGGCACGGAGGCATAGCGATTAGTGTATTACAGCGACAGTGACTCGGGTTCATTTCCTGCTGCTGTCTGTAAGGAGTTTGTATGTTCTCCCTACGACCCCGTGGATTTTCTCTGACTGCTCTGGCTCCCTCCCACATTCCAACGACATATGGGTTAGCAGGTTAACCGGACACATGAGTACACTGGGTGGTGTGGGCTGGTTGGACCGGAAGGGCCTCGTACCATGCTGTATCTCTCAATATATAGAAAAAAAATAAAAAAAGATTTTCTGTCCTAACCAGACCCCTCAACAAGGTCTTTATTATAAACCTTGACAAGGTCACTCCACAGCCTTCTACGTTCCAGTGAAAATAATCACAGCCAATCAAATTTCTCCTTATAACTAGAATCCTGCATTCCAGACAACATCTTGGTGAACACTCACACTTTCTGTAGTGTGGTGACCATAATGCACAAAGTGTTTCAGACCACGTTTTGTACAACCGTGCCTTGATGTTCCAACATTGAAACTCAGTACTTCACTTATAAAGGCAAGCAATACCCCTGTCACTAGCCTATCCACCTGTGGCAAATCTTTACAGCTCTTCCTCAGGAAGCAGTGGAAGGAGAGTCTGATTATTTTTATGTCACCATCCATGCTGTGGCCACTCATTGCTGTCTGATAAGGGTCTCGGCCAAAATCATTGACTCCTTATTCCTTTGCGTAGATGCTGCCTGACATGTTGAGATACTCCAGCATTTTGTACACGTTGCTCCGGATTTCCAGCATTTGCAGAATCCCTTGTGATTCTCATTGCTGTGATTAGGCAGGAGGTACAGGAGCCCAAAGACCCACACCTTGAAGTTTAACAGTAGCTTCTGCCATCAATATTCTTGAACTGACCCGGAAAACCCTAACTCTACCTCAGACTATATTTCCCTCAACTTGCACTCATTTTGTTTTACTTACTTTGTTGTGAAAATGTTAATTGGTTTATGCTTGGCATAATCTACTGTGCTGCTGCAGCAAGATGATAATTTTCATGGCACTGGTTTCCTGGTTATGCACTAAGCTTGAACCTCGATTAGAAATGGGTAAGTGATTATTACAGGTAGACAGGAATATGGGGTTGCCATTACAATCAGATCTAATGAAGTAGTAGATCTGGAGCAAGGGCTGTACGGTTACTTTTGCTTCTAATCTGTATGTCTCTATATCTGTCAGGCCACTATCCCCAGTCTGAAGTCATTACAGTCAGTGAATATTATTCATCATGCTTTGATTGATTTGTCCTTCTCAGAGTAATTAGAAAAACAATTGGCAGATGCTTGAATGATCTAGCTCTTTAACCTTCCCAAATGATCATAAGATGTTCACCTCTAACAGAGCACAAGGTACTTTGTTCTTCAACAGACTCTTCAGAGCATTGCCATTACCGGATAAAACATGGAGGGGCACTTAGCAACCAAGTCAGTTACTAGGCAACAGACATGTAAAAGTAATTCAATAGATAATGAAGGAGTGCAGATTTGAGTGATTGTAGCCTATTCCTAAAGCTTTTGATTTGTTTCCCTGATTAAGAAATTATGGCTGACATTATATTTTACACACTGAATCCTTTTGAATTTGTACTGTTAGTTGAGTCTCCAAGGTAAGCAGAACAGACTTACAAAATAGAATGCTGAGATATTCTTGTGTAAACACACAACACCGTTAAAAGACAATGTATCAGTGTGGAAGACTTTCTCTCCAAGTTAGAAGTTGTGCTTTTATTTATAATTTGGAAATACAATGCATGATAGATCCTTCGGCCCTTTGAGCCTGCTGCTGGCAACTCTAGATTTAACCCTAGCCTAATCAAGGGACAATTTACTATGACCAATTAACCGGCCTATCTTTGGACTGTGGGCACATGTTCACTCTTCTGTCCCTGACCGGTCCTACCCTCACTCTGTCCAGCCTCCTGTTCTTCACATTTGTGTAGAATGCCTTGCAGTTTTCCTTACTCCTACTTGCCAAGCCCTTCTCAGACAAGTTCCCTCTCACTGGTGAATACTGAAGCAAAACATCATTAAGGACCTCACCGACTCCCCCCGATTCCAGGCACAAGCTTCTTCTTCTATTCCTGACCAGTCCTACCCTGACTATGGCCATCCTCCTGTTTTTCACGTACATATAGAGCACTTAATCTACTCGCCCAATACCTCATGGCCCCTTCTCCCTCTCTTAACTCTATTTTTCAAAATTGCCTTCCTGATTAACTTGTAACTCTCTAGAGCCCTGTCTGATCTTTGCTTCCTTGTTCCTCTTGACATGATGACCCACATCTCTAGACCCATGGTTCTTTCCCTGCCTCACTGGGACAGACCTATCCAGAGCCTCCTACAGGAGCCTTCACACTTACGGTATGAGTGGGCAGAGAAGGTAGTTGAGGTCGGCAAGAGAACAACATCTACAGAAACATCTGGATAAGCACAGGAACATGGAAATGAACACTGGCAAATGGGGCCATCTTTGGAATGCACCCTGAGCAAGCTGGGCTGTTTCAATGACATATTATTATATGGCACTATGAGGTGGAAATTAATAGTCTCTTGTCCAGATGGACAATCCAGAACATGGAAAAGTGTTCAGCCACATCACTAAATTGAAGAGATATTTCTTCAGTCAGAGGACTGGACACTCAAAAGTTCTCTTCCTCAGACCAAAAGACATAGGAACAGAATTAGGCCATTCGGCCCATCGAGTCTGCTCTGCCATTCCATCATGGCTGATCTATTGTCCCTCTTGCTCCATTCTCCTGCCTTCTCCCTGTAACCTTTGAAACCCTTACTAATCAAGAACCTACCAACCTCTGCTTTAAATACTGTATACCCAATGACTTGGCCTCCTCCGACGTGTGGCAATGAATTGCATTGATTCACCACCCTCTGGCTAAAGATATTCTCCCTCATCTCTAAAGCGACATCCTTGTATTCTAAAGCTGTGCCTTCTGGTCCTGGAAACCACTCCTATAGGAAACATCCTCTGCATATCCACTCTATCTAGGACTTTGAATATTCAATAGGTTTCAATGAGAAGCCTATTGAAACCACCCCCCGCCCCCCCCCACCACACTTCATTCTTCTAAACTCCAGCAAGTACATACCCAGAGCTATCAAGTGCTCCTCATATATTGATCCTTTCATTTCTGAAATCATTCTGCTGAATCTCCTCTGGGCCTGCTCCAATACCAGCACACCCATTCTCAGGCAAGGCACCCAAAACTGCTCACGGTACTCCACTGATCAGATGGGCAAGCATGCTGGGCATTGAGATTATTTAAGGATGGGACTGCAAAACATTTTGGCACCAAGTGAGTAGGGACCTGGTGGGAATGTGGGTGAAACATCTGGCCAGCCAATAAGCCTTGGAGCAGCTTTGCAGGACCGACCACATGACACATTCCAGCTTCGATAGGTGTTTTTATATTGGCCAGGAAGCTCTTCTCCACCAATGTCACAATGTTCAAAGTTTAACCCCCCAAATGACAGAAGATAGAACAATATAGAATGGGAACAGGCCATTCAACCCACAAAGTTGTACCGAACCAGCTGAAAATTAAAAACAGCCGAACATTAATTCTTCCCAGCTACACCGTTGATCATTTCTCTCCTCCTTCCTTACATCCATGTGCTTATCCAAATGTCTCTTCAAAGCCTCTAACGTCCAGAACTGTATGCAATACTCCAAATGTCGCCTAACCAGAGTTTTATAACGCTGCAATGCCATCTCCTGACTCCTGGACTCAGTGCCTTGACTAAAAAAAGCAAGCATTCCATGAGCCTTCTTAACCACCTTATCAGCCCGTGCAGCCACTTTCAAGGAGCTATGAACTTGAATCCCAAGATCTCTCTGCTCAGCAACATGTGAAGGATCTTGCCCTCTCCTTGCACTGCATCCTTGCATTTGCCCTGCCAAGGGGCAACATCTCACATTTATCTGGCTTAAACTCCATCTGCCATTCCTCAGCCCATATCTGTAACTGATCTACATCATGTTGTTTTCTTTGCCAGTTTTCTACACCATCCACAACTCCAAAAATCTTGGTATCATCCACAAACTTACTAACCCACCCATTTACATTTTTATCCATGTTATTTATATACATCATAAGCAGCAGAGGTCCCACCATAGATTTCTCTGGAATTCCACTAATTACAGACCTCCAGCTTCAATAGGTCCCTTCAGCCACTATCCTCTGCACAAGCCGGTCCGAATCCAAAAAGCCAATTTGCCGCAGATCCCATGCATCTTAACCTTCTGGATTAATCTCCTATGACAGGCTTCATCAAATGCATTTCTAAAATCCATGTTGACAACATCCACTTCCCTACCCTCATCAACTTCTCTTGTCACCTTGTCAAAAAGCTCAACCAAGTTGGTAAGTCATGACCTGCCACACACAAAGCCATGGGTTTCCAAATGCTCATATATCCTATCCTTAAGAATTTTCTTTGGCAATTTACCTAAAACTGACATAAGACTCACCGGTGTATAGTTCTCAGGATTTTCCCTTGTTCCCTTCTTAAATAGTAGTCCTCTGGGACTACTCTGGACCTGTGGTTAGAGAGGATATGAAGGCCCCAGTAATCTCATCTCTTGCTTCCTTCAATAACCTGGGGTAAATCCCATAGGCCCTGGGGCCTTATCTACCTAATACTCATTAGGAAACCCAACATTTCCTCCTCTTTGACTTCTAAACACCCTAATGTAGTTATACACTCAGCACTGATCTCCTGGTCATCCACATCGTTTTCCTTGGTAAATGCTGAAGCAAAGTACTCATTAAGTACCTCACTCACATTATCTGCATTGAAGCAAATATTTCCCCCTTTATCCTTGAGTGGCCCGACCCCTTCCCTAGCTATCCTCTTGCTCTTGATGTACATGACTACCTTGGGACTCACCTTAACCCTACTTGCTGAGAACTTTTCATGGCCCCTCCTGGCTTTCCTAATTCCCTGCTTTAGTTATTTTCTGGCTTTCTTGTACTCCTCATGTGATTTATTTGATTCCAACTTCCAAAGCTTTACATACTTTTCCCTTTTTCTTCTTGACTAAATTCATCATCTCTCTGGACATCCAAAGTTCTCTTTTCTTTCCATCCCTGTCCTTCCTTCCAACAGGAACATACCTTTCCTGTACTCTGTGCAATTGATCTTTAAACATCCTCTACACGTCTGATGTGGACTTGCCAGAAAAAAGGTTTTCCCCAATTAGCACTTCTTACTACCTGCCTAATGCCCCGTAATTTGCCCTACTCCAATTCAAAACTCTCCCACAAAGACCATAACTATCCCTGAAAGTTAAGGAGTTGTGGTCACTGTTCCATAACTGTTCACCCACAGAAGGGTCAGTCACCTGGCCAGGCTCATTACCCAACACCAGGTCTAGTGTGGCCCCTCCTCTCACTGGACCATCCACATACTGATTTAAGAAACCTTTCTGGATGCACTTAACAAATTCTGCCCTATATAAATCCCTTACATTAACAAGGTCCCAATTTATATTTAGGAAGTTGAAATCCCCCATGACAACAACCTATTATTTTAATCTGATTATGTATCTGTTCCTCAATGTCCCGGTGGCGATTCAGGGGTCTGTCGTACAATCCTATCAATGTGATTGCACCCTTTCCTTCTCGTGAGCTCCAACCAAAGTCTTTGACTCCTCCATTATGTCTCCCCTGAGTGCGCCTGTGATTCTTCCTAATTAGTGATGCAACTCCCCTCCGCCCCACCACTCTTTTACTGCCTCCTCTATATTTCTAAAACTTTGAAAACCTGGTACATTAATCACCTATTCCTGCCCCTCTCTCAACCTAGTTTCAGTAGTGGCAATGACATTGTAGTTCCATGCACTGATCCATAAGACATAGGAGCAGATTAGGCCATTTGGCCCATTGATCCTGCTCCGCCATTCAATCATAGCTGATCCTTTATTCCCCTCCTCAGCCCCACTCCGTGGCCTTCTCCCAGTAACCTTTGATGCTGTGGCCAGTCAAGAACCTATCAATCTCCACCTTAAATACACCCAACAACCTGGCCTCCACAGCTGTCTGTGGTAACAAATTCCACAAATTCACCACCCTCTGGCTAAAGAAATTTCTCTGCATCTCTGTTTTAAATGTATGCCCCTCTATCCTGAGGCTGCACCCTCTTGTCCTAGACTCCCCCAACCACATCTTTCAACGTTTGAAAAGTTTCAATGAGATCTCCCCTCATCCTTCTGAATTCCTGGAATCATCCTTGTGAACCTCCTCTGAACCCTCTCCAATGCCAGCTCATCTTTTCTTAGATGAGGAGCCCCATACTGTTCACAATACTCAAGGTGAGGTCTCCCCAGAGTCTTATAAAGCCTTAGTGTCACATCCCTGCTGTTATGTTCTAGACCTCTTGAAATGAATGCCAACATTGCATTTGCCTTCCTCACCACCAATTTAACCTTCAGGTTAACCTTTAGGATGTTCAGCACACAAACTTCCAAGTCTCACTTCATATTTCAGATTTTTGGATTTTCTCCCCATTCAGAAAAAAGTCTGCACATTTATTTCTTCTAGCAAAGTGCATGACCATACGTTTTCCAACATTGTATTTCATTTGCCACTTTCCTGCCTATTCTCCTAAGTCCTGCAGCCTATTTGTTTCCTCAACACTAACTGCTCCTCCACCAATCTTTGTACATTCTACAAACTTGGCAACAAAGTCATCTGTTCCATCATCTAAATCATTGATATACAGCATAAAAAGAAGTGGTCCTAACACCAACCCCTGTGGTACACCACTAGTCAGTGGCAGTCAATCAGAAAAGGATCCTTTTATTCCCACTCGCTGCCTCCTACTGATCAGTCAATGCTCTAACCATGGCAGTACCTTTCCTGTAATACCTTGGGCTCTTAACTTGGTAAGCAGCCTGGTGTGTGGCATCTTGTCAAAGGCCTCTGAAAATCCAAATATTTACCATCCACTACATCTCCTTTATCCATCCTACGTGTAATCTCCTCAAAGAATTCCAACAAGTTTGTCAGCCAAGATTTTCCCTTAAGGAAAGCATGCTGACTTCATCCTATCTTGTCCTGTGTCACCAAGTACTCCCCAACCTCATCCTTAACAATTGACTCCACTGAGGACAGACTAACTGGTCTAGAATTTTCTTTCTGCAGCCTCCCTTCTTACTTAAAGAGTGACGCTTTCATATTTCATCTTTTTCCCATGATTCCTTTAGTTGATTTCTGTAGACTTTTAAAATCTTCCCAATTCTCCATCTTCCCGTGAATTTTTGCTTGTTGTATGCCCTCTCTTTTGCTTTTACATTAGCTTTGACTTCTCTTATGAGCCATGGTTGTACTATTTTGCCATTTGATTATTTCTTTGTTTTTGGAATACATCGATCCTGCACCTTCCTCATTTTTCCCAGAAACTCACGTCATTGCTGCTCTGCTGACATCCCTGCCAGCAGCTCCTTTCAATTTACTTTGGCCAACTCCTCTCTCATACCACAGTAATTTCCCTTACTCCACTGAAATACCGTTATGTCAGACTTTACTTTCTGCCAATCAAATTTCAAGTGGAACTCAATCATATTGTTATCACTGGCTCCTAAGGTTTCCTTTCCCTAATTGCCTCCAGTTCATTACACAATACCCAATTCAGTATAACTGATCCTCTAGTAGGCTCAGTGACAAACTGCTCCAAAAAGCCATCTCTTAGGCAACAAGCTCACTCTCTTCAGATGTATTACCAACCTGCTTTTCCCAGTCCACCTGCATGTTGAAATCTCCCACGACGATCATAACATTGCCCTTTTGACACGCCTTTTCTATTCCCTGTTGAAATCTGTGTTCTCTATCCCAGCTACTGTTGGGAGGCCTGTAGATAACAGCCATCTGGGTCCTTTTGCCCTTGCAGTTTCTTAGCCACAAAGGTTCAACATATTCGATCCTATGTCACATTTGTCTAATGATTTGATGGCATACTTTACCAGTACAGCCATACCACCCCGTCTGCCTACTTTCCTTTCTCTCCGATATAACGTGTAACCTTGGACATTTAGCTCTCAGTTACAACCATCCTACAGCCACGAATCAGTGATGGCCACAACATCATACCTGGCAATCTGTAAAAGTGCTACAAGATCATCCACCTTATTCCTTATACTCCACGCATTGAGATATAACACTTTGAATACTGTGTTTGCTACCTTTTTTGATTCTGCATCCCTAACGTACTGATTGTGTCCCCGCCGACTGCAGTTTTGTCCTGTCACTTGCCTGCCTTTCCTGACAGTCTGACTGCATGCTATCTTTGCTTTTTTTTACCATCCGTTCTATCCTGAGTCCCTTCACCCCGGTTCCCAAACCCCTGCCAAATTAGTTTAAAACCTCCCCAACAGCTTTAACAAACCTGTCCTCGAGAATATTGCCCCCCCCCCCTTGGGTTCAGGTGCAACCCGTCCATTTCGTACTTGTGCCAGAAAAGATCCCAATGAATCAAGAGCCTGAAGCCCTGCCCCCTGCACCAGCTTCTCTGCCGCGCGTTTATCTGCCAGCGCATCCTTTTACTATCTTCACTGGTGTGTGGCACAGGTAGCAATCCAGAAATCACTACCCAAGAGGTCCTGCTTCTCAGCTTTCTGCCTAGCTCTCTAAATTCTCTCTTCAGGACCTCTTTGCTTTTCCTTCCTATGTTATTGGCATCAATAAGTATCAAGATATGTGGCTGCTCTCCCTCCCCCTCCAAAATGCTCTAACCTCATTACCCTTACCCATAATATTCCTAGCATTAAAATATAGACACTTCAAACTATCCGACCCATCATACCTGTTATTTCGATTTTGTCTGTCAATACTTTCCCTGACATCTACCTTCTGGTCCAATCCTTCCCTTACTCGTCTGGGGTTCCAGTTCCCAGTCCCTGCAAAACTGAACTACACTCTGCAGAGTAGCATCAGCCAACCTCCCGGCCAGGATATTGGTTTCCCTCCAGTTCAGTTGCAACCCCTCCCTCTAGTACAGGTCACCCCGTCCCCGATCATCCAAAAACTCTGTCCCCAGCACCAGCTCCACAGCCACTCCTTCACCTGAGCCAACACCCCGTTCTTACCCATGGCACAGGAGGTAATCCAGAGGTTGCAACATACTGACTACCATTTCATCTTTTACACAGATAAAAGCCCCTTTGTCAGTCCAAACGTGAATGAAAACACAGAGACATTGGGTCATACAGTATGGAAACTGTCACAACCTCGGACTCTACTGCAGGCTGCACAGCAGATTCGGCAATTACACTCGTGAATACGCATGTGTCGGCTAATTATTATTTTGTTACAGTGTATTTAATTCCCTTCTGTTCGTAGTAACGCTCGTCGAGAATTCAGCAAAGCATGGCATACATGTGCGTGCATTTGGCCTTGCCTGAGGGAAGTGGACGCTGAAGACTAGTGGTATTCCTTTAACACTCAGATATTCCTTTCAGCCGCGGTGTTGGCGTCTAGCTTTCCGTTTGGGAGTTTTGGTTAATGGGCCCCGTTTGGCCAGGCGTTTATTGCTTCTTTTTCCCTCAAAATACATTTCACTTTAAAGTCTGTGAGCGATCGACCCGCTTCAGTGTCACTCCCTGCGCACTTTGGCCACATCTGAACATTCTAACAGAAACAGGCTCTCTGGTCCAACTGGTTCATGCTGACCAAACGTGACCCGTTAGCCTGCACTTGGAGTAAATCCCTCTAAATCATCCCAACATGGGGTCCATGGCCCCCTTGCTTAATGGCTCGGGAACCACTACTGTAAGTCATTCCTTTCCGAGCACCCATCCATTATAATCGTAGCTGCCCCTAGCACTTCCTCAGGCAGCTCATTCCAGACACCAGCTCTGTCTCCTCAGGTCTCTTTCCGGATATTTCTCACCTTAATTCCTCTGGTTTTTGGCTCCCCCTCCCCGGGGGGGGGGGGGGGAGACTGCAACGACCATTTACACCCTTCAAGATTTTCTGAGATCACTGTTCAGCCTCCACGTGTCAAAAGTGAGGAATGGTGGGAAAGAGATGCTCTTGTCTAGCCCCAATCCCAACCTCAGGCATTGCTAAACAGAACATGGAGCACAAACACAGGGAAAATCTGTAGATGCTTGAAATCCAGGCAACACACATAAAATGCTGGATTATGAAGTACATTCACAATGTAATCACTTCTGAAGTGAGAGGTTTAGCAGGGAGGATGACTTTATCAATGGGCAAAGAGCTGGTAACCTGGGCTGTGCCAGATGGTATACCAGATTTATGGTATATCACAAGACTGTGATCAGTGCTCCTGGTGTGGCCTCCGGTGCATGGGTGGGACCTGACATAGATTGGGAGACTGCTTCGCCAAGCACCAACGCTTTGTCAACCAGAAGAAGTGGGATCTCCCAGTGGCCACCCATTTTAATTCCACTTCCCATTCCCTTTCTGATATGTCCATCCATGGCCTCCTCCACTGTTGTGATGAGGCCACACTTGGGTTGGAGGAACAACACCTTGTATTTCGTTTGGGTAGCCTCTGACCTGATGGCATGAACGTCAATTTCTTTTTTTTTAATTAGTTTTTTTAATACATTTTCTACATAGCTACAGATAAAAACCCCCAGATCAAAATGAAGAATGTTGATACAGTGCAAAAATAAACATACAATAATAATATGATACAAAGAAAGATAATTGAGAAAGCACCCAAATTGAAGACATGTAAAATTAGAATCCTCCCCAAGCCCTGCAACAAAAAAAAACTCCAGACCAACCACAACACAATATAGAGAATATAAATCAGGACAATCAAACCCCCCAAACTGTAAATACACTTAGCAACAGAAGATATTAATGCCTACTACCAAAAAGAAAGGAGCTGAAAGCAAGGGACCGAAAAAAAAACCTTAGTTAAGAGGAAGGTTATGAAAGTACTCAATAAAAGGTCCCCAGACCTTATGGAACTTTAAATCCGAATTAAGAATTGAATAATGAATTTTTTCAAGGTCTAAGCAGGACATAACATCATTAAGCCATTGAGCATGCGTGGGCGGGGCAACATCTTTCCATCTAAGGAGGATTAAACGTCTAGCCAGGAGAGAGGCAAAAGATAATATTCGACACTTAGTCGAACTCAGTCGAGACACTTAGTCGAGACAGATTTACGTAAATCTGTCTCACCCCAGAAACTGAACAAAGCAATTAAAGGGTTAGGTTCTAGGTGGTGATTCAGAATATACGATAACGTTATGAAGACATCTTTCCAAAATTTCTCCAAGCTAGGACAAAACCAGTACATATGAATGAGAGAGGCCTCGCCCCTTTTTGCATTTATCACAGAGCGGACTAATGTTAGGGTAAAATCGAGATAATTTAGATTTAGACATATGGGCTCTATGAACAATATTAAACTGTAAAAGGCAATAGCGAGCACAAAGAGAGGTTGAATTAACCGATTTGAGAATCGAGTCTCAAGTCTCATCAGATAAGGAGGTATTTAAATCCTGCTCCCATGCCATTTTAATTTTATCCACAGGGGCATGTCGTAAGGCTGCTAATTTATCTCGAATAAATGATATTAAACATTTACCTAGTGGATTAATAGAAAGAAATAAGTCCATAACATTTTTCTCCGGCATTTTAGGGAAGTTAGGAATTAAAGGATTAATAAAGTGTCTAATTTGGAGATATCTAAAAAAATGAGCATTGGGCAGATTGAACTTAGCAGAGAGCTGTTGAAAAGAAGCGAAGTGATTATCAATAAAAAGATCTTCAAAATGTCTAATGCCCTCCCTATACCAATCATGAAATGCTGAGTCATACATAGTAGGTAAAAAAAGGTGATTATGTAAGAAAGGGCTAGAAAAGGAAAAACCATGGAAACCATAAAATTTCCTAAACTGAGCCCATATACGCAAAGTGTGTCTAACAAGAGGATTAGCTATTGATCTGGGCAGACTACTAGGGAGTGCAGAGCCAAGAAGTGCAGAGATAAATAATTCTTTAGTGGAGCTCAATTCCTTTGCCACCCAATTAGGGCACTCGGGTTGGCCATGGAAAAAAGACCAAAAGGTAGCACAACGTATATTGGCTGCCCAATAATATAAACGAAAGTTAGGTAAAGCCATGCCACCCTCTTTTTTAGATTTTTGGAGATAAACTTTATTAATTCTAGAGCGCTTATTCTTCCACAGATATGACAAAATAATAGAGTCTAAGGAATCAAAAAAAGATTTAGGAATAAAAATTGGGATTGATTGAAATAAATATAAAAGTTTAGGGAGAACGTACATTTTAACAACATTAATACGACCTACCAAAGACATAGAGGTGACCATTGTAACAGACTCTGTTTTATAGTATATGAAAGATTGGCAAAATTTTCACGAAAGAGATCTTTAAACTTCCTTGTGACTGTAATTCCAAGATAAGTAAATTGATTATGAACGACTTTAAAAGGGAGATCACGAAATGTCAAATCTTGTGCTTCTTTATTAATTGGGAAAAGTTCACTCTTATGTAAATTAAGTTTATAGCCAGAGAACTGGCTAAACTGATCAAGAAGTGAAAACATTGGAGGTAAGGATGTAGACGGATTTGAGAGAAAGAGAAATAAGTCATCAGCATAAAGAGAAACTTTATGCTCAACACCCCCTCTTCAAATCCCGGTCAATTCAGGACAATTTCGAAATGCTATCGCCAAAGGTTCTATAGCCATATCAAAGAGAAAGGGACTTAAAGGGCATCCCTGACGGGTGCCACGTTTGAGGTTAAATAACTGGGATTTCTGAAAATTAGTTAAAACAGAGGCAGTAGGACACAAATACAGCAATTTGATCCAAGAGATAAAACTTAGACCAAAGTCAAATTTTTCTAAAACTGCAAAAAGGTAGCTCCACTCTATATGATCAAATGCTTTCTCTGCATCGAGGGAAATAACAAATACAGGAATCCCAGTTGGAGGTGAATATAAAATGTTAAATAAACGCTGAATGTTAAAAAAAGGAAGACGGTTTTTAATAAAACCAGTTTGATCATCAGAAATAATAGAGGGAATAACAATTTCTAATCTATAAGTCAGAACTTTGGCCAAGATTTTAACATCAACATTAAGCACAGAAATCGGCCTATACGAGGAACACTCTGTTGGGTCTTTATCCTTTTTTAATAAAAGAATAATAGATTTCTCATTAAAAGAGGGTGGCAATTTACCGTAATTAAACGAGTCAGATAATACTGAGAATAACTGAGGAGAAAGAAGTGAAGAGAATGATTTATAAAATTCTACGGGGAACCCATCAGGTCCAGGAGATTTCCCTGAAGACAATGCAGAAATTGCAAAAGATATTTCTTCTGATGATATAGGCGCATTAAGTTTGGCTTTAAAATCAGATGAAAGTGAAGGGATATTCAGATTATTCAAAAAATGATCAACAGAGATATTGTCATTCAAAGATTCAGAGGAATAAAGTTGAGAATAGAAAATTTTAAATGTGTCATTGATTTCTAAGTGATCCGATGTAAAGTCTCCATTCTCCTTCCGGATCTTTGTGATATGTTGTTTGGCTTTGGAACGCCTCAGCTGATTGGCTAGAAATTTACCAGATTTGTCACCATGAATATAAAAGCGACTCTTGCTTTCGAGAAGTTGGCGTTCGACAGGTTGAGTAGACAGAAGGTTAAATTTAGTTTGAAGTTCAACACGCTTCATGTATAGTTCAGGGTTCTTAGTTTGAGCATATAGCTGATCCAATTCTTTAATCTGATTGATGAGGTCTAATCGATCTGCACAGGACTTTCTATTAAGATTTTCTGTATAGGAGATTATTTGACCCCTCAAATATGCTTTCATGGCATCCCAGACAATCTGGGGTGACACTTCAGGTGATGTATTGGTGTTAAAATAAAAGGCTATCTGATCCTTAATAAATTTTAGAAAATCATCATCCGATAATAAAGTCGAGACAAAACGCCAGTGTTTATTCCTCTGAGGGAGACCAGGAAAATTTAAAGATAGAGTAATTGGGGCATGGTCAGAAATCAGTATACTCTGATAATCACAAGAATAGACAAATGGAATGAGTTGATTATCGAGTAAGAAGTAGTCAATTCTAGTAAAGGTATGGTGAACATGTGAAAAAAAAGAATAATCTCTTTCAGTAGGATGAAGGAAACACCATATATCAGAGATACCATAATTAGAGAGAAACGATTGAATAGCTAAGGCAGATTTAGTAGGTGGTCTAGTAACAGAAGACGATCGATCCAAGTTAGGATCTAACCAACAATTGAAATCACCACCCAGTATAAGGGAGTATGAGTTTAAGTCTGGTAGTGAGGAGAGAAAACGTTCAAAAAAATTAACATCATCAAAATTGGGGGCAATGAACGTCAATTTCTCAAACATCTGGTAATAACCCCCCAGCTCCACCCCCTCCTCCTCAATTTCCCATCCCCTTTTCCCCCCTCTCACCTCATCTCCATGCCCGCCCATCGCCTCCCTCTGGTGCTCCCTCCCCCTTTTTCTTTCTTCAATGGCCTTGTCTCTTTCACCAATCACCTTCCCAGCTCTTTACTTCATACCCCCTCCAGTTTCACATATCTCCTGGTGCGTCTCCCTCCCCTCCCACCACTTTTTAAACCTATTCCTCAGCATTTTTCCTCTCCAGTCCTGCCGAAGGGGTTCGGCCCGAAAGGTCGACTGTGCTTTTTTTCCCTCCCCCGCAGATGCTGCCTGGGCTGCTGAGTTCCTCCAGCATTTTGTGCGTGTTGCTCAGATTTTCAGCATCTGCAGATTGCCTCTTGTTTGTTTATCTTGTAGACCGAGGCTCCCCGGCTGCGAGGGATTTTGCACAGAATGGGCAGGCGGGAAGGCCAGTGTCTACAGGAGGGAAGTCGGCTAAAACTTGGACTCATACAACAGCCACTGTCCTCTCCACCCCTTGTCTCTGAATCGAGACTCGGCTTGGCTGCATTTGGCTTTTTCCTCGCAGCCTGTGTGGCGATCAGAGTGAATAATATCTCTGTTATTTAATTTTACTTCAGAGGGGTCGGCTGCTATATGACAAAATGAAATACCTCCGTGCAAGTCCTGAAGGAGCGATTGGGCAACACGAAGGCAGATTGCCTCAGGGTCTGAAGTGCAAACTGTAACCCTTCCCCTCCGAGGTTCCTGCTCATGTCTGCCTGATTCTGACCATTTCTGCATTGCAGTCTCAGCATCGGATAAAACAATGAGCAGCGTGTCAGGGTTCACATCCCTCTGCTCTGCATGTGTTCAACTCGAATCCAGAACAATTATCTTTAATGAGAGTCTCTGCTGACTGAATGAAATTTGCCCACACACTACACCTCCCCCAGCAATTAATAACGGGCTATTCATACACAATATTCCGACAGCACGGCCCTGCGTGGAGTGCTTGGGCTGTTGGAACGTGTCCCCTGAAGCATTTGCTGGAAAAATAAAGTGCTGCGGTACCAAAAAAACCAAGTGAAATACAGGTGAAGCAAAAAGCAGATGTGAATAATGTACGAGGGTGTGCTGCTTCTGCAGTGCTTACCCAGCTTCAGTTGTAAATCCATTTGCTGGATCTCCATCAAGATCGGACTCCTCAAACTGTCACCATGAACAAATTGCAATGCTTCCAGTGGGCACCGCTCTTTCTCAGCAACCCTTCCAGTGGGCACTGCTATTTTCCCACCAATACCTCCAGTAGACACTGGCCTCCCTTAGCAATATTCCAGTGGGCACTGGAGACACCACAGACTACAGATGCTGGAATCTGGAACCATCAGGCCAGAAGGTGATGCAGCAAAAGAAGCAGAACTTAACGCCCTGATGCCAGCCAGCACACTTGCACGTCCTATCTGAATGCCCTGCTGCTCCTCTTACCCCCCACAACCCCCACTCCCCATCTGACAAACACACTCTCATCCTGCACAGCCACTTCCCATCTGTTATAGCTGCTTTGTCACATACTTATACGACTGCTGGTTTCATTATAGTGCCAGTGACATTATGCTGTCTTACATAAATGTACCCTTCATACTTTATGTCAATCTGTCCATACCACTCAGGGCCTCGTGCTCATATGTTGTGACTGTATGTGCTGGACTTTCATTTAGCTGTACACATGCCTATGGTTGAATGACAATCAACTTGAATTTGAAAAGCAAACTGCTGGAGGAACTTTATGTGTTGAGCAGCATCTGTGGAGACCTTGCTCCACCACCAGTGTAGGGTCTGGAACTGAAATGTCGACAATTCTCTTTTCCCTACAGGTGATGCTTGACTCCCTGAGTTCTTCCGGCAGTTTGTTTTTTCCCCCCCTACGGGCACTGTCTTTTCTCACGGGGAATGTATTATAGCGTGACACAGATGGTAACGGACATTCCTTGAGAACACAGCTTTAAGACCATAAGATACAGGAGCAGAATTAGACTGTTTCTTGCTCTGAGTCTGCTCCACAATTTCATTATGGCTGACCCATTTTCCCTTTCAGTCCCAATTTCCTGCCTTCTCCCCATATCCCTTCATGCCCAAATTAATCAAGAAGCTATCAACCTCTGCCTTAAATATACCCAATGATTTGGCCTCTATGGCTGCCCGCGGCAGCGAATTGCATAGATTCACCACTCTCTGTCTAGAGAAATTCCTCCTCATCTCCGTTCCAAAAGGAAACCCCTCTCTTCTGAGGCTGTGTCCTCTGATCTTAGACTCTCCCACCAGAGGAAACACCCTCTCCACATCCACTCGATCAGGGCCTTTCCCCATTCGATGGGTTTCAATGAGGTTGCCCCTCATTATTTTGAATTCTAGTGAATACAGGCCCAGGGCCATCAAACAGTCTTCATACGACATGCCATTCAATCCTGGAATCACTTTGAACCCTCCCCAGTTTCAGCACATCCTTTCTTAGGCAAGGGGCACAAAGCTGTTCACAATACTCCAAGTGCGTTAGAAAGCCTAAACATTACATCCTTGCTTTTATATTCCAGTCCACTTGAAATCCCGCACAAGGACTCCCAAGTCCCTTTGCACTTCAGATTTTTGAATTTTCTCTCCAGTTAGAAAATGTCTATGATTTTATTTCTTCAACCAAAATGCATGACCATACACTTCCAGACACTGTATTCCATCTGCCACTTCTTTGCCCATTCTCCTAATTGGTCTGAGTCCTTCTGTAGCTTCTCTACTTCCTCAAAAGTACCTGCCCTTTTCTGCAAACATTGCCACAAAGCCATCAATTCCATCATCCAAATCATTGACATATTACGTTAAAAAAAGCGGTCCCAATACAGACCACTCACTAGTCACTGGCAGCCAACCAGAAAAGGCTCCCTTTATTCCCACTCTTTGCCTCCTGCCATGGTTCATCCATGCTAGTATCTTTTCCATAACACTATGCACTCTGAACTTCTTAAGCAGCCTTGTGTGTGGCACCTTGTCAAAGGCCTTCTGAAAATCCAAGTACACAACATCCACCAATTCGCCTTTGTCTATCCTGCTTGTTATTTCTTCAACAGATTTTTCAGGCAAGATTTTTCCTTGAGGAAACCATGCTGACTTCAAACTATTTTTATCATATGCCTCCATGTGCCCCAAGACCACATCCTTAACAAATGACTCCAAAATTTTCCCAACCACTGAGGTCAGATTAACTGGCCTGCAATTTCCTTTAACACACACAAAATGCTGGTAGAACACAGCAGGCCAGGCAGCATCTATAGGAAGAAGCAATGTCGATGTTTCGGGCTGAGACCTTCCATCAGGACTAACTGAAAGGTAAAATAGTAAGAGATTTGAAAGTAGGAGGGGGAGGGGAAAATGCAAAATGATAGGAGAAGACTGGAGGAGATGGGGCGAATCTGAGAGTCAGAAAGGTGATTGGCAAAAGGGATACAGAGCTAGAAATGGGAAAGGATCATGGGACAGGAGGCCTAGGGAGAAAGAAAGGGGGAGGGGAGCACCAGAGGGAGATGGAGAACAGGCAGAGAGAAAAAGAAAAAAAAGGAGGGGAAAAATACTAAATCTATCAGGGATGGGGTAAGAAGGGGAGGAGGGGCATTAACGGAAGTTAGAGAAGTCAATATTCATGCCATCAGGTTGGAGGCTACCCAGATGGTATATAAGGTGTTGTTCCTCCAACCTGAGTGTGGCTTCATCTTGACAGTAGAGGAGGCCATGGATAGACATATCAGAATGGGAATGGGACGTGGAATTAAAATGTGTGGCCACTGGGAGATCCTGCTTTCTCTGGTAGACAGAGTGTAGGTGTTCAGCGAAATGGTCTCCCAGTCTGCGTCGGGTCTCGCCAATATATAAAAGGCCATACCGGGAGCACCAGACCCAGTTTCAAATCCCTTTCTTCTGCTTCTCTCCCTTTTTAAAGTGTGGAGTGACATTTGCAATTTTCCATTCCTTTGGAATCTATTGATTCTTGAAAGATCATTACTAATGCCCCCACAATCTCTTTAGCCACCTCTTTCAGAACCCTGGGTTGTATACCATCTGGTCCATGTGACTTGTCTACCTTTAGACCTTTCAGTTTCCAAGAACCTTCTCCCCAGTAACGGCAACTTCACATACTTCTGCCCTCTGATGTTTTCAAGCTTCCAGCATACTGCTAGTGTCTTGCACAGTGAAGACTGATGCAAAATAGTTATTCAGTTCATCCGCCATTTCCTTGTTCCCCATTACTACCTGTCCAGCATCATCTTCCAGAGGTCCAATATCCATTATCACCTCTCTCTTACACTTAATGTATCTGAAGAAACTTTCGGTATTCTCTTTTATACTACTGGCTAGCTTACCTTTCAATTCCATTTTTTAAGTTGCCTTCTGTTGGTTTTTTAAAGTTTCCCAATTCCTCACTAATTTTTGCTCTACTATATACCCTTTCTTTGGCTTTTATGTTGGCTTTCACTTCCCTTCTTAGCGATGGCTAGGTCACCTTGCCTTTAGAATACTTCTTCATTGAGATGTGTATATCCTGTGCCTTCCCAATTGCTTTCGGAAAATTCAACCACTGCTGCTCTGCCATCATCCTTGTCACTGTTCTTTTCCGATCAGTTCTGGCTAGTTTCTTTCTTATGCCTCTGAGGAGGAGGAATTTCCTTAGTCAGAGGATGGTGAATCTGTGGAATTAATTGTCGCAGATGGCTGTGGAGGCCAAGTTATTGGGTGTATTCAAAGCAGAGGTTGATATGTTCTTGATTAGTAGGGGCGTCAGAGGTTATGTGGAGAGGGCAGGAGAATGGGGTTGAGAGGGAAAATGAATCAGTCATGATGGAATGGTAGCAAAGACTCGATGTGCTAAATGGCTTAATTCTACTCCCATGTACTGTATGTCTTACGGACTTCTGGTCTTGTGAAGGCAGGAGGAATTTTGATATAGCCTGCACTTTAATAGGTTTAATCAACATTTAAATAGGAAGCAATGTTAAAGGTTCATGCAGCAGCTAGAAAGATTCAGTTATTTTGTAAGCAATGGAGCACAACATTAATCTAATCCAGAATGATCATCTGTGTTCCAGAACCAGTGGATTTATCTCAGCATTTATCACTTGGTGCCTCTGATGTGAGCTTCCACAATATTAGCATGAACAGGAGGGTCTCATCCACACTTATGAAAGTTCTCTTTTGGGAGTTGTAAAGGGTAGTGGGCATCAAGAAGGAAAGGGTTAATGAACACAAGTCAGTATAGGAGTGAGAGGCATATCGGACCACCTGCGGTGAAAGGCCTTCCGATTTATTCAGGACGCAGAGACTATAATAGATTCACAGATACACATCTCCAGGGACAGCATATCTCTCATGGAGCAGTACAATACAGCGCTGGCCCTTTGGCCCATGATATTGTGCCAACCTTTTAACTCTCTTCAAGATGAATCTAACCCTTCCCTCCCACAAAACCCTCAGCATGAGTTTTTTCATCCATGTGCCTACCTAAGTGTCTCTGAAATCTCTTTAATGCATCTGCCTCCACCATCACCCCAGGCCAGGGTTTCGATGCATGGTCCACTCCATGTAAAAACCTACCTCTGACATCCCCTGAAACTGAGTTAGACTATCTGAGCCGTATGTGATAGAAGAGTCAAATTGGAGGCAGTAAAATCTTTCAAACTATCAATCACAGCAGCTATTACTGAGATCCAAAGTGGGAATCTACCTCTGACAACACCTGAAAGTTATGCCCCCTTGTATTAGCCAATCCTGCCCTTGGAAAATGTTTCTAGACATCCATTATATGAATGCTTCTTATTGTCTTATACATCACTATCAACTCACCTCTCATCCTCCTCCTTACCAATGACGTGGTGGATACCATTACCTAGACCTTCCCTACTTGTATGTATTCCTCTTAAATACTTAGGTTCATTTTCCCTTACCACATGTGATAATGAAGCCTCCTATTTGTGTTCCTTATGTAAAGAGTTCGGAAGAAGTCCAGCACACGTGAGACATTGGTATCCTAATTCTTGTTATCTCACTCTTCTGGTCAATTAATTCTGCGTTATTTAAAATCCTCTGTAAGTAGTGTTCTTTCTGCTCTACGCTCAGTAGCCACTTCATTAGGTACATCTGCACCTGCCCATTAATGCAAATATCTAATCAGCCAATCATGTGGCAGCAAGTCAAAACATAAAAGCATGCAGACATGGTCAAGAGATTCACATGTTGCTCAGACTAAACATCAGAATGGGGAAGACATGTGGTCCAAGTGACTTTGACCGTGGAATGATTGTTGGTGCCAGATGGGGTGGTTTGAGTATCTCAGAAACTGCTGATTTCCTGGGATTTTCACACTCAACAGTCTCTACAGAGAATGGTGCAAAAACAAAAAAAAAGACATCCAGTGAGTGGCAGTTCTGTGGGCAAAAACTCTTTGTTATTGAGAGAGGTCAGAAGAGAATGGCCAGACTGGTTCAAGTTGACGGCAAGTGTCAGTAACACCATGTTAAAACAGTGGTGTGCAGAAGAGCATCTCTGAAAGCACAGGATGTGGAATGTTGAAGTGGATGGGCTACAGCAGGAGAAGAGCATGAACATGCAGTCAGTGTCACTTTACCAGGGATAGGAGTGCACATTTCACTGTCTCATTTGCAAATTTCTTCCTTCAGCTCCTTTCTAACTTGTGGATCATCATTCTTATTACTACTACTTCTTCAATGTCTATACTCTCTTCATCTCATTTAGGTTACCCCACACTATCCGAGTGTTTCTTTGTCTCATTACCTTCCTTTGTACAGACTGTCCACCTGTGCTTTTCTCCATCTTGCTGCAATAGCTTGCATTCTTCCGTGTTTATTCCCACTTTGGATCTCAGTAATTGCTGCTGTCATTGGTAGGTTGCAAGATTTTACTGCCTTCAGTTTGACTCTTCTGTTACACAAGGCACAGATAGTCTAACTCAGTTCCCCTTTGTGTTCATTTTTAATTCTCTTTTTATCACCCCCATGCTGGAGCCTGTATTGTCCATAAGGTCGTAAGAACATGAGGAATAGGAACAGGAGTGGCCATCTGCCCCTTCGAGTCTGCTCCACCATTCAAAAGGATCATGATCTGGCCACGGACTCATCTCCACCTACCTGCCTTTTCTCCATAACTCTTAATTCCTCTATTACGAAAAAATCTATACAACCTTGTCTTAAATACATTTACTGAGGTAGCCTCCTGCTTCATTGGGCAGAGAATTCCACAGATTCACCAGTTCAATTGTGTGACTCTTTTTTTGTTAGTGTCATTTAGGAGAACAGGTATTGCACTAAAACTTTCATTCCTTCTGCCGTACTGGCTTGACCATTTGGTGTGATTTCTGGGTCAGGTCGGTTGTTTCCCTCCTGAGCCACGCTATGGGGAGCTGGGTTGGGCATCTGCAATTTGGTGCTCCATGTGATATTCTCAGCATTGAACTGCCTGAGCCAACGAGGCTGTGCTCTTCCCCACCCCCTCAATGTGAATTGCTGCTCATCACCCCACCCCTCTCGTGGAGTCAGTGAAACAACACAGAAACAGGCCTTTCTGCCTATCTCACCAATGCCAAAAGGTGTCTGCCTCAGCTAGTCTCAGTCACCCGAGTTTGGCTCACATCCCTCTAAACCAGGGCTTCCCAACCTGGGATCCATGTATGCCTTGCTTAATGGCATAAAAAAAGTTGGGAACTGCTGCTTTAAACTTTTCCTTTTCCATGTATCTATCCAAATGTCCTTTAAATGTTGTTGGTGTACATGCCTCAACCACTTCCTCTATATAGCTACCACCCTCTCTATGAAGAAGTGGCCGCTCACGTCCTTTTTAAATCTTTCTCCCCTCATCTTAAAACGATGCCCTCTAGGGATAGCCTCACCAAACCTGGGACCTTCACCTTGTGGATATCCTTCATGATTTTATATACCTCTATAAGGCCAGCCATTAGCCGTTCACACTCCAAGGAGATTAGTCCTGATCCAATCTGCCCTTGTACATCAAGCCCTCTCATCCTGATTATATCCTTAGCAATCTTTTCTGCACCTTCTCCACCTTTACGACAATCCTCCTTACCGCCGGGCGACCAGATCTGCACACGATAGTCAAGTGCAGGAGTCCAAAAGCAGAATGGTTTGATCTCCCCCAAAGAGCACGACAAGATGCGTAGACGTCCTAGTCATGCACTGCAAGAGGTGGTGATCTCTTTGAACTCACCTGGCAGAAGGCAAAGGCAAACCATTGCTGTTACCTGCTGAGTTCATGATTTCCCAATACGTCAGAAATCGTCCGCCAATTGGAAATTCCAGATGTGACCTACGACGACGACATAGTGCTGTCTGGATTAGAAAGCTTGGGCTTTTGAGTGAAGGAGGATGAGAGGTGACATGATTGAAGCATAAATCAAGTGGACAGCCTGTGCCTTTTTTCCCAGGTTGGAAATGGCTAATAAATGAGGGCATAGCTTGAAGATGATTGTAGAAAAGCATAGGGGAGATGTCAGAGGTAAGTTTTTTACAAAGGGAGGTGCGTGGAATGCGCTGGCAGGGGTGGTAGTAAAGACAGATACATTAGGGACATCGAAGAGACTCTAGATGGGCACATAGCTGATAGAAAAATGGAGGGCTGTGTTGGAGGGGTTGACCTTGGATACATTAAAAGGTCGGCACAACACCATGGCCCAAAATTGTAATATTAAACGTTCTATGTAATCTGAATTTGGTTATGCTCTCTGATTTTTCTATATAAAAACACAGCAGCTGGTATACAGGAATATATAAAATAGAAGCAGGAATGGGCATTCAGCCTATCATGCTTGTTCAATAAGACTTTGGCTGCTCTTTTACCTCAGCACTATTTTAACTCCATATCAATCAGTTCCCCAAATATCCAAAGATCTATCTACCCGTGTATCGACTATATTCAGCGACTGAGCCTCTCAGGGAAGCCCCTGGGTGAACTGCACCAGTCTGGATTTGTTTCATGAGAACAGGCCCTCCAGCACACAATGTGCTGTCAACCCTTTAACCTACATTATCAATCTAACCCTTCCCTCCCACATCGACACCCATTTTTCTTTCTTCCACATGCCTAACTAGGAGTTTCTTAAATACCTGCCTCTATCACCCTTGGCAGTGTGTATCACTGACCTACCACACAATGTGTAAAAAAAAAATTATTTCTGACATCCACCCCCCCCCGCCCTATAGTTTACTCCAATCTCCTTAAAGTTATGATTCCACGTAATAGCTATTTCCACTCTGGGGGAGAAAGGTCTCTGGCTGACTATATATGCCACTTATCATCTTGTACATCTCTATCAAGTTACCCTCGCTCCAACGAGTAAAGCCTCAGCTTGCTAACCTACCCTCATAAGACATGCTCTCTGATCCAGGCAGCATCCCGTTAAATTTCTTCTGTACCATCTCTACAGCATCCACAACCTTTCTGTACTGTCCCACATCTTGCTCTAGGGACACACCACTGACCTGGGATCCATTCTCACTACTCTAGCTAGGCACTAATAGACAAGAGAGAAACCTGACAGAAATATCAACCTATCTTCAGCCTCTCCTTGCCTAAACCTCTTGAACCAATTCTTCAAACCTCCCCACTCCAACCCTGTCACCGCTTAAACCTGACATTTTTTCTATCAGCCCTTTTCAAAGGGCCTGTTAACCCAAATGATCTCAATCTCTACAGAAAGTCCCGACAGGCCCAGCTCACTTTCTAAATCTGGCACTCAAAAACTGCACAAGCCTCTGCCTCCGCGAGCCATCTCATCCTTCTCAGAAAGTGGTCCGGCTAAGTAAATGAGGAAAGCCACACTACGCTCCCACACCAGCTGATACTTGACAGCCCAAACCTACCTCGTGTGAAAGGTAGAAGGCGGCAATTCCCAAAGGCCAGAAGCAGCACAGCATGGAGAAGACACTGAGGCCCAAATGGTCCTTGGGTGGGAGCAGGAGAAAGTTGTCTTCACTCTCTGTGTCACTCGAATAATCACTCTGCACAAGATGATAGGGAAAGGCAGGTTACATATGCACTGCTTGGTATGAATGCCTCATTGTTTTATTGCAGCAACACAGCAGGACCCTGCTAAGCATTTAATGAACTCGGATCAAACTGTGTCCTGCATCACAGATGCTTAACTTCTGGTTGGGTTGAGTTGTCCTCCAATCGTTTGCAAGTAAACTGTCAAGATAGGATGACCACCCAAGCTACACATTTTCTGAATTATTTCCAGCTTAGCTTCTGCTGTACCAAGTCAGTGGGTTCCATATGAGTCACTCACTTCCCACCAATATCATGAACCATTGCTGAAGTCAAATAGAATGGAACCTTTAAAAAAAAAACAACTTATTAACTCCAAGCAACAAACAAACTTCTGGAGGAACTCAGTGAGTCAGAGAATGGACAGTTGATGTTTTGGGTCAAGACCATAAGACAAAGGAGTAGAATTAGGCCATTTAGCCCATCAAGTCTGCTCCACCATTCCATCATGGCTGATTTATTAACCCTCTCAGCTCCATTCTCCTACCTTCTCTCCATAACATTTGATACCATTACTAATCAAGAACCTATTAACCTCCACTTAATATACCCACTGACTTTGCCGTCACAGCTGTCCATGGCAATGGATTCCATAGGTTCACCAAAAGAAATACTCCTCTTCTCTCCTCTAAAGGGACATCATTGTATTCTGAGGCTGCGCTCTCTGGTCCTGGACTTGCCCAATATAGGAAACATTCTCTCCATGCCCATTCTGTCTAAGGCTTCTAATATTCAATAGGTTTAATGAGACTTCCCCCCCCCCCCCATTTAAACTTCAATGAATACATGCCCAGAGCCATCATATGCTCCTGGTATGTTACCCCTTTCATTCCCAGGATCACTCTTGTAAGCCTTCTCTAGACCCTCTCCAATATCAGCAGATCATTTCTTAGATAAGTGTTCCAAAAATGCTCACCACTGTCTTTTGTCTGGATTGAAAGACAAGGGGTAGATAGCCACCATAAAGAGGCGAGGGGAAGGGGTGGGGTGAGAGCTGGTAAGCGACTGATGGATTTAGGAGAGGAAGGAGGGGAAGTGGAAATGGTGGCTGAGACTGGAGGGTGATGGGTGGAGCCAACAAAGGGCTGCAGATGATGGAAACAGCGAGGAGAACAAGGCGGAACGTGGAATCAAATAATGGAGGCAAGGTGGGCAGGTCTGAACAGTGGGAGGGGTGGAGTGTGTGTGTGTGATAGGCAGATGGAGCAAGCAGAGGAGGGGAAAGAGACAGGATGATGGGGGCTGGTGTGGGAGCGGGAGGAACTGAATGGAGTAGGAGGAGAGAGGAAAGAGACAGAGGGGGAATCATTCATCCACATTTGGAGAATTTAGTGCTTATGCCATCAGGTTGTAGACTGTCCAGGTGAAGTATGAGGTGCAGTTCCTCAGCCTGATCTACCCAGCAATATTGACATTGTGGAAGGGGAAAGGGAGCCACTGATGAAGGGTTTTTGTCCAGAAACACTGGCAATTTTTCCCTCTCCACAGAGGCTGCTTGACCTGTTGAGTGTCTCCAGTGTTTCAGATTACTAACAATGACAATCGCTTTTATATTTCAACATTGACCATGAGTCTGAAGACGTTCATACTACAAGCAGTCTGTTCACTAGCAAAATGAACGAGTTTGCAACCGAGTCGGTTCTCATTAGTGGAGATTGCCAGAAACTGTTGGTGATTTTTTAAAATCTTTGCCTCCTACGCTTTCAGTAGAACTGAGCAGTACCAGTGATGATAAACCAATTTGCAATTTTATTTGTTATTTTCCCCGAGCTTGCTGGCTTTGCTCCGCTTGTGAAAACTGAAGACAGGAACCTGGATGAGTTCCGCTTGGAGAGGTGAGCTTCTACAGGTGAAGGAACAGAGCTGGCACATTTGGAAACCTCAAACCTCAAGAGGTAAATAGGGAAAAGAAAGGTGAAATGCTGCAGTCACCAGTAATGGAACTGACTCTGTAATTACCTGTAATATTAAGAAACTATTTCAAACCTTTCGCAAACCTAAAGCAACTTCACAGTTCTTTCCTACTATGAACACTTGTTGGAAACATGGTAATTCCATTAGTCGAGTACAGGAAGATCCTATGGTGACAAAAAGAAAAATAATTTCAATAACACTGAGGCCTGGAGAACAACTCCCCTGAGTATTTTCTCACAGGCATGACACTGCTTACTTCCACCTGAGAGTATCGGTTAAACTGCACCCAGATTTTAACAGTCACAAAATCATACAGAATGACAGCAGGCGCTTTCTTCCCATCTTGTCCATGCTGAGCAAGATGACTATCACAGCAATTCTCATTTGCCTGTTTTTGACCCATATCCCTTTTGGTCTTTTTTATCCATGTACCTGTTTAAATATCTTTTAAACAGAGTGGATGGTATAGATCAGACAGACTCCCTAAAGGATGTTGAATAAACTTTAATCTGTGTTGTTGAGGAAGGACTTTGCCCACTAGCCACAAAAACACCACAACTTGTGTGTGGAGCTCTGCCCGTGCTGTGAGATGACCTGGGTGCAAAAGGTAGTGCAAAAATAGTGAGGTAGTGTTCAGGGTCCATTCAAAAATCTGTTAGTGGAGAATCGATAGAGAGAGAAAGGGGGGGAAGGGGGAGGGAGAAAGGGAAAAGGAGAGGAAGAGAGAATGAGGGAGGGGAAAGGAGAGGAGAGAGGGACGAAGGCAGAGGGAGAGTGAAAGGGATAGGTGAAGAGGTGAGGAGAGGTGGAGATAGTGGGAGAATGAGAAAGAGTGGGAAAAGTGGATCAGTAATGAGAGAGGCAGAAGGAAAGGAATCAGATAAAGGGAGTTAGAGGTGATGCTTTCTCAAGAGGACCAGGGCCTTGACAGCTGACACTTCTGCCTCTCGTGTGTGGGGATTAAAGTTGGGAAGGAATGTGAGACTAGGAAGAGTGAGGCTATTTATCGATTTTATGGGCCTGGAGATCATATAGCCAAGGAGAGATAAGACCTTCAGAGCATCTGTATACTAGGACAAGACTGTCACAATCACACCATTAGAAGCCAGTGTAGGTCAGGAAGTACCAGAGATCTTGGAGATGACTTTTTCTTGGATTTGCCCAGGACTTCCTGACCCTGGTGAGGAACCAACAGGCTGCTTCCTCTCGGTGGAATTCAAAGCCATGGATGGCTTGTCCAGCAAGCCTGGCGTGCAACAAATGACCTGTCACATTGCCAGCCCTTACTCGAACGAACCCAAGCTTGAATAACTTCACATCTCACACCATGGCACAGTAGCGTATCTGCTAGTACAACACTATTAAAGTGCCAGAGTGACCTGGGTTCAATCCGCCGCTGTCTATACGCTCTTCCTGTGCACCCCTGGCTCCGGTTTCCTCCCACATCCCAAAGATGTCCAGGTTAGTAGGTTAGTTGGATATAAGGGTGCAGTTGGGTGGTGGGGGCCTGCTGCATCAGAAGGGCCTGGTACAGTGCTGTATCTCTAAATAAAATTAAATTAAAAATCAATTTCCAAGTGTGGTGTTGAGGGAGGAGGTGGGGGATAAGCCTTTTGAGAACATGATTTATATTGATCCTTCCTACTTTACCATTTAGTGTTTATCAGAAATAAAAAAAGAAACAGTTGATATTATTACTCAGAGCAGAAAGCACTCCATCTGCAGGCTGCTTAAGAACTTCCCACGCAATTCACTAAGTTACAAAACAGAAAGGTGCAGATTTGACCAAATTAAATAGAGTACATTCTGACAGAAATATGTTTAAACTGTAAATGGTGGCACGATCTTGGGAGTGTATTGATGAAGTGTCACAGAGAGATGCAAGCCATTCAGCTCACTGAGCCTGTGCCAGACATACACTAATCCTCCTGTGTGCTCCCATTCTATTCTCCTCACACCCCCATCACTAGCATTTTGGAATCAATTTTGATATGTAATGATAAGGCTTTATCAAGCGTTGGTCAGTCAGCTGTTGGAGAATTCTGAGCCGATCTGATGGGCCAAACAGCCTCACTTTGCTCCTATGTTTTATTGTCTTATAGTCTAACTCCAGCCAGAGTTTACCACTTACCAACACACCAGGCGTCATTTACAACTTATCAATCAATCTACATGGCTTTGGGATGTGGGGTGTAACAGGAGCGTGTGAAGGAAACCCACGTGGTCATAGGGAGAGTGTGTATGCTCCGCTCTGACAGCACCAGGGTCAGGATTGAACCTGTGTTACTGGACTTGTGAGGCAGCAACTGCAGCTTTGTGCCATCCCTGATGTAACTTATTATTTATTTCGATATACAACAGGTAACAGACCCTTCCGGCCCAATGTGTCACACCATGCAGCAACCCCTGACTTAACACTAACCTAATCACAAGACAATTTGCAATGCCCAATTATCTGCTAGCCAGTACGCCTTTGGACTTGTAAGAGCCAACTGGAGCGCCCCAGAGGTAACCACGCAGCTCACAAGGAGAACGTACAAATTCCTTACAGACAGCTCTGGAACTGAACACCGAACTCCAGAGTGCCTTAATCCGGAATAACATTGTGCTAACCACTACGCTACACAACGTCTGTTCAACAGGACTCTAAAGGGTGTGACGAAGGATCTAGACCTGAAATATTGACCTTTTATTCCTTCCCGTAGTTGCTGCCTGACCTGCTGAGTTCCTCCAGCATTTTGTGTGACTTGCACAAGAGCGAGGGCTGTCAGCTTCTTCCCACAAGCTGTGGGACTTCTGAACACACTGCTACCACCCAGTACACATTACTTATGATAGTGCCAGTAGCATTATACGATTGTATGTTTAACTATATGTAATATATGTTGACTTGGACATCTACAAAATATTTTTATTATTATCTGTTAATAATATTATGTGCTGAATGTGATATATGTACTGTATTTTTCATCTTGGTCCCTGAGGAATGATGTTTCATTTAGCTGTAGACAGGTGCAGATTGGAATGACAATAAACTTGAACTTGACCTTGAAAACAATTAACATTCCAGGTTGGTGTCTCTGCAGATGCTGCCTGACCCGCTGAGCGTTTCCCGGCTTTTCTGATTTCACTGCAGACCTCCAGCATTCAAACGGGATAATGATGAGAGCAATTTATTTGTTTTGTTATGGTCTGATTAGGGATAGTCAGCGTGGCTTTGTGAGGGGCAGCTCAAGCCTCACGGGCCTGACTGAATTGTCTGAGGACGTCACAATGCACATTGACGGAGATACAGCAGTGTGTGTGGTGTACGTGGGTTTTAGTAAGGCTTTTGACAAGGTTCTCCACAGTAGGCTCATTCAGAACATCAGGAAGTGTGGGATCCAGGGAAACTTGGCTGGATTCAGAAATGGCTTGCTCAGAGAAGGTAGAGGGTGGTTGTACATGGAGGGTATCTTTAAGAAACAATTAGACAACCACATGGACGAATGAGAAATGAAGGGCTATGTAGGAAGGAAGGGTTAGATTGATCTAAGGGTAGGATAAAGGAGCCAAGGGGCCTGTGCTATGCTGTAGTGTTCTATGTTCAAATTGGTGTCTCTGCAGACCTGCCAAGTGTGGATTTTCAGCTCAAACAGGGACAAACTGGAGCAAGTGGCTTGGGGGAAGATGTTCTGTCAATACCGTGGTAGATAATAAGCAGAACAGCATGAAAGCAAAAAGCTGATGGTGCAGGTTAAGTACATGCAGCAGAAACCTACAGGCTGGGACCAGTGGATAGACAAATTAATCAGAACAGAGGAGACAACTACCCCTTAGTAAACACAAAGTACACTGCAGATGCTGGGGTCAAAGTAATACGCACAACACACTGGAGGAACTCAGCAGGTCGGGCAGCATCTGTGGAGACGAGCAGTCAATGTTTCGGGCCGAGGACTGAAGAGGGAGGGGGCAGGAAACATTGATGGGTGACAAAATGGAGTCCAGGTAGACAGAAACTGTGGATCTACTGGGACAATCAGGCTTGTGGATCTTGGGGAGGAGATAAAACGAAGCAGTGTGGGGTGTGGGAATTATGAGCTTTTTGGCTGAGGATGGAAGGTCTCCAGAGTTGATAAGGGCAGTGATGGTATGGGAGACAATGGTTTGATGTTCCCTGCCCCCTCCCTCTTCAGTCCTGATGAAGGGTCTCAGCCTGAAACGTTGGCTGCTTGTTTCCATAGATGCTGCCTGACCTGCTGAGTTCCTCCAGCATTTTGTACGTACCCCTTAGTAAGACTTGTGGAAGGATGCAGGAAAGATGGACTAGCAGTGAGAGTCTAGGACAATAACAGCGTAATACATAGGAGTAGAATTAGACCATTCAGCCCATCGAGCCTGCTCTGCCATTTCCTCATGGCTGACTTATTATACTTCTAGACCCCATTCTCCTGCCTTCTCGCTGTATTCTTTGACATCCTTACTAATCAAGAACCTATCGACCTCCGCTTTAAAATAGCCAATGACTTGGCCTTCACAGATGCCTGTGACAATGAATTCCACAGGTTAGTCACCCTCTGGCTAAGGAAATTCCTCCCCATCTCTGTTCTAAAGGGCCGAACTTGAATTCTGATGCTGTGCCCTCTGGTCTTAGACTCCCCACTACAGGAAACATCCTCTCCATGTCCACTCTATCTAGGCCTTTAAATCTTCGATAGGTTTCAATGAGATCCCCCCCCCACCCCCCCACTCCCATTCCCTCCTTCTTCGAAACTCCAGTGAGTACTGGTGCAGAGTCATCAAATACTCCTGGAACGTTAACCCTTCCTTCCATAGGATCATTCTTGTGAACCTCTTCTGGACCCTCTCCAGAGAAGATTGACTCAACGTGGCAAACTTTATCAAGGGATCAACTTTATTCCCCATATGTAGAGAGATACTACGGTGCTACGGAGTGGCTTCATTGAGCTCATCTGCAGAAACAGCTTAATTTCTACCCTTAACGTCTTCTTTCCTTGTCAAGGTAGATGGGGTTATGTCATAGTCCCGGATTTACAGCTGCACTCAAACTTCAGTTCTTTACGGCGATAGTACCCAGGCCTGGGGCTCACCAACTGGCTGTTTTTTGATATCCCAAGAACACCGCCTAGAAGACGAGTTTGCCCTGGGAGTGCTGAGGCTCTGCTGCCCAGGGGATGAGCCAATCCTACGCCAGTGTCACCCACTGCAGCGTTGCAGGAGGAAAGGAATATAGTGAACAGCGGACCAGCTGTCGGAGGGTTCTGTACTCAGTGAATCGCTCTCTCCCCCTCTCTTTCTCTTGTTGGTGGGGAGAGAGTTCGTTGCTGATCCTGGAGCCGGAGAACTTGGGGTAAAAAAAAGTGACATGGCAGACTTTAACATCGTATATCTGCAAGTGTTTTTTTTGTCTTGTTAGCCTCCCCTCTCACCGTGTGATACCTCTCTGCCCCTTTATTAGGGGGAGAGAGAGCCTGTGACATGTCGAATTGTCGGGTGAACGATTAGTTTTTGTCGTGGTCTTTCTTGGGGCCTTTGCTCTGTGGGTGGAGGGTGCTGATGCTTTTTGCTGAAGTGGGGGTGAGTGGGGGGGTCGATGCTTTGCTGCTGCTTGGAGCTTGTGCGTGGGGGTGGGGGCAGGGGGTAGAGGAGGCTTCGGGGTTCTAACTGTCACATTCTTAGAGATACCCTGTTTTCATGGATGTCTGTGAAAAACAAGGAAGTCATCAGGTTGTATATTGTATATATTCTCTGATATTAAATGGAACTATTGAACTATATGAATTTACATGATTTAGGAATTTGCTGTGACATGCAACAAGAAACAACATTCAACAATGATAAGAATAAAGACATACTGTATGTAAAATAAACTCGGAGGTTAAAGTACAGATATTGAATAAAACATACAAAATACCAGCATGAGTTTACAATGTTAGCAGCATTATAAGAAGTGTTTTAAAGTGTGTTTACTGTGCAGTGAAGGGGGTAGTAGATAGAGTGGGGTGGAGGCCTATCTAGAATGGTTGATCAGATTCATTGCTGGGGGCAGAAACTTTCAAGACAGCATGAAGTTTTTGTTTTAGTAGCCCTATAGTGCTTTCCAGAAGGGAATTCTCACTTAACAGGTCTGCACAAGCAGTCAATCCATTTGAGTGATGATGGGAAAATATTGTTCAGGAATTATTGATCTTTCTGCTGCTTTGGGGTAACCAATGTGCAGCTGGTCAGTTCTGAAACATCACACTGCACTCTCTCCGGTAGAAGCACAAAGATACCCTAAACCAAGAATGGCCACAGTATGGCGAATATCCTGCAGGATCATTTCACGAGAGTGAGTGAAAATTGGCACCACTCGGGTTTTACTGATCTATGAGGCTCCATGCATCCTCACCAATAGCTGGTGTTGATCTGTGAGCTGTGAACAGGAGCAGGGAAGGCACGTCTCAGTTACTGAACGCCCAGAGTTACTGTTGGAGACATCAGGAGATCAGAAACAGACGCATTTAAATGGATGGTCATAACAGTGACAGGTACATCCAGACCCATCAAATCAAAGGAACCTGACCAAGAGAAGTGAGAGTGAGTTTTATCAGAATAACAAAGATCAGGAGGCAACAGCCCATGCAGGTTTAGGAGGTGAAGACTCTGCCTGAGCAACTTCACTTACATCTTTGAGAAAGTGACTGGCTCACAGGAAAAGCAATAGACACCCAGTGATTGCTTTATTAGATATATACCACCTGTACCTAATAAAGTGACCACTGAGTGTATGCTTGTGGTCTTCTGCGGCTGTGGTCCATCCACTTCAGGGTTTGTCGTGTATTTTGTAGAGGGATGCTCTTCCACACACCACCGTTGTATTTGAGTTACTGTCGCCTTCCTGTCAGCTGGAACCAGTCTCCTCTGACCTCTCTCATTAACAAGGCATTTTCACCCCAGAAGTGGCACTCACTGGCTGTGTTTTTTTGTTTTCGCCCCACCCTCTGTAAACTCTAGGGTTTGTTGTGTGTGAAAATCCCAGGAGATCAGCAGTTTCTGAGATACTCAAACCACCCCATCTGGCACCAACAATCATTCCGTGGTCAAAGCCACTTGGATCACATTTCTTCCCCTTTCTGATGTTTGGTCTGAACAACAACTGAACCTCTTGACCATGTTTGCATGCTTTTATGCATTGAGTTGCTGCCACATGATTGGCTGATTAGATATTTGCATTAACAGGCAGGTGTACCTGACAACTGAGTGCAAAATATATAACAGTTGAGAGTAGGACCGGGCCGTTTGTTGGCAATGTCTGTGCTGACCATGATGTCAAATTAAAATGATTCTCTTTTGTCTATAAGCAATCGACATCCTTCATCCCTCTGCATTTTCATCTGCCTATTGAACAACCTCTGAAAGGCAACTGTCATCTCTGACTCCAGCATCTCCCCTGGCAGCATATTCCAAGCACCCACTCTCTGTGTAAATAAACCTGCCCTGCACATCTCTCACCTCAAGTCAGGACTCGGCCCGAAACGTTGACTGTTCATTCCTCTCCATAGATGCTGCCTGACCTGCTGATTTCCTCCAGCATTTTGTGTGTTGCTGAAACTGATACCGATGTTTATTTAAGATTAATAGCTTGTTAAGGTAGTGAAAAGGTACCATTAGCTTCCTGGGAGAGGAGAGGAGACGAGCATACCAGCATTAAACAGGGAGAGGAAAAGAAAATCGAGCTGCTGGAGGAACTCAGTGTGTCAGGCAGCATTTGTGGAGGGGAACAGGCGATTGTCATTTTGGGTTGAGACCCTTCATCAGGACTTATGGAGGAGGCAGCATCTGCAGTCTCCTGTATCTCCACAGGACTGTGTGGGGTTGCTCACTTTACCAGAGGGTGTAATTAGAATGTCCATCTGATGTATGCCAGTGCTAATTTCACTCTGATATTTTGTTCAGCACGTTGACTGTGCTGTTCCATAATGGGATAATTTATATAAGACACTCAATATGATAAATATAGACAGCATATGATGGCTTTATTAATCTGACAGAATAGACTCGTCCACAGTCATTGCAAAGAAACATACACACCAACACACACAGCAAAACCTAACAACAGGCTGATTAAAATACCACATGATAACCTGTTTGCGGATCAAACGCTGGAAAAACTCAAGGGGACAGGTGGCACTCGTGGAGGGAAATGGACAGTCAACGTTTTCAGGTCGAGAACCTTCACCTGGACTTCCCGCTCCTCCAGCTATCACCCCTCCTCATCTGGATCCACCTGTCGCTTGGCTGCTCTTGTCCACCCATTCCCTCCACCGGCTATCAACTCCCGTCTTTCAGTCCAGATGAAGGCCCGTGACCAGAAACGTCGGCTGTCCATTCCCCCTCCTTAAACGCTGCCTGACGCAGGCATTTGCTTTCCAAACTCTAGATTCCAGCGCCTGCAGCCTCTTGAGTAGTAGGCCGCATGTGCAGTGGCCGCACTGTGCACTTGTGGAAAAGCACTGTCAAAGTTCGCCTGGCGAATATCACAGTACTCACTCAGTGGCCACTTTATTAGGTACACTTGCACACCCGCTCGTTAATGCAAATATCTATCCAGACAATCATTTGGCAGCCACTCTGCATAAAAGTGTGCAGACACAGTCAAGGGGTTCAGATATTGTTCTTATTATTTAGAGACACAGGCACAATGAGCCACACTGCCCATCAACCCAGCTATTTAATCCTAACCTAATCACAGGATGACTTTCAATGACCAATTCACCTACTAACCGGTCTGGCTTTGGACTGTGGGAGGAAACTGGATCACCCGGAGGAAACCCACGCAATCATGGGGAGAACATATACACTCATTACGGACAGCACAGGAACTGAATTGCACACTCCAATGGCCTGAGCCGTAATAGCCTCCTGATAACCGTTATGCTCCCATGGCGTGCAGTTGTTGTTTAGACCAAACATCAGAATGGGGAAGACATGTGATCTAAGTGACTTTGACTGTGGAATGATTGTTGGTGCCAGATGGGGTGGTTTGAGTATCTCAGGAATTGCTGATCTCCTGGAACTTTCACACACAACAGTCTCGAGAGTTTACCGAGCATGATGTGAGAAACAGAAATCATCCAGTGAGCGGCGACTCTGTGGGTGAAAACGCCTTGGTAATGAAAGAGGTCAGAGTAGAATGGTCATACTGGTTCAAGTTGACAGGAGGGCGACAGTAACACAAATAACTGTGTGTCATAACAATGGTGTGCAGAAGATCATCTCTGAATGCACAACACATCAAACTTTGACGTGAATGGTCGACAGAAGGCCGCGCACATACACTCAATTGCCACTTTATCAGGTACCTAATAAAAAGTGCACATGAGGAATTGTGAAATGACCATCTGTAGACTCTAACGGCAAATGAGGAATTATGCCAGGACCCGCTCTTCAAAAGAGAGATCCAATTAGTCTTTCTTTCCCTTTTGCCCATGGCCACCCTGCCTGAACTCCCTTCCCTCTCAGAATGTACAATACAGATCACAACAATTCCCCATGCAACAAACACTCCTCTCATCTCCCTTCTGCCAATTACCCTCAAACTACATCCTCATTAAGTGAACTCAGAATGGCTGGAGATGTTTTCAGGTAATGACATACTCAACATGACTCCTTCATGCATTGCCTCCCACACAGTAATTACCGGCTAGTCCAGAGATGTGTCCTTACTTACATTTTCACAAATATAGCCCAGGGAAACAATTATTCTCAGGACTGAAATCTGATCCTACGACCCACCAATTAACTTAGCAGATTACCAGCTGCAGTTTTGATAACAACTCTTGCACTCTGACAGGTTCAGTGTAACACAGAGCTGTCTGGCACAGCTGCCGAGGTTAGTTTGCTGACCACAGGTGTGCCTCAGGGGATGCCCCTGCCGTGAGTCAGATGTTGGTCGGATCAAGCCAACTGTGAAGGCTGGAGCATATAATGGGGTCTTGTGGTGGGGGACTGTAAACATGTTGGAGGTACGTACTCTGAATCAGAATCAGGTTTGTATCACTGACAGAGGTCGTGAAATGTGTTATTTTGCGTAATCAGTACAGTGCAACCCATTATAAAGTACTAAGCTGCAATAAGAAACATATAAAAATATAACATATAGTGCAAATAGTGCATATAGTGCAATATAGTGCAAAAAGTCCCATCTGAAATTTGAAGGCAGAGAGGAAGAGGCTGCTCCTAAAATATTGAGCATGTGTCGTCAGGCTCCTGTACGTCCTCCCTGATGGTCATAATGAGAAGAGGACATTTTCTGGGTGGTGAGGGTCCTTAATGATGGATTCAGCCTTTTTGAGGCATCGCCTATTGAGGATGTCTGATCAGTGTTAACCTGGGGCTTTGGCAACACTCTGAGATTTAAAGGATTTTATGAAAGGCATTCATATTAGTTGTCGTATGTTCTTGGAAAACATGGAATATTGTAACCTACTCTATGATCAACCTAACCGTTCCCTCCATCTTTTTTCTATCATCCATGAGCCTGTCTAAGTTTCTTAAATGCCCCCAATGTCTCAGCCTCTACCACCACTCCCAGCAGATGCTAGAGATCAGAAATAGAACATAATGCATAGAAAAATATAGCACGTCCCTCTGCCCACGGTGTTGTGACAACCTTTTAACCCACTCTAAGATCAATCTAACCCTTCTCTCCTACACAGCCTCCATTTTGCTATCATCCTTGTGTTTCAACCCATTATATTTCAACAGAAATGGGTTATAGATTAAAAAAAGATAAAGATTAGCTTTATCTGCCACACGTGCATTGAAACATCAAAATGTATAGTGATCCGTTGTTTTTGCGCCAATGACCAACACAACCCGAAGATGGTGGTGGGACAGCCACACGTGTCACCACGCTTCTGTGCCAACATAGTACGCCCACAGCTCGCTAACCCTAAGCCGGCATGTCTTTGAGTTGTGGGAGGAAACCGGAGCATCTGGAGGAAACGCATGCTGTCACAGGGAGAACATAAATGGTTAGATTAGTTCTGTTGCACTATGGGGTGTCACAATAGACAAGCCTGATGCTATTAGAGCTTGGGGCTCAGTGTTCAATTCCGGCACTGCCTGTATGTTTTCCCCGTGAACGCATTGGTTTCCTTCAGGTGATCTGGTTTTCTGCCGCAGTCTGAAGATGTACCGGTTGGTAGGATAAATGTCAGTTGTAAATTGTCCTGTGATGAAGCTATTGTTAAGTAGGTGGGTTGCTGGGTGCTGTGGCTCATTGGACCAGAAGGACCTACTCCACACTGTACCTCTAAATAAATAAGGGAACTTGGCAGCTAATATGCATGCAGCAGCCTCTCCCAAGATAAAATCTCCTGTGTTCCAAACGGTTTACAAGATGTGAACCAAGGAGACTGGCCTTTCAGAGAATCTATTACCATTGAGGTGGAACGTCCACTCTGAAACAGAAGAAAAGTTGCCACCTTCGACATCGCTGACACCTACGTAGAACAGAGAAATGTAAAACACAGGGACAGGCCCATCAGCTCACAGTGTTTCTGCTGACCGTGCTGCCAAATTAAACCGATCCCATCAGGGTCCACATTGCCACATCTCCCTGCACTCCCTGCCTGTCCACGTGTCTGTCGAAATGCTTCTGAAACGTTGCTATCGACTGTTTCCGAAACCTCCCCGGCAGCTTGTTCCGTGTTCTGACCACCCTCTGGGTGAAAAGTTGCCCCTCAGTTTCTATTACATTTTTCCTCTCTCACCTTAAACCTATACCCTCTAGTGCTGGGAAAAAGACTGCAGATTCACCTTGCGTTTGCCCCTCATAACTCTATACGTCTCTATACATTCACCGCCCCCACCCCATTCTTTTATGCTGCAAACCCATGTTCAAACGTGCTTGTAGGAGCCATGCATCTGTCCTCTATCTGCATTGTATTCCATGTTGTGCATTTACTACGGTAACGAGTCACACGGGTGAGGGCAGAATAAAAGTGAAGGGAATAAGTTATGTCTTTGTACTTTGTTTATGGTAGATTGCAGCTGGGGGCCAATGAAAGTCATATCTTTTGTTGACTGCTCAATTTCGCTTAATTATGTTCAACTACGCTTAATTTACACTTGGGTACACTTAAGTTTCATCACTTCAAGATTGTAAGTTTGTTAATTGCTAATACAGGATCGAACTTTGGAACAATCATTATTGGAGGTGAGGGCATGTCATACAAATATAATAAATCCATATGGGTTGCCAACAGCGGCAATTGTTTTGGTTAGAATTGGCTGCTGAACAGCTCAACCTCACTCTATAACTCTGTCCCTTGTGTCCCGGCTAAAATTAGGCAAAATGCAAGCTGGACTGAACTCTGTGCTCATTCCCATTGGTTGCATTAGATTGCAAGTACCTCCCAGTACTCCACAACCATTCCGGGCCTCAGGGCCACAACCAGTCCTACCTCCAGCTCCTGGAACTCGTCTTCATCTTCCACGTCATAGGAGAGCGTCTGAAGTTTGCCATCAGCTGTGGACAGGTCTATAAGGTGGTCCTCCCCATAGTCCAGACCGTCCTTTATGGGCGATTTGCTTTCAATAAAAGTTGTTTCACAGCAGTCTGTGCTGCCGATCTCCCCCCAGGCTCTCAGCACGCTCTCCGAGTGCATAAAGATATTAGGTCGGTACTGGGTCTCGACAGTGTGCTGAAGGGTGCGGGGGTTCAGGACCTGTTGCTGATCGGAGCCATTTCTGCCCTGTTCCATGTAGTTCAGAGACGGAAAGCTCCCCAGCACGTAGCCCTGGTACTGAGGAGCCGAGTACAGAGAAACCAGGCCGTCCTTGCTGTCTGTCTTCAGGTCTTTGGTGTTGATCAACCCATTCCTCTTCCCAGGTTTGGGACTTGAGCCCTTGCTTTGATCCAGACTGCCCTCCATTCTCTTTGTCACAGCCCCTCCAGCTGCTTTCCTGATGATTCCCAGTGCTGTCGAGGAGGAAAGGTTATCAAAGTGGAGCTCACATCTGACTTTTGGGTCTTCCTCCTATTGTGCAAATGAAAAAAAAATATTAGCATTACATGGCGAGGGCCCACCCTGTACAGCAGCAGATTTACACTCAGTGGCCGCTTTATTAGATACACCTGTACACCTGCTTTTTAATGCAAATAGCTAATCAGCTAGTCATGTGACAGCAACTCAATGCATAAAAGCAAGTACACATTGTCAAGAAGTTCAGTTGCTGTTCAGACCAAACATCAGAACAGGGAAGAAATGGGATATAAGTGACTTTGACCATGGAATGATTGTTGGTGCCAGAAGGGGTGGCTTGATTATCTCAGAAACTGCTGATTTCCTGGGATTTTCACACACAATCACCTCTAGAGTTTATATAGAATGATGTGACAAAAAACATCCAGTGAGCAGCAGATCTGTGGGCAAAAACTCTTTGTTATTGAGAGAGGTCAGAGGAGAATGGCCAGACCTGTTCAAGCTGACAGGAAGGTGACAATAACTCAAATAGCCACACATTACAACAGTGGTGTGCAGAAGAGCATCTCTGAATCCACAACATGTCAAACCTTGAAGTGGATGGGCTACAGCAGCAGAAGACAATGAACATACACTCAGTGGCCACTTTATTCGGTACAGGAGACACCTAATAAAGTGCCTACTGAGTGTACAGCTGCCTCTGCCTACTTCACTGACGTCCTAGAACCTATCATGGGAATGATGCTTGATAAGTCTTGATACTGAGCTGTGGATTCAGTTGCAGGCTAGATGGCCAATGGGACTGGATTTGTGACTTTGGGAGATCAAAAGTAAAGACATGAAGCTCAGAGAAAGAAATTTGATGTACAGAGAGATCTGAGAGTCCAAGTCCATATCTCCCTGAAAGTGGCTGTACAGGTGGATAGGATGGTAAAGAAGGAATAAATATGACTTGCTTGCCTTTATTAATCAAGGCACTGAATAAAAGTTTAAGCTTCATAAAGTAAAGTTGCAGCTTCATAAAAATCTACTTCGGTTCACATCTGGTTCCCCGTTATGGGAAGGGTGTGGAAGCTTTGGAGGGGACACAGAAGAGGTTTCCCAGAATCAATTCCAGCCGGAATAGAGGGCGTGTACTATTTGGAGAGGTTAGACAAACTTGTCTCTGAGCTGTCCCATGTGCTGTGAAGGAGGGAGGTCCAGAGGAGGAGGGACAGTGAGAGGCCGTGAAGCACAAGAGGCCAGGACTGAAGGAAGTCAGAGTACTCAGGTGGCTGTAGGAGGATACAGACGGACAATGTTGTGGAGAAGTTTCGAACATTATAGCACAGGAACAGGTCCTTTGCTCCTTGATGTCTGTACTGACCATGAGGACAATTTAATCTGATCCCATCTGCCTGCACATGGCCTATAATCAACTAAATGCCTCTTAATTGTCACTAATAGACAGTAGGTGCAGGAGTAGGCCATTCGGCCCTTCTAGCCAGCACTGCCATTCACTGTTCTGGACTCACCCATCGGCGGGAACATGCTTCCTGCCTCCAGCGTGTCACTACCATATCTGCTTCTGACAGCCAGTTTACCATTCCCTGTGTAAAAAACTTCTTTAAACTTTCTCTCATCATCTTCAAAGCATGGTCTCCAATATCTGACATTTCTACCCTGAGGAAAAGATTCTGATTGTCAGCCTCTCATAAATTCATGAACTTTCAGATCTCCCCTCTGATGCTTCAGATGAAAAGACAATAATTTGTCCAACCTGCCCTTGTACTGTAGTTCATTCCCTCCCATCCAGGCAGCATTTTGCTGAACTGTTTCAATACTCTTTCCGAAGTCTCCACATCCTTCCTGTAATTCAGTGACCAGAACTGCACATAATTCTCCAAGTGGAGTCTGAACAAAGTTTTATCCATCTGCAAAATGACTTCCTGACTCTTACACTCAATGCCAATGAAGGCAAGCGTGCCATTTGGGTTCTTTACCACCCTACCTACTTACACAGCCAGATAAAACATGCCACTGAGATGGATGGCAATTAGTTTTTGCTACAGTACCCATACCTCATTTGCCACTGCATCTGACTGCATAATAGGGATCAGGTTCAGTCGTGATGTCCTGACTCATGAAGCAGTTATTGAACTGCCCACGTGATCTCCCTAAGGAGCACTGACAGTGGACGGGGAAGATCTGTTATCCAGGCAAGTTTTAAAGGGAAACTATCAAGGGACCAAGTATGTCTCACTATCCCACACTTTACAGAGTCATCTTGCGTGGAACAGGCCCTTCAGCCCAACTGGCCCCTGCAGCCCATGAAGCCCCTCTAAGCAAGCCACATTCGGGCTACAAGACTCAAAAACTTTCCTATCCATGTACCTGTCCAATTGCCACAGATCAAATGCTACTGTTCGAGCCTCAGTCACTTCCTCTGGCAACTTGTTCCAAATACGCACCACTTGCCGCTTGACAAAATTGTCCCTCAGGTCACTAGTGATTCTTTCTCCTCTCACCTTCAATCTTTGTAAATCGTTTCTGCATTCTTTCCAGCTTAATGGCATCATAGCAGGGTGACCAAAACTGTACATAGTACTCCAAGTGCTGTGTCAATGTCCTACATTACTGCAACACAGCATTGTACTCCGTGACCTGACTGATGAGCACCAGGTTGCCAAATGTCTTCAATGCCTTCCTGTAATTCAGTGACCAGAACTGCACATAATTCTCCAAGTGGAGTCTGAACAAAGTTTTATCCATCTGCAACATGACTTCCTGGCATTACACTCACTGCCAGTGAAGGCAAGCGTGGTTAGTAATTCTGAGATTACTACCCTTGAGGTCTTGCTTCTCAGTTAGGAAGGAAGCTGAGAAGCAGGGCCTCGAAGATAGTAAGCTCAGGATTGCTGCCCGTGCCATGCGACAGTGAGGAGAATAGGAATAGAATGAGGTGGCATAATAACTGAAGCAGGGGGCAGGGATTCAGATTTCTGGATCATTGGGGCAGGTGTAACTTGTACAAAAGGGATGGGTTGCACTTTGATCTGAGGGGGGACCAATATCCTGGCGGGCAGGTTTACTAGAGCTGTTGGGAGTGGTTTAAACTAATATGGCAGGGCGACGGATACCAATATGATAGAGCTGAGGATGAGCCAGCAGGTTTACAAGTAGATGATGGGTGTAACATGAATGTAAGTAAGGACAAGCCAACGATTGGGTACAACTGTAGACAGAGCAAAGAGTTAAGTTGTACCACAGAGGCAAAATTCAAAAGGGTGAAAAATGCAGGACTGAAGGTGCTGTATTTAAATGTGCGTAGCATTCAGAATCAGATGGATGAACTCTTGACACAATTAAAGATTGGTTGATATGATGTTGTAGCATCAATGTGTCGTGGCTGAAGGAAGGCCATGGTTGGGAGCTTAACATCAAAGGATGTTATCGGAAGTACAGGCAGGAGGGCATAGGCAGTGGTGTGGCTCTGTTGGTAAGAGACGGAATTACATCTTTAGAAAGAGGTGGCATAAGGTCAGAGAATGTTGAGTCTTTTTCAGTGGAGTTAATTGTAATGGGAAAATCAGGCTGGTGTTGGGTTGCAAGAGGGCGAATTTGTTGAATGCCCATGAGTTGGCTTTTTAAGAGCAGCTTGCACTTGAGCCTACTTGGGGAAAAGCTATCTTAGATTGGGTGTTGTATAATAACCTACAAATGTTTGTAGATCTTACTAGGGAGCTTAACGCAAAGGAACCCTTACAAGGCAGTGATCATAATGTGATTGAATTCATACTGCAGTTTGAGAGGGAGAAGCATAACTCACATGTATCAGTATCACAATGTGAGTATCACAAAGGAGATTGCATAGGCATGACAGAGAAGCTTGCCCATGTGGATTGGTGGGAAATACTGGCGGGGATGACGGCAGAACTGTGGTGGTTGAAGTTTCTGGGAATAGTTCACAAGGCACATGGTAGATATGTCTCACAGAAGAAGTTGTTCTCAAATGGCAACCGTGGCTGACAGGGGAAGTTAAGGACTGCATAAAATCCAAGGAAAAGGCATATAAGGCAGCAAAGGTGAGTGGGACATTGGATGATTGGGAAGCTTTTAAAATTCAACAAAATGCAACCATCAAATCTATGAGAAGGGAGAAGATGAAATATGAGGGCAGACTAACAAATAATATAAAGCAGGATACCAAATAATTTTTCAGTTATATAAAGAGTAAAAGAGAGGTGAGAGTTGATACTGAACCACTAGAAAATGATGCTGGTGAGGTAGTATTCGGGGGACAAAGAAATGGCAAATTAACTTAATGAGTACTTTGCATTCTCCTTTACTGTGAAAGACACTAGCTGTGTGCCAGAGGTCCCTCAGTGTCAGGGAGCAGGAGTGAGCACCATTGCTATTACAAAGGAAAAAGTGCTAGGCAAGCTGAGAGGTCTTAAGGTGGATAAGTCACCTGGACCAGATGGACTACATCCCAGAGTCCTGAGAGAGGTTGCTGAAGAGATAACAGATGCATTGGTCATGATCTTTCAAGAATCACTTGATTCTAGCATGGTCCCAGAGGACTAGAAGATTGGAAATATCACTCCACACTTTAAAAAGGGAGGAAGGCAAAATAAAGGAAATTATAGGCCAGTTAGCCTCACCTCAGTGGTTGGGAAAGTGTTGGAGTCTATTATTAAGGACGAGGTTATGAGGTACTTGGAGACTATGATAAAGTAAGTCAAAATCAGCATGGTTTCTGTAAAGGGAAATCTTGTCTGACAGATCTGTTCGAATTCTTTGAGGAAGTAAGAAGCAGGGTGAACGAAGGAGAGGCAGTGGATGTCATTTACTTGGATTTTCAGGTGTTTGATAAGGTGCCACACATGAGGCTACTTAACAAGATAAATCCTATGGCATTACAGGAAAGATACTGGCATGGATAGAGGAATGGTTGACAGGCAGGAGGCAGTGAGTGGGAATAAAAGGAGCCTTTCTGTTTGGCTGCTGGTGTCGAGTGGTGTTCCTCAGGGTCAGTATTGGGACTGCTACTTTTCACATTGTTTGTCAGTGATTTGGATAATGGAATTAACGGCTTTGTGGCAAAGTTAGTGGATGATATGAAGATAGATGGAGGGGTAGGTAGTGCAGAGGAAGCAATGCGATTGTAGTAGGACTTAGACAAATTGGAAGAATGGGCAAAATAGTGGCAGATGGAATAGTGTTGGGAAATGTAGGATAATGCATTTTGGTAAAAGGAACAATAGTGCAAACTATTATCTAAATGGGGAGAAATCTCAAACATCAGAAGTGTAAAGGGACTTAGGAGTCCTCGTGCAAGACTCCCAGAAGGTTAATTTACATGTTCAGATTCAGATTCAGTTTATTGTCATTTAGGAACCACAAATGCAATGCAGTTAAAAAATGAGACAACATTCCTCCAGAATGATATCACAAAAGCACACAACAAATCAGACTACACTAGAAAATCCACATAACGTTTGGCAATCCCCAATCCAGAGTCTGGAGAGGCTGCTGCGCACTAATATTGTGCTACTGTCTTTCCCCAGAAAGGAGCTCCAAACCCACCAGACAACCGAGACCAAAAACTAAAGCTACAAGACCTGCACAAAACCACGTAGTTACAACATATAGTTACAACAGTGCAAACAATAGCATAATTGATAAAAAAAAAACAGACTATGGGCACAGTAAAAATAGTCCAAAGATGTTAAAGGACTATAAGTTCAAAAGAAATCACCACACAGTTTCCACGAGTCCCCAGGGTCCTGACAGACTCGCCATCCCACGCCGGCGGCAGAAGGGAATACCCCCGCTATGGACTTCCATGGCGCTGCCGGACTTGGCCTCACAGACGCAGCACACAATGAAAGCTCCGCTGAACCCAGCCTTGCAGACACAGCACACAATGAAAGCGACCTGACCGCAGTGGACTCCGAATCCGTTGAACCTCCAAGCCTCTGACCCTCCCCTCCGGCACAGCTTCTCTGAGCACCATCCTCTGCCGAGCGTACTAAGATGGCCCCTGCCAATGGCCATTGGCAACGCGACCCCGAGGACTGGGGGCCTGTTCTTCCCAGCAGAGACCCGGACCTCACAGCAGCAGCAGCAACGAAGAAGGTCTTCCTGGAGATTTCCTGATGTTCCTCCGTGCTCCCACGTCCGTTTTCAATCCATTATGATTGCACACAGCACACCGCTTCACAAATAACAGATAATCAGCAATAACAGATAATGTTGAGTCTGGGGTAAAGAAGGCAACTGCAATGTTAGCATTTATTTCAAAGGGAATAAAATATAAGAGTAAGGAGATAATACTGAGGCTGTATAAGACACTAGTCAGACTGCAATTAGAGTACTGCCAACAGTTTTGGGTGCCATATGTCAGAAAGGATGTGTTGTAATTAGAGAGAATCTGGAGGAGTTTCACGAGGATGATTCCAGGAATGAAGGAGTTAACAAACGAGGAGCGTTTGGCAGCTTTGGGCCTGTACTCACTGGAATTTAGAAGAATAGGGAGATCTCTTTGAAACCTACTGAATGTTGAAAGGACTAGATAGGGCGAGTGTAGAGAGGACATTTCTTATGGTGGGGTATCCAGAACTAGAGGGCACAGCCTCAAAACTGAGGGGTGACCCTTTAGAACAGAGGTAAGGAGGAATTTTTTAAGCCAAAGTCTTGCCACAGATTGCAGTGAAGGCCAAGTCCGTGGGTATATTTAAGGTGGAAGTTGATTGTTTCCTGATTGGTCAGGGCATCAAAGGTTATGGTGAGAAGGCTGGTGTTTGGGCTTGAGTGGGATCTGGGATCAGCCATGATGGAATGGTACAGCAGACTCGATGGACTGAATGGCCCAATTCTGCTCCTATGTCTTATGGTTTTATCTGCCCATCACCTCCCTTTAGAGCTCCTCCCCATTCCTTTTCTTCCATAGTTTTCTACTCTTTCCTATCAGATTCCCCCCTTATCTTTTTCACCCATCAACTTCCCACCTCTTTACTTAACCCCTCCCTCTCTCCTGGTTTCACATGTTACCTACCACCTTCTTCCCTCGTCCCGTCTTCTTACTCTGACTTCTCTACTTCCTTTCCAGTCCTGATGAAGGGGCTTGGCCCGAAGCGTTGACTGTTTACTCTTTTCCATAGATGCTGCCTGGCCTGCTGAGTTCCTCCAGCATCTTGTCTGTGTGGAGTTTGCACGTACCCTCTGTGACTCTCTGGGTTTCCCCTGGCAACCTGTTCTCCTCCCACATCTCAACGATGTGACCTCTGGTTGATTAATTGGCCACTGTAAAGTGACCCGTGTGTAAGTGTGTGGGGAAAATCTGGGGGCAGTCGATGGGCATGTGCAAGGCATAAAATTGGATTAATATAAGGTCAGTTTAAATGGGTGGCTGATGGTCAGCTTGGACTCGATGGGCTGAAGGGTCTGTATCTGTGTTGTATTGCTCTTTTATTCCTTGGCTGTATGAGTTCAAGGTACATTTATTATCAAAGTATGTACAGTGCCTTAAGAAAATAATCAACCCCCACAACCATTTTCACATTTTACTGTCTCATTTTCTATATTTAAAATATATTGAAGTAAGATTTTTTGAGCTGATCTATAAAATATTGTGTATCATGTCAAATTAAAAGAAAAGTTCCAAAACCTGTCAACAATTTACTAAAAGTTAAAAATCAAAATTGTGAGCCTGAAAAGCTATTCATCCCCTTTGTAATTACTACACTAACTTTCCTCAGGTGCAATATTGTAATACTACCTGACAACTCACCCAATTTGCTGATGTAGGAAATTGGAGGATTACCTGCTTTTAATGGATTCATAGAACATAGAAAACCTACAGCACAATACAGGCCCTTCAGTCCATTAAGTTGTGCTGAACATGTCCCTACCTTAGAAATTACTAGGCTTACCCATAGCCCTCTATTTTTCTAAGCTCCATGTACCTATCCAAAAGTCTCTTAAAAGACCCTATCGTATCTGCCTCCACCACCGTTGCCGGCAGCTCATTCCACAGACTCACCACTCTCTGAGTAAAAAACTTACGCCTGATATCTCCTCTATCTACTCCCCAGCACCTTAAACCTGTGTCCTCTTGTAGCAACCATTTCAGCCCTGGGAAAAAGCCTCTGACTATCCACACGATCAATGCCTCTCATCACAAGAATAAATATCCCCTCTCTATGTAAGATCCAACAGTATGGTGGATTTTTAACAGACCAAAGCATTTAAGAGAAGAGCATTCAAGACAAGTTAGGGAAATGATAACAGAGAAACACAAATCAGGGCAAGGGTATAAGACAATCTGAAATACACTGAACATATCTTGGAGCTCAGTGCAGTCCATTGTGAAAATGTGGAACAAGTATGAAACCACAGCCACTCTGCCTAGGTCAGGCCACTCCTCTAAACAGAATCAACAAAGAAAAATGGACACTTGTAACAGAGGCCACTGTGACACCAACAGTCACTCTGAGGGAGCTGCAGAAGTCAGTGGATGCAACTGGAGATGTTCATGGCTCACCATTTCTAAGGCCTTGCACAAAATGGGTGCTTATAGAAGAGTGGCAAGGAAGGACATCTCCGGCAAGACCTCAAGATCGCTGTCCATTGCCCCTCCCCAACTACCCTGGCACAGCTTGAGCAATTTTGCAAGGAGGGATGGGCAAATCTTGCTCCATCACATTTTGCACAGCTAATAGTGACTTGTTCAAAACAAATACTGGCTGTAATAGCTGTGAGAGGTGGTTCAACTAAGTAATGAGCAAATGGCTATGAATACTTTTGTACTGCTGGCATTTCAGTTTTTGAATTTTAAGTTTTCCATGCTTTACTATCTCCCTGCTTTTTGGGTACTACTGTGATAAAAAGGGGCAAGTGATTCATAGATAAAAATTCTCAGTGAAATTGATCAAAACCCCTGATTGTAATACTCACTTATGTGAACAAAGGGTTGTGGGCTGAATACTTACAGAAGACACCGTATACCATACATAACCTTCAGATTTATCTTCTTGCAGGCAGGCACAAAACAAAAAAGCACAATGGCACCATAAAATCCATGAAAAACCCCACACAACTAAGACCGCCAAGCAAACAGTGCGTGAAAATTAACAAATAGTACAAGCAATTAAAAAGTAAGCAAATAACACACAGAACATAAACTGTAGAGTCCCTGAAAGTGAGTCCACAGTCACAGTGCCAGGTCAGCACTGCAGCTGGTCCAGGAGCCCGATGGCTGTAGGCCGCAGCCGGTCCAGGAGCCTGATGGGTGTAGGCCGCAGCCAGTCCAGGAGCCCGATGGCTATAGGCCGCAGCCAGTCCAGGAGCCCGATGGCTGTAGGCCGCAGCCAGTCCAGGAGCCCGATGGCTGTAGGCCGCAGCCAGACCAGGAGCCCGATGGCTGTAGGCCGCAGCTGGAGAGTCAGTTCAGTACTGAGTCAAGTGAAGCCTCACAGAGTAGTGAGCTGAACACCGGATCGTCCTCACCCTCAGCCTCGCCGTCTTCATCTTTTAAATCTGCCTTAGTGCTTAAACTGGCTAAACACCAGTTTGACTTCCACCCTCAGGACTGGGCCCCGCTGCTTTGATCATGCCCGAAGTTTCAATCCAGCAATGCCTGCCATGGCCGTATGTGGTGAACTATGTGCCTGTCGGGACACGCCCCTGCTGACTGCTCCTGTGGCTCCTCCCACAGGCCCCTGTATAAAGGAGACCTGCGGCCTGAAGCTCGGCCTCAGTCTCCAAGACCTTGTATGATAGACACTCACTCCTGGTTCCTTCTTCCAGTCAATAAAAGCCGATATCTCGCCTACGTCTCAGTGTGAGTTATTGATGGTGCATCACCGTACCTGCATTCTCGAGAGTCCAGTTCGCAGAATCCTTTAGGATACTCCAAAAATGCTGGGTTGTACAGATGGTTCAAAAGCACAACTCCCAGAGAGAAATTACAGGCTGTGATTGCAGTGATCATAGTCCAGAAAAAGTATATTTGGTAAAATACATGTATGAATGCATCGCATAACGTCCACAATTTGTTCTGTGAAATCCGACGTTATGTGATTTGGACGTTGTGCAAACACCATATTACGTACTTAACAAACCTATATGGAGTACTGTAGTGCACCTGTATTAACTAAATCCATGTCACTAGCAATTTCTCCCTATTCAATATACTGCAGGTCCCTCTCGCATTTCCGTGAGCCTTGTAGTTTTCAGTGAAGCCGATCCTTTAACAGCTTTGAGCATTTTTTCTTTGTTTTTCAGGATCGTCGTAATTGCCGAGTGCGACATGCCTAAATCCCGAGCATTAGCATTCACTGGTTTTCCACCTTCATATTGTTGAGAAACCTTTTGTTTCACTTCCAAATCAATACTCTTCCTTTGCCTCTTGCTGCTGCTATCACTAGGAGTGGTTTTGCTGCGTTTGGAAGCCATGATGCACTTTACGGTAATATTTTCATAAGAAAATTAAATTACTACATTCAAGAGATGCACGATACACGAGATTGGTTACATCCGCTACGTCACGTTCTCCGATCGGGACTACAGATGTATATGCGATCGGACGTGTCCGAATAGACATTAAGGGGCGCACACCTGTAGTTAGTAGTTTTGTTAGCTGCTCGCAAAATGCCACTGTGCCTCACCCGCACCACCTTGCAGGGCAGGACTGGAGTTAATTATGACCCATTCCAGAAGGACATGAAATCTACCTGTGTCTTCTCCAATAGCAATCCAGGAACATTCAAGGGTATGCTTGCTGGCTCAGCGCATCATAAATTCAGAGTGACAGGATCCCTCAGCTCCTTTACTGTTTTCCTAACGCCTAACATCTCCTGGAGAGGGATGGACTCTGCCAGGTTTCAGATGCTCAAGACACACCGTACGATGAGCAGTCACCAAAAAGATCGGTGTAAAAAGCTTGTCATGACGGCGCCCCGACGACGCCACCAGGAGTTAAGGACACACACACACACACACACCATCTAATACAAGAATCCCCCTGCTTGCTGAGTTGGATGACATTCGTGATGTTTAGGGAAGAAACAATGCCTTTCCGAGTGAAAGCAGGAATTAGGATAGCCAAGTTAAAACATGGTGACAGTGAAGAGAGCCAGCACAAGGCAAAACCAGGAGTAGACACCCATCTTGTGTGTGCATGGACCTCATACTCTACTCTGAACTGATTCCACAACCAATGGACTCACCTTCAATGACTCCATAACTCATGTTCTCAGCGTTATTTATTATTATTTTTAAAGTTTTTTTTTGTATTTACACATTCATTGTTTGCTAGTCTTTGTTTGTGTGTAGCTTTTCATTAATTCTGTTGTTTGTCCTATGGAGAATGCCACAAGGACCTCAGGGTGGCGCGCATGTACTTTGATAATAGATTTACTGTGACTGACCTGCCAACTGGAAAGACTCTAGTAACCCTCCTTTATTAATGCGCAGATCATAGCGGTTAATTTCAAATTGGAGTTATTGACTGCCTTTTTTAGAGCATAGATGAAACAATATCAAACCATCATTTCTTGCATTATTAAGTACTTCGCCAATTCTTATTGCCCCATGTCAAGTAAGGGTTTACTTTAGTTAATGCAGTGCTCCAGTAACACATTTATCCTTGCTCCGATCAGATATCGGAACAGAATTAGGCCATTCAGCCTGCAGAAAATGACTTAGCCTCCACAACAATGAATTCCACAGACTCGCCACCCTCTGACTAAACAAATTTCTCCTAATTTCTGTTCTAAATGGATGTCCTGCATATTCAAGGCTGTGACTGCATCATATAATGTAAGACTTGTGGTCCATCTGGCAGGGGAGGGGTGGTAGTTGTTAGTCATGGGACCTTGAAATGTCACGGCATGCTCCAAGGATTCTGTCGGGAGCAATACGCCATTGGAGTTAGCTTTCCCCACTGTTCCTTTCCCACCATGACTCTGAAGTGCCCCAGGGACCATTTGCTCACCCCTCGGATACAGAGCATCCCAAAGGCCGATGGATGGAGTCAAGTTTGTTGTCAAAGGGACAAGTCCATGAATGTACAGACACAATGAAAAGCTAAGCTGCAGCAACATCCTAGCCACATCCACGAACCAGCAGAGGTGCAACAATAAACATGAAGTGAAGCATTAATGAAGAACCAATGCAGAACCCAACAGAACAAAAAAAATCAGAGGACGCCATGTTGATTTTCTGTTCACCTCGAGCACCAATCGGGTCCAGTGCGATTGCACGACACACATAATCTATCATGAGCGTTCACTGTTTGAGCAACTGCATTGGCACGCCATGGTAGAGGTTCTCATGAAGGAGGGAAGACCTGGGAGACAGGGCAGTTCTATAAGGGTCATTTGACCCCACAATCCAAATATCAGTCGTGTCTGGATTAAAAACAACTGAATCAATTGTCCTGCAGAGGGCAGCTAGATGAGATGAACAGCTTGTCTCTGTACTGGAACAAGTCTGAGATTCTGGGACCAGTACGCAATTGACTAAATGCCATTCAACAGAAGCAGCTCTGCCTACAAGTCTTCTTAGAATACAACAGTGTATGAGGAGAGAGGTTGTCCCTTCAACTGGTGCAGCATCAAGAGTCTGAGCAGAGCAGGCTAATATGGGGAAGGTGCAGGTGGAATTGGAATTAGAGTTATCACGTGCACAGAAATGCAGTGAAAAGCTTGTGCTGACCAATTTTTTACAGAATGCTTCGAGATAGAACAACAGCTGAATGCAGAATGAAATGCAACAGACACAGAGAAAGTGCAGCGAGAGAAAAGGGGAGGAGACAGGGAGGGGAGGGTGGAGAGAGAGAAGAGGAGGAAGGGGGCTGGAGGGAGGGAAGGAAGGGGGCTTGAGAAAGGGAGGGAAGGGGCTGGAGAGGGGTGGTGAGGGGGAATGAGGGGTGGAGAGGGAAGGAGAAGGGGAAGGAGTGGTGGAGAGGGGGAAGAGGGGATGGAGGGGGGAGGTGTGGAGAGGGAAGGAGGGGCAGAGAGGGAAGGAGTGGTGGAGGGGGGAATAGGGGTGGAGAGGGGGAAGGAGGGGTGGAGAGGGGGAAGGAAGGGTGGAGAGAGCAAAGGGTAGAAGCAAGGATCAGAGTTTGGTTGGGGAGATGGTGGGGGGGTCGGGAGAGGGAAGCTGTGGAGAGAAGGGGGATGGGGGAAAGGGCAGGGGAGAGAGAAGGGCAATGCAGAGAGGATGAGAGAAAGAAGGTTGCGAGAGAGAGAACAAGGATGGAAAGAGTGGGGGATAGAGGGAGAAATAAGTGTAATGGAGAGAGAGAAGAGGATGGAGAGCGGGTAAGGAGGTTGGAGAGAGAGAAGGGAATGCATAGTGAGGGGATTAGGATGGGGGAAGAGGATGTGGAGGAGGGGGAAATGGAATGGGGACAGATGGGGGAGGGGGACAAGGAGGGAAGGGAAGGGGACAGTGAGAGGGGGAAGGAAGAGAGAGGGAAGGAGATGGAGAGAGAGGGAAGGATGATGGGGATGGAAAGAGAGGTGAAGAGAAAGAAGGGTGGTGAAGAAATAAAGAAGGGGTTTGCTAGAGTGAATGAGAGATCAGGATGGAGGACAAGAGAAACTGGGATGGAGAAAGAGAGAAAGACTGGGATGAAGAGAGAGAGAGAAGGGGATGAAGAGAGAGAAGGGGTTGAAGAGAGAGCGAAGGGGATGAAGAGAGAGAGAGGAGGGGATGAAAAGAGAGCAAAAGGGATGAAGAGAGAGGAGGGGATGGAGAGAGAAGGGGATGAAGAGAGAGAAAAAGGGATGAAGGGAGAGAGAAGGGGATGAAGAGAGAGAGAGTAGGGGATGATGAGAGAGAAGGGGATGAAGAGAGAGCGAAGGGGATGAAGAGAGAGAGAGGAGGGGATGAAAAGAGAGAGAGGAGGGGATGAAAAGAGAGAGAGGAGGGGATGAAAAGAGAGCAAAAGGGATGAAGAGAGAGGAGGGGATGGAGAGAGAAGGGGATGAAGAGAGAGAAAAAGGGATGAAGGGAGAGAGAAGGGGATGAAGAGAGAGAGAGAAGGGGATGAAGAGAGAGAGAGGAGGGGATGAAGAGAGAGCGAAGGGGATAAGAGAGAGAAAAAGGGATGAAGAGAGAGAGAGATGGGGATGAAGAGAGAGAGACAGGGATGAAGAGAGAGAGAGACGGGGATGAAGAGAGAGAGAAGGGGTTGGGTATAGTGAGTGAGAGAGAGGTGTTTGATGGAGAAAAGAAAGGGGAATGGAGATAGTGGAGGGTGGATGGGAGGGGAAAGGGGAGAGTGGAGGGGGTGGGGCGAGTAGGGACAGGGATGGGGAGAGTGGAGAGTGGGATGGGGAGAGTAGGGAGAGGGAAGGGAGAGTGGTGAGTGGGAAGGGAGAGTTGAGAGGCTATGGGAATTGAGGGGGATGGGGAGAGTAGGGACAGGGATGGGGAGATTGGAGAGTGGGTTGCGGAGAGCGGAGGGAGGAGATGGAAGAGTGGAGAGGGAGAGAAAGAGGGAAGGGTATAGAGAGACATGGAGGAGAGAGAAACTCTTGCTCCTTCCTCATTTCCCTGCTCCCCAGACTATAGTGCGATTACATCCCATGTGATACCCGTCCTTTCCTTTGAATCAGGCATTCAGACATTGAACCCTAATTTCGTCACTTTGCAGCAGCTTTAAAGAAACAGCGGTAGCAGTAGACGTTCGACAAGGCATGCCAAGTTTCCAAGTAACGCTTGGCATTCTCCCCTCACTTGGTGGGGATCCCTTGGAGTGCTGCAGTTAAAAAAATGCTGCCTTCTCCAACACCCCTCCACTCTCAAACACAAGGGATTCTGCAGAGGCTGGAAATCTTGATCAACACACACAAAATGCTGGAGGAACTCAGCAGGTCAGGCAGCATCTATGGAGAGGAATAAATAGTTAACGTTTCCTGAGGATGGGTTTTGGCCCAAAATGCTGCCAGCATGGTGATTGTGTTACTCCTCTCATCTGATGTGGAAGATGTGTGATTCAAAGAATATTTCCACTTTAGATTTGGCAAGACTGTCCTCGCACAGCAAAACAACATTCAAATATTGGACAGCTTGAATTCTCATTGCAGTTCATTCAGATTATTTTGTGCTCATTTTGTAGTTCATAGAGACCTTTACTATTTACTGAAATAAATAGAACTACCACTGCTTTGGAGACAATGATACCATAATTAACCATATGTCAGTGTTGTGAAACCGAATTGAACTCCTATGTTACACACTGCCAATATTATCGATCATGGTATCACAAGGATTGGGGGACTGTTTGAAGACAGACTGCAGAATCAGCTCCAGGTACTACATACACACATGCAAAATCAGCTGGCTTTTTGCCTACAGTTGATCAAATCGACAAGGACTGCAGCAACGACCTACTTGCAATCCACCAAGTCCTTTCCTTTAACAATTTGGTTATGCCAGGGTATGCAAAAAAAGGAACTTTAATCATTTCCATCTTTATGTGAACTCCCAACAGCCTCTACTAACATACATAGTCATACAAACACATTCACACCCTCAAACTCACACCGTCACACACACAAACACACAATAACAACACACACAGAATGCTGGAGAAACTCAGCAGGTCAGGCAGCATCTATGGAGGGGAATAAACAGCTGATGTTTTTTCGGCCGAGACCCTTCATCAGGACTTGGATCTCAGCCAGAAAAGTTGACCGTTTATCCCTCTCCATGGATGCCACCTGGCCTGCTGAGACCCTCCAGCAATTTGTGTGTTTTTCTCTGGATTTTCAGCATCTACAGAATCTGTTATGTTTAACACGCGCGCGCACGCACGCACACACACGCACACACACACACACTCACACTCACACACACACACTCACACTCACACACACACTCACACACTCACTCACACACACTCACACACACTCACACACCCACTCACACACACACACACACACACACACACTCACACACACTCACACTCACACACCCACACACACACTCACACTCACACACCCACACACACTCACACTCACACACTCACACACCCACACACACACACTCACACTCACACACACACTCACACTCACACACCCACTCACACACACACACTCACACACTCACACTCACACACTCACTCACACACACTCACACACCCACTCACACACACACACACACACTCACACTCACACACCCACACACACACACTCACACACACACTCACACTCACACTCACACACCCACTCACACACACACTCACACTCACACACTCACACACACTCACACACCCACTCACACACACACACACACTCACACTCACACACTCACACTCACACTCACACACACTCACACTCACACTCACACACCCACTCACACACACACACACACACACACACGTTCCTATAGCAGGGGATATAAAAAAAAACAAGAGTGCATACATTTAAGGTGTGTGGCTGGAATCTTGAGGGGGAATGAGAGGAAGAGTTTTTATTTAAACAGAGGGCCATTGATATGTGGAACTGACAGCCTGACGAAGTGGTGTAGTTGGACATAATGACCACCTTTCAGAAAATTTTAGACAGGCTTAGTAGGGTATGGACCTAATACAGGCAAATGGGGATTCGAGTAGACTGTAAAAAAATGTGGGCATGGATGTGATGGGCTGAAGGGCCTTTTCCTGTACTGTACAGCATGACAAAAATAATGTATATAGATGCAAAAGGCAGCACACAGATCTAGAGTTAGAGACACACACACAGGTGTTCGCCCAGTCTTACGGAAAGATGCAGAGACATGAAGGGGGGCACACAGACCATCAGATCACGACTCCCTACAGCGGAAGGATTTCTCAAATCCCCGCACGCACAACAGCCACGGTGGGGCTTCGGTTACAAACGAGCCGGGGCGCTTATTTGTGAAGCAGAACTCATCCCCGTGCTCTGCAGTGTCCGGGAAATGATGCGTGGCCCTGAGTTAGTGTGTGGAATGTATACGGGTGTGCGTGTCTCTATAAACGCGCTGCTTCACATTCTTCGCTTACAACATTTTGTTTCAAATGCACTCCCTCCTACCTCACCTTCCTCGTTCAATGACCCTGCCGAATGCCCCTCTCAGTCCGCGGGGTTGTTGGAGGAGCCTTCTTACAGCCAGGAGTCCCTCCGGGGGGTGTGAACCGCATGATAAGGCAGCGGGACTGCTGCATTGTGGAAGGGAAGTCACCACATCGCCTGCCCTGACGCTCGCACCTCCGGACCAGCCTATCCCGCTGACCGCAGCTCGCAGCCCGGCAGACCCCCCGGAGGTCTCCGGGTACAACCTGCCTCCCGGCACACTTTGGATGGCGTGAACTGGAGTGTCTATGCAAATATATATGTACAGGTACACATGCGTGTCTGCGTGCATAAAGAACACAGGCGCACAGACATACCGATACACATACGTATGTTTACATAGCCGTGCGTACAAACCGTGTTAAATTAGTGTCAGTACACACACATCACACACACGTAGGTCACATGATATACTTATAACGCATTTTGTTTATAAATTCGTGTTTGCATTAGTATAAAGTGCATTCATGTATAATTAAATGTGCACGTGAGTGTTGCTATGTATTAAACACTGGATGTGCGTATGTTCACAGCTATGAGTTTGTGTATGTGCGTGAGTCTGTGTATGTGTGCGAGATTGTGTAAAGGTGTGCATACAGCAATGCCTAAGCGTGTGTGTGTGAGAGCGAGAGAGAGAGAGAGGAAGAGAGAGAGAGAGAGGAAGAGAAGGCTTGTGATAAAGTGCGATAGACTTTTCCCCTTTCCCGCCCCGTTGACACGTACTAATGTTGATTAAGGTTGTTTTTTTTGGGGGGGGGGGTCTCACCGTTAAGCTGGAGTAACCGGCGACCCAGTCACGATATATTTCCGCCACCCCCTAACATCCAGTTAGGCACGTTTCTTTAAAAGTTCTCCCACTCTAGAATTGAGTGTCCTCGCTCACCAAGCGCCCACACCGGCAGCCACAACTCCAGAGCCAAGTGCAAAGCTTCCACAGCTCTGCTGCCCACGGTCCAGAGACAGAACTACCGCCGAGTTTTAACTCGCCATACGGAGCACAATCCTTTCAATAGTCCGGTTACCGGCGATGTAGGGAGGGGGGTTCTTCCTGACCCATATTTGCAGTATGAGGCTATCTCTGCTCACGTTGTTTGTGGGTATTCGTCCAGATTCCTCTGTGCACACAGCCGCCGTGCCTGTTCGCTCCCTGCTTTCAGCTGCACCGTTTTCCAGGCACACGGAAAATGCCAGTTCCTTGTTATGTGGGCAACATTTATCCATGCAGCGCTCTTTACCCGCGGAAACCACTGCAACTGAGGGGGAGGGGGAGGGGGAGCAGTTTCGCCCACATCTGAGCAGATTTCCGCATTGTTCGGCTCCTGTGCGTGGACGGACAGTTCAGCTCCCCTCCCTCCCAACGCCTCACCCCGGGAAAACAACTGCTTTCAGTCACAGGGAGTTTCCCCGAGAGTGACCAGTAACCTGCGGCGCCGGGCTGTGAGAGAGAAATGGAATCAGGGGAGAATAGATAACGGGGAAAATTAGCGAATGATGGAACTGCTGACATTGATTCAATGGGCCGAACGGTCACTTTAGTAAGAATATAGAGCTACATCAGAAACACAAGAGATTCTGCAGATGCTGGAAATCCAAAGCAACACACGCGAAATACTGGAGGATCTCAGCAGCATCTATGGAATCTATAGCGTGGGCGTTTCAGATGGAATCACAAAACTTCGACTGTATTCCCTTCCACAGATGCTGCCTGACCTGCCGAGCTCCTCCAGCGTTTTGTGCGTGTGTTACATCAGGGTGTAGTAACGAACGCTTAAATCAAAACGTAATCAGTAATTAATGTCGACTAGCGGAGGTGCACTGGAGAATCAGACAATGTTCTTCCCATCTCTCAGGCGATGCTGGGGTCTAAGTCACATCAAGATTTCGCTACATTCAGACACTTCGCGGAACTTGCCTGATATTCAACTCCAAGGCCATTGAGATCATACTGCATGAGAAGAGGCCCTTCGGCCCTCTGCGTCAGTGCTAGGCATCAATCATACCTCAGGAGTCCGTTGTGAACAGCAGAGACAGGGCCCCGCTTGCGAGTTTCGATTCGACCACGTGCTTCTCTGGTCGCTCCGCAGAATTGTAAGGAGACACAAGCGGCAGCAGATGCTGGAACCCGCAGCAAGAAACAACCTGCTGACGGAACTCAGCGGGTCACCCAGTATCTAGGGAGGGAAGTGAACAACCCTCTGATTGAAGGAGAGGCTATCTGGTACCTGTACACCGGTTCTGGCTAGACTGGCCTGTTAGTTCATTCATTATGTGCCGTTTTGTATGACCTGGGTGATCTTTATCTTTCCACCACCAGGACGGGTGACCCCAGCCATTATCAATCCTCTTCAGAGATTGTCTGCCTGGCGTCATAACCAGCATCAGCTGCTCATATGACCATCCACCACTTGTTCCCATGGCTTCACATGACTCTGATCAAAGGGGGAGGGGGGCGAAACTCCTTGCCCAAGGGTGACCTATAGGCTGGCAGAAGGAAGGAGCACCTCACTCCTCTTTTGGTATATCCACCCATAAACCAGCGACCTCCCTATAACAAGAATCAGCTTTCATATCATATACTGCATATTTTGTGGCAGCCATACAGTGCAATACATAAAAACTATAAATTGCACTTATAAATATATTTTAAAAATGAAATAAGTAATGCATAGAGCAAAAATGATGAGGTACGTGGGTTGGTTCAATGTCCTTTCAGAAATCTGACAGCAAAGGAGAAGAAGCTGTTCCTAAAATATTGAGTGTGCGCCTTCAGGCTCCTGTACCTCCTCTCTGATGGTAGGAATGAGAAGAGGGCATGTCCTGGGCGATGGGGGTCCTTAATGATGCACCTCGAGGCATCACCTTTTGAAGGTATCCTCGGTACTGGGGAGGTGAGTGCCTGTGGTGGAGCTGGCTGCGCTTGCGACCCTCTGCGGCTTTTTTCCGATCCTGTACAGTGACCCCTCCGTAACAGACGGTGGATGCAAGCGGTTAGGATGCTCTCCACGGCACACCTGCAGAAATCTTTGGTGACATAGCAAATCTCCTCAAACTCCTAACAAAGTAGAGCCACTGACATGCCTTCTTTGCAATTGCATCAGTATGTTGGGCCCAGGATAGATCACCAGAGATGTTAACACCCAGGAACTTGAAACTCCTCGCTCTGTCCTTCAGTGCAGATGAAGGGTCTGGACCCACAATGCTGACTCTCCATTTTCCTCCATAGATGCTGCCTGACCTGTTGAGTTTCTTCATGCTATGTGTGTTGCTATGGAACAGCACAGTACAGGACAGAACAGGGACAGGGCTTTTATCACCTGCACTGAACAAAATGCCAAATTAAATAAATTTCTTCAGCCTACACATGATCCATATTCCTCTGTTCCCTGCATAATCATGTGAATAACGGCCTCTGAAACACCACTATCACAACTGCTTCAACCGTTACCTCTGGCGGCCCACATTCTCGGTGTTAAAAGGTTGCTCAGCACATCTCTGTTAAACTTTCCTCCTCTCAACTTTGATAGCTAGTACTTGGCATTTCTACCCTGGGAAAAAGATTCTGCCTGTCTCAGATCCCTCACGCATCGCAAGGTGTACATGGTCAGTGATGAATTGGCCACAGTAAATTGCCCCTAACTGGTAGGTGAGGGGTAGGATCTTGAGGGGAAATGCTGGGAGAATAAAGTCGGACTAATGCTTGATGGTCAGCATGGACTCGATGGGCCAAAAGGCCTGCTTCCATACTGTATCACTCTATGAGACCCTTCTCTGTCTGCAGAAGAGCCTGCAGTTCCAACAGTGGCCTCATCAGTTTTCTCACAGTGCAGTGGCAGCAGGAAATTCTCCATCCTGAGAGATTGCCTAAGTGGAAGAAGAGGGATACAGGGTTGGGGTTTTTCCCCAGGGTGGGGAAATCAAGAAGTAGAAGGCATGCATGTAAGGTGAGAGGGGAGAGTCAGCAAGTGCCCAGTGTAGTGAAGGGCCTGATCTCATGCTGTACTATTCCATCAGTCTCTGACTCTATGGGACAATGTGCACTAGCCCTACTGCTAGCTTTCCTTCCCCAATTGCTTTGTTGCAAGTTTGACATTAAGGTCTGAGTAAGAGGTTAGTCTGACATCCCAAGTGGACATTTGAATGAGAACTGCATTCTCAGAGGAGTACTCTTTTGGTGGAGACACTGAAGAGATTTAAAGATAGAGAATGCCAGAGTTGCACAGCAGTCAGGGTGTCATGCTAGTGTAGTGGTTAGCACAACGCTTTACAGTACAGGTGATCTGGGTTCAATTCCCACCGAAGCTTGTAAGAAGTTTGTGCAGTACATTCTTCCCATGACCACGTGGGTTTCCTCCTCCAGGCTGGTAGATAAATTTGTAAATTGCCCTGTGATTAGGCTCAGGTTAAATCAGAGGACTACCGGGTGATGTGGTTCGAGGGGCTGGACGGACCTATTCCACGATGTATCTCAATAATTTAGAATAAATCGGACAGCATCAATGAGGAGAGGTAAGGTCCATTGGTGTCAGTACTTAGCAAGAAGCTGTTCTGACGTAAGTCTTCAAGCTGGAACTTCAAGTCTACATCATTAGCCAGGAAAGAGCTGCTGCAGGATTGGAGGATAGCTAATGTTGCTCCATTGTTTAAGAAAGGTTCTAAGAATAAGCTGGGAAATTATAGATTGGTGAGCAGTGAGTAAGTCATTGCAAGGTATTCTAAGGGACTGGATATATAAATATTTGGGAAGTTGGGTTCTGATTAGGGATTGTCAACATGCCTTTGTTTATGGTAGGTCATGTCCAACCAATTACCAGGAAAGTTGATGAAGGAAAGGCAGTAGATGTTGTCTGCATGGACTTTATCAAGGCCTTTGTCAATGGCCCGAGTGCGAGGTTCAGTCACTTGGCATTCAGGATGGGGTAGTAAATTGGATTAGTCATTGGCTTTGCAGGAGAACCCAGAGAGTGGATGTAGATAGCTGCCTCCCAGCCTGTACGTAGTGGAGTGCTGCAGACATTGGTTCTGCGTCTGTTGTTGTTAGTCATTTGCAGTATATCAACAATATTGATGATAATGTGTAAACCAGATCTGCAAATTTACAGATGACAACAAGATTGGGGCCGTAGTGGACAGCGAGGAAGGCTATCAAAGCATGTAGTGGGGTGTAAAAGTGGGCTGGAAAATGGCAGGTGGAATTTAATGCAGACAAGTGTGAGTTGTTACACTTTGGAAGGACAAACCAGGATAGGACTTGCACAATGCACTCTGCAGGGAACTTAGGAGTGTGGTAGAACAGAGGGATCATGAAGTACTGATCCCTAATTCCTTGAAAACGTCATCACATGAAGATAGGTTGCAAAGAAAGCTTTTGACACATTGGCCTTCATAAATCAAAGTATTGTGTACAGGTGTTGGGATGTTTTGTTGAAGTTGTATAAGACACTGGCGAGGCCTAATTTGGAGTATTAAGACCATAAGACCATCAGATATAGGAGCAAAATTAGGCCATTTGGCCTATCGAGTCTGCTCCACCACTTCATTATCGCCGATCCAATTTTCCTCTCAGCCTCAATCTCTTGTCTTCTGCCCATATCACTTCATGCCCTGACCAATCAAGAAGCTATCAACCTCTGCCTTAAGTATACTTAAAGGCCTGTGGCAAAGAATCCACAATTCGCCACTCTCTCACCTGCACCTCCTCATCTCCATTCTAAAAGGACACCCCTCTATTCTGAGGTTGTGTCCTCTGGTCTTAGACTCCCCCCTCATAGCAAACATCCTCTCCACATCCACTCTATCAAGGCCTTTCACCATTTGGTAGGTTTCAATGAGGTCACCTCTCATCCTTCTGAATACTAGTGAATTATATAGACAATAGACAGTAGGTGCAGGAGTAGGCCATTCGGCCCTTCTAGCCAGCCCCACCATTCACTGTGATCATGGCTGATCATACACAATCAGTACCCCGTTCCTGCCCTCTTCCCATATCCCTTGACCCCGCTATCTATAAGAGCTCTATCTAACTCTCTCTTGAATGCATCCAGAGACTTGGCCTCCACTGCCTTCTGGGGCAGAGCATTCCACATATCCACCACTCTCTGGGTGAAAAAGTTTTTCCGCATCTCAGTTCTAAATGGCCTACCCCTTATTCTTAAACTGTGGCCTCTAGTTCTGGACTCACCCATCAGCAGGAACATCCTTCCTGCCTCCAGTGTGTCCAATCCCGTAATAATCTTACATGTTTCAATCAGATTCCCTCTCATCCTTCTAAATTCCAGTGGATACAAGCCCAGTCGCTCCAATCTTTCAGTATATGTCAGTCCTGCCATTCCGGGAATTAATCTCGTGAACCTACGCTGCACTCCCTCAATAGCAAGAATGTCCTGCCTCAAATTTGGAGACCAAAACTGCACACAATACTCTAGGTGTGGTCTCACCAGGGCCCTGTACAGCTGCAGAAGGACCTCTTTGCTCCTATACTCAATTCCTCTTGTTATAAAGGCCAGCATGCCATTAGCTTTCTTACTGTCCCAGAGCCATCAAATGCTCATCATATGCCAAGCCATTGACTCCTGGAAACATTTTCAAGAACTTCCTTTGAACCCTGTCCAGTTCCTGCACATTCTTTCAAAGATAAGGGGCCCAAACTGCTCACAATATTCCATGTGAGGCCTTACCAGTACTTTACAAAGTCCCAACATTACATCCGTGCTTTTATATTCTAGTCCCCTTGAAGTGAATGCTGACATCACATTTGCCTTCCTCACCACAGATTCAACTTGCAAATTAACCTTTAGGGAATCCTGCACAAGGACTCCCAAGTCCCTTTGCACTTCAGTATTTTGTATTTTCTCTCCATTTAGAAAATAGACAACCCTTTCATTTCTTCGAGCAAAATGCATGACCAAACACTTCCAGACACTGTATTCCATCTGCCTTTTCTTTGCTCATTCATCTGTCTAAGTCTTTTTGTAGCCTCCCTGCTTCCTCAAAACTATCTGACCCTTCACCTATCTTCATATCATGGGCAAATTTTGCAACAAAGCCATCAATTCCACCATCCAAATCTGTGACATATAATGAAAAAAGAATTGTTCCCTACACACTCCCATTGAACACTACTAATCACCAGCAGCCAGCCAGAAGAGACTCCCTTTGTCCCACTCTTTGCCTCCTGGCAATCAGCCACGGCTTTATCCATGCTAGAATCCCAATCTACCCACATATTGAAATCCCCCCGACTGTTGTAACATTGCCCTTTCGATATGCATTTTCTATCCCCCATTGTAATTTGTAGACTATTTCCTTACTACAGTTTGGGGGTCTGTGTACAACTCCCATCAGGGTCTTATTATCCTAGCTGTTCATTAGCTCTATCCACAATGATTCAACACCCTCCAACCCTGTGTCACCTCTCTGTGATGATTTGATTTCATATTTTACCAACAGAACAACACTGCCACCTCTGCTTTCCTGCCTGTCCTTTCAATACAATGTGTATCCTTGGGCATTACACTCCCAGCTATAATCTTCTTTCAGCCATGATTCAGTGATGCCGACAACTTCATACCTGCCAGTCTGTAACTTTGCTGCAAGTTCATCTACCTTATTCCGTTTACTGGGTGTAGCCACCTTCAGTCCTGCTTTCACCCTTTTCGATTTTGTCTGTCTTTTCTGTTGCAACTTATCCAGTTGACTGCAATTTTGCCCTATCAACAGCTTCTCCTCTCTACACATTACCTCTGTTTATGAACCAGCTACCTCATCTTCAGCTCTATCATCTGCCTTTCCTACAATACCTCTTGCATTGAAATATACTGTATGTAGCTCAGGACATGAGTCACACCATGCTCAGCCTTTTGATTCTGAACTTTGTCTGAGGTCGTACCAACATCTGGCTCCACCACCTCTCCACTAACTGTTCTGGCACCCTGGTTCCCATCTCCCTGTAACTGTAGTTTAAACTCCACAGTGTAGCAATAACAAATCTTCCTGCTAGGATATTAGTCCCCCTCCAGTTCAGGTGCACGCTGTCCCTTTTGTACAGGTCCCACCTTCCCTGGAAAAGAGCCCAAAGATCCAAAAATCTTATAACCTCCCTCCTACACCAACTCCTTAGCCACATATTAAACTGTATAATCTTCTCGTTTTGGCCTCACTAGCACATGGCACAGGTAGCAATCCTAAGATCACAAACCTGGAGGTCCTGCCCTTTAACTTAGCACCCAACTCCTTGAACTCCCCATGCAGAACCTCGTCACTTGTTCTACCCATGTCATTGGTACCTACATGGACCACAATTTCTTGCTGTTCACCTTCCCACTTAACAATGCTGAAGACTTGATCTGAGATATCCTGGACCCTGGGACCTGGGAGGCAACATACCACCTGGGAATCCTGTTCTTGTCCATAGAACTTCCTGTTCATTCCCTTATCTAACAAATCCCCGTCACCGCTGTGTGCCTCTTCTCCCTTCTTCCTTTCTGAGTTGCAGCCAGACTCAGTGCCACAGACCCAGCCACTGTGACTTTTCCCTGTTTGGTCAATTCCCTCCAACAGTGTCCAAAGTGATAGACCTGTTAATGAGGGGGGATGGTCACAGGGCTCTGCCCTGGCTCCTTAACCTTCTTCTCCTTCCTGACTGTCACTCAGTTTCCTGTGTCCTGCACCTTGGGTGTAACTACCTCTCTATATGTCCTATCTATCACCCCATAGCCTCCCGAATGATCCAGAGTTCATCCAGTTCCAGCTCCAACTCCTTAATGCGGATTGTTAGAAGCTGCAGCTGGATGCACTTCTTGCATTTGTAGTCGTCAGGGACACTGGAAGTCCCCCTGGCTTCCCACGTACCTCAGAAGGAGCATTCCACGATCCTGTCTGGCATCTCTACTGTCCTAGCTGAGCAGACATAAAGAAGGGAAAGAAAGAAAAACTTAACCTAGAACTTCTCTTTCCTTTGCTTTTTCTGAGTGAAGTCTCCCTCTGCTGAAGCCTCAAGATCACCACTCTGACTCTGTCCACGCAGACGATGGCTGCTACACTTGCCCTGCTTCCTTTAACTTGCTCTTTCTAATCAATCGCAAACATCAATTGGCCACTTGTCCAAGCTCTTTTTTGTCCTTCTTTGCTGTTTTTCTACTTGGGCAGTGGACCTGAGTGATAACCCTTTCTCTCAAAAGTTCTTACATCTGGATTGCTCGCTGATCAAAGCTCCTTTTTCACTGGGTAGTCCTGGTCACCAATGCAGGAAGCATATCTATAAGAACATAGATATAGGAGAAGAACGAGGCCATTCAGCCCAACAAGTCTGCTCCACCACTCCATCATGGCTGATTTATTATCCCTCTCAACCCCATTCCCCCAGCCTTCTCCCCATAACCTTTAACGCCTTTACTAATCAAGAACCTATCAATGTCAGCTTTAAATATATCCAATGATTTGGCCTTCACAGCCACCTGTGACAACGAATTCCACAGATTCATCACCCACTGGCTAAAGAGAAAATTTGCAATGAGTTTGGTTGGTCCTGAGGACCTGAGTCACAGGGAAAGGTCGAATAGGTTACGACTTCATTCCCTGGAGTGCAGGGGAATGAGGGGAGATTAGATAGAGGTATACAAAATGATGAAATGTAAATGCACATAGGCTAGGTGAGACCTGAAGTCATGGGTTAAGGGTGAAAGGTAAAGTGTTTAAGGAGAACATGAGGGAGAACTACTTTACTCAGAGGATGGAGCAAAGGTGGAATGAGCTGCCAGCAGAAGTGGTGGATCCAAATTCAATTTGAACATTTACGAGAAGTTTGGATAAGTACACGGATAGGAGAGATGTGGAGGGTATGGGACTAGGCAGAGTAACAGTTCAGAATGGACTAGATGGGCCAAAGGGTCTGCTTCTATGCTGTGGTTTGCTATGGCTATGAACTCTCAACAGACACTGTCTGACCTGCTGAGTGTTCCTGCACTTTGTTTTCATTTTGCAATTACAACATGCGCAGGCTTTTGGTCATGCAATATTAGGCTGAGGTCTTGTCTGCCCATCTTAACCGGCTCACGTTTGGCAAAGGCCAGTGGATAGTTATTCTTGAAGCAATGCCACCAAATGTATATCTTCTCATTTCAGGACTGGGATCTTGCTGTGCACTCTGTCGTTTTTCATTGCTCTGTGGGGTGAGTACTTTCTTTCACCATATGACAGATTTCAACAGCTCATTTCCCCTCAGATGTCCAAACTGATTTGAATCATTCATTCTGTTGAATCACTTTGCAAGCAATAATTGACTTTATCCTCCATTCTTTAGTTCAGATACTTGACCAGAATCTTACAGATGCATAAGTTTCAGCTTTAGCATGTTAAGGACGTGGCTGGATTCAAAAAACTAAAGTTCGAAGTTCAAAGCAACTTTATAATCAAAGTACGTGTTTGTCACCACACTCAGTCGCCACTCTATTAGGTACACCTGCTCATTAATGCAAATATCTAATCAGCCAATCTTCTGGCAGCGACTCAATGCATAAAAACATGCAGACATGGTCAAGAGGTTCAGTTGTTGTTCAGATCAAACATCAGAATGGGGAAGAAATGTGATCTAAGTGACTTTGACTGTGGAATGATTGTTGGTGCCAGACAGGGTGGTTTGAGTATCTCTTGGGATTTTCACGCACAGCAGTCTCTAGAGTTTTCAGGGAATGGTGTGAAAAAGAGAAAAAAATCCATTGAGTGGCAGTTCTGTGTGCAAAGCATCGTGTTAATGAGAGAGGTGAGAAGAGAATGGCCGGACTGGTTCAAGCTGCCAGGGAGATGACAGTAACTCAAGTAACCACATATAACAAAAGTGGTGTGCAGAAGAACTTCTCTGAACACACAACACATTGAACCTTGAAGGGGATGAATGGCTGCAGCATACACACAGTGTACATCTAACCCTGAGATTCACTTTCATGAGGGCATTGACAGTAGATCAACAAATCAGTGAAAAACAACACTCTAACAACAAATGCGTAAAAGCAGACAAATTGTGCAAATACCAATAAAAACGAATAATAATACAGAAAAGCAGAAATCTTTCATGTTGCTATATGGAATACTAAAAAGCATTTGACTGTCCCACACACATGGTTAATAGAAGTTTTTAATATATATAAACTGCACCCAATACTTGCAAAATTCCTAAAACATCTGATGAAGCATTGGTGTACTATAATCACCCTATCTATTAATAACCAAAAAAGAATTATCAAAATAAAACAAGACATTTTCCAGGGCAACTCTAAGCCCACAATGGTTTTGTCTAGCTTTAAACCCACTCCCTATTTTACTGAATTGGATGAAAATAGGGTATGAAATTAGAAACAACCAAATGAATTATACCTTGATAAACCTTCTATCCGTGGATGATTTGAAATTATACACTCCTTCATCAGTAAAGCTAAAGCAATTAATTCAAATAGTAGAACTATTTTCAAAAGATAGAAACATGAACTTTGGATGATAAGTGCAGAACATTAAGCATAAAGAAAGGCACGATAGAGCTAGTAGAATAAAAAACGGCAGCAGGATACAATACAAATGATGGAGGATTGTGAAACATTTAAGTATCTGGGATATCAACAAATAAGGAAGATAGAGCATAGCGTGATAAAGGGAACATTTTTGACAGAATTTACTTCAAGGCTTAAGAAAATCTGCCAAACAGAGCTCAGTAGTAACAATATAACAAAGGCAATAAATACTTTCACTGTACCTATATTAATGTATTCTTCTGGCATAATAACTTGGTCTAAAACTGATTTGGAAAATTTACAAAGAAAGATAAAAACTGAAATGAAGAACTTTTAGAAAACACTATGTACACTCGAATGTGCTTGGATTAACATTACCTAGGGCAGAAGGAAGAAAAGGAATCATAGGAAAATACACACAACAGTCAGATAAGACTTCTAAAGATATATTTTCAATGAAAACCGGATTCAGCACTCCAGGTGAGCAAATACAATTCTGATAAGCACATACCGCTAAACTTAAATGAAAGCACAATCCAGAAAAATGAAAAGAATTGTCACTATAAAGAGAAAATTAACCAATGGAAGAGCATGACCCTTCATGGAAGACATCCCTACGATCTGAGCAGACTAGATGTTGACAAGGAAGTGTTGAATGCCTGGATCAGAGTTGGAGATGTTTTCCCAGAAACAGAAGGTTCCTTCTGGGAACACAGGACCAGGTGGTTAGTACAAAAAATAATCAAAAGTACATAGTTAATTCCAAGATGGCGGCGCGACGCAGCTTGCAGCGGCCACTCCGGAGCTGATTATCTGTTATTTGTGAAGCGGGGTGCCGTGCGCAATCATAATCGATTGAAAACGGACGTGGGAGCACGGAGGAACATCAGGAAATCTCCAGGAAGACCTTCTTCATTGCTGCTGCTGCTGTGAAGTCCAGGACTCTGCTGGGAAGAACAGGCCCCCAGTCCTCGGGGTCGCGTTGCCGATGGCCATTGGGGGGCCGTCTTAATACACTCGGCAGAGGATGGTGCTGGTAGAAGCTGAGCCGGAGGGGATGGTCGTCGGCTCAGAGGTTCGACGGACTCGGAGTCCGCTGCAGTCAGGTTGCTTTCATTGTGTGCTGTGTCTGCGAGGCTGGGTTCGACGGAGCTTTCATTGTGTGCTGCCTCTGCGAGGCTGAGTCAGGAAGTGCCGTGGAAGTCCATAGCGGGGGTATTCCCTTCTGCCGCCGGTGTGGGATGGAGAGTCTGTCAGGACCCTGGGGACTTGTGGAAACTGTGTGGTGATTTCTTTTGAACTTATAGTCTTTTAACATTTTTGGACTATTTTTACTGTGCCCATGGTCTGTTTTTTTTATTCAATTATGCTATTGTTTGCACTGTTGTAACTATATGTTGTAACTACGTGGTTTTGTGCAGGTCTTGTAGCTTTAGTTTTTGGTCTTGTTTTGTCTGGTGAATTTGGAGCTCCTTTCCGGGGAACGTGCTAAAACGGTAGCGCGATATTAATACGCAGCAGCCTCTCCGGACTCTGGATTGGGGATTGCCAAACATTATGTGATTTTCTGGTGTAGTCTGTTTTGTCATGTGCTTTTCTGGAGGAATGTTGTCTTAATTTTTAACTGCATTACTTTTGTGGTTTCTAAATGACAAATAAACTGAATCTGATCATAAAAGACCAGCAAATTCAAGACGATAAATGCAGAAAATGCCAAGAGAAACCAGAAACAACCCAACACATTGCAGGATCCTATAACAGTTTAACTCAATCTGATTACTTACACAGACACAACCAAGTGGCAAACATCATTCATCAAAACCTTGCTTTAAAATATAAACACATAAAAGACAACATATCTTACTATAAATACAAGCCGATCTATAATAATAATAATATATATATATACATACATACATACTACCTATCTATAGTAATGGTCTGGATACAATATTACAGGATAAACAAGCAAAAACAGCTTATTTAACAGATATAGCCATTCTAAACACACAGAACTTACAGAAATCAATAAGGGAAAAACACCAGAAATTACTGAATTAAAAGAGGCAACTGGAAGATTATGGAACATGAACAGGGTATATGTTGTCCCGATAGTAATATCTACAACTGGTATCACCCCAAAGCCACTATATAATAACATTAAAAAATTAGGCTTACACACCAATATTTATATAAAACTCCAGAAAGCCACAATACTAAACACCTCTACAATAGTCCAAAAGTTTCTAGCAATTGAGAAATGAATGTGCTTGGCTGTGCCCATTCTTCGGGTTTTTTCAGCTTGACCTGAGAGAAAAATAAAAATAGTATTAATAAACAGTAATAAGTAAATAATAGTCATTGAAAAGTACAGCACAGAAACAGGACCTTTGGCCCATCTAGTCCATGCTAAAACCATTTAAACTGCCTACTCCCATTGACCTGCACTGACACCAACCCTCCATATCCCTATCATCCATTCGCTTAAATGTTGAAATTGAGCTTGCATGCACCCCTTGTGGTGGCAGCTCATTCCACATCCTCACAGCCTTCTGATTGAAGAAGTTTCCCCTAATTTTTCTCTTAAACATCTCACCTTTCATCCTTAATCCATGACCTCTGGTTTAAGTCCCACCCAACCTCAGTGGGAAAAGCCTGCTTGCATTTACCCCATCTATACCCCCCTCATAATTTTGAATATCACTATCAAATCTGCTATGTTGTAAGGAATAAAGTCCTAACCCATTCAACCTTTCCTTATAACTCAGGTCCCCAAAACCTGGTAACATCCTTGAAAATGTCCTCAATGAATTATGGACCTGTATTCCCAAATCCCTTTGTACTTCCACACTCCTCAGTGTCCTACTATGTAAGACTTGCCCTGGTTTGTACTATCAAAGTACAACACCTTGTATTTATCTGCATTAAATTGCATCTACCACTTTCCAGCCCACTTTTCCAATTCATGTTGCTCTGTAAGCTACAATAGTCTTCTTCACTGTCTACTGCAGCCCTAATTTTGGTGTCATCCGCAAATTTGCTGATCCAGTTTGCTACATTATCATCTAGATCATTGACATAGATGACAAGCAACAATGGACGCAGCACTGATCCCCGTGGCACACCACTAGTCCCAGGTCACCAGTCAGAGAGGCAACCATTTACTACCACTCTCTAGCTTCTCCTACAGAGCCACCGTGTAACCCAATTTATTACCTCAGCTGGAACGCCAAGTGACTGAAGCTTCTTGACCAACGTCACTTGCGGGACCATGTCAAGTGCTTTGCTAAAGTCCATGTAGACAACATCTACTGCCTTGTCTTCATCCACTTTCCCAATAACTTCCTTACAAACGCTATAAGATTAGTTAGGTATGATCTATCACACACAAAGCCATACCTACTATTATCAATCAGTGCCTGTCAATCTAAATACTTACATATCCAGTCCTTTAGAATACTTTCCAGTAACTTTTCCACTGCTGATGTCAGATGCATCAGCTTATATTTCCTGATTTATGTTTAGATCCTTTCTTAAGCAGTCGAACAACACAGACTATCCTCCAATCCTCTGGTATATCTCCTGTCACAAAGGATGATTTAAAAATCTCTGCTAGGGCCCCGGCAATTTCTGCACTTGCCTCCCGGAATGGCCTGAGAGAACACCTTTTCAGGGCCTGGGGATTTATCCATTTTGATTTGCTTCGGAATAACAAGTATCTCTCCTCTGTAATCTGTACAGGGTCCATGAAGTTAATGCAGTTTTGCCTCGCTTCTATAGACTCTGTCCATCGCCTGAATAATTGCAGATGCAAAAAAAAGTATTTAAGATCTCCCCCATCTCTTTTGACTTTACATATGGATTACCATTCTGATCTTCTAGGGGACCAATGTTGTCCCTTACAATCCTTTTCCTATTAACATATCTGTAGAATCCCTTAGGATTCTCCTTCACTTTGTTTGTTAGGGCAACCTCATGCCCCTATTTTAGACCTCCTGATTGCTTTCTTCACTTATTTCTTGTAATTCCATAAGCACCTCATTTGTTCTTACCTGCATATATCTGTGATGCAACCTTTGTTTTTCTTAACCAGGGCCTCAATATCTCTTGAAAACCTATTTCCTACATCTGTTATCTTTACCTTTTATTCTGACAGGCACGTACAAGCCTTGTACTCTCAAAATTTCACTTTTAAAGGCCTGCTACTTACCAAGTTCACAGTCTGTCCCAATCCACACTGCCTGATCCTTTCTGGTACCACCAGAATTGGCCTTTCTCCAATTTAGAATCTGAACCCATGGACCAGACCTATCTTTTTTCATATTTAATTTGAAAGTAATGGCATTGTGATCACTAGATGCAAAGTGTTCCCCTACACAAACTTCCATCACCTGCCCTGTCTCATTCCCTAATAGCAGGTCACCCTCTCACTGGGACTTCTACATACTGATTAAAGAAACTTCTCTGAACACATTTGACAAATTCTATCCCATCTAGTCCTTTTACAGTATGGGAGTCCCAGTCAGTACGTGGAAAGTTAACATCATCTACTATAACAACTTTATGCTTCTTGCGATCTCTCTACAAATTTGTTCCTCTAAATCTCTCGGATCATTGGGTGGTCTGTAATGTAGCCCCATTAACGTGATCATACATTTCTTATTTCTCAGTTCCACCCATAACACCTCACTAGACAAGTTCTCCTGTCTGGACCTCACGAGACAAGTACTCCAGTCTGTCCAGACGGAGCACTGCCATGACATTTTCCCTGACTAGTAACGCCACCCCTCCTCCTCTAGCCTCTCACACTCACTGTTGCTGTGGGTCATGTCTAAAACAATGGAATCCCAGAATATTGAGCTGCCAGTCCTGCCCCCCCCTGCAGCCAACTCTCACTATTGGCTACAATGTCATATTTCCAGGCATTGATCCATGCCCTGAGCTCATCTCCCTTTTCTATGATACCTGCAGGCTCAGGTCACCATTTGCACCATGCTCGACCTTTTGATTCCTGACATTGTTTGAGGTCTTATCAACATCTGTCTCCACAACCTCTCCACCGGCTGTTCTGGCCCTCTGGTTCCCATTCCCCTGCAACTCTCGATTAAACCCCTGCACACAGCATTAGCAAACCTTCCCACTGGGATGTTAGTCCCCTTCCAGTTCTGCTGAAAATAGTTTCTTCTGCATAGGTTCCACCTTCCCTGGAATAGAGCACAATGATCCAAAACTCTTACACCCTCTCTCCTACACCACCTCCTTAGCCACTGAGAACATCAGTTGTCAAGTCATTGAAAGTGAGTCTATAGGTTGTGGAGTCAATTCAGAGTTGAGGTGAACAGAGTTGTCTATGCTGGCTCAGGAGTCTGATGATTGAAGGGTAATAACTGTTGCTGACCTGTTGCTGTGGGTCCAAAGGCTTCTTTACTACCTTCTGAATGGCAGCACAAGAAGGGAGCATGGCCCCTGGGTGGTGAGGGTTCTTGCTGGTGGATGCTGCTTTCTTGTGGCAGTGTTCTTTGTAGATGTGCTCAATGGCTTTGCCTGTGATTGACCGGGATGTTTCTCCTACTTTTTGTAGGCTTTACCATTCTAGGTTATTTATATAAAGTAATAATATTATAACATCATAAATATTATAATAAAACAAATATATACATATAATAACATAATATAATAAAATTAATACATACTCAGTGGCTATTTCATTAGGAACACCTGTTCATTAATGCAGTATCTGATCAGCTAATCATATGGCAGTGACTTAATGCATAAAGCATGCAGACATGGTCAAGAGGTTTCAGTTGTTGTTCAGACCAAACATCAGAATGGGGAAGAAATGTGATCCAAGTGACTTTGACTGTGGAATGATTGTTGATGCCAGACAGGGTGGTTTGAGTATCTCAGAAACTGCTGATCTCCTGGGATTATCATGCACCGCAGCCTCTAGAATTTACAGAGAATGGTGTGAAAAACAAAAAAAAAAAATCAGTGTGCAGTTGGTCTATGGTCAAAAATGCCTTGTTAATAAGAGAAGTCAGAGGGGAAAGGCCAGAGTCGTTCAAACACGAGGAAATCTGCAGATGCTGGAAATTCAAACAACACACACAAAACGTTGGTGGAACACAACAGGCCAGGCAGTATCTATAGGGAGAAGCACTGTTGACGTTTTGGGCCGAGACCCTTCGTCAGGATTTCTGACGAAGGATCATGGCCCGAAACGTCAACAGTTCTTCTTCCTATAGATACTGCCTGGCCTGCTGCATTCCACCAGCATTTTGTGTGTGTTGTCAGACTGGCTCAAGCTGACAGGAAGGTGACAGTAGCTCAAATAACCATACATTACAACGGTGGTGTGCGGAAGAGCGCAAGACATTGAACCTCAAAGTGGATGGGCTACAGCAACAGAAGACCATGAACATACACACAGTGTGACTTAATTAGGCACAAGAGGTACCTAATAAAGAGGCAGCTGAGTGTACATAATAAAATATTGCAATAACATAAATATAGATAATAAAATTAATATTATAATATAATATCCTAGGTTATTTATGAGCAAATGCTGAGTTAAATGTCCCTAAAGTTACCCTCCTGCCCTAATAACCTTGTAAGGATTTTTCATATTTTTTAGGGGAAGACCCTGCTAACTCTCCCCTACTTGTCTCTGGATCATGTTCCATATGTTTCCTGGAAACGGCACCCCGAGCCCAGGACTAATGAGAGTGTAACTCCCGCCAGGGTTCCCCAAGGACCGAAGGACTACTGCTGTGCTAAAGGCGGTCCTCCTTGTCAGTCAGGCTAATGATCATCCCTTGTGTAAAGGTCTTCCATTAGACAGAGGCAGAGCCAGCTTATCAGACTCTGAAATGGAGACATCATCATGAGGATAAACTGAATCTACTGGGTGCAAACTGATAATGGATATTTAAGACTGATGGCTTCCTGTAAGTTGCCTTACCTCTCATCAGCCAATCACAATTGTATATACACTCAGTGGCCATTTTATTAGGTACCTCCTGTACATAATAAAGTGGCCACTGAGTGTATGTTCATGGTCTTCTGCAGCTGTAGCCCATCCACTCAAGAGTTAGTATGTGGTGCGTTCACAGACGCTCTCCTGCACACCACTGTTGCAAAGCGTGGTTATTTGAGTTACTGTCACCTTCCTGTCAGCTTGAACCAGTCTCCTCTGACCTCTCTCATTAACAAGGCGTTTTCTCCCACAGAACTGCTGCTCACTGGATGCTTTTTATTTTTGCACCATTCTCTGTAAACTCTCGAGACTGTTGTGTGTGAAAATCCCAGCAGTTTCTGAGATATTGACACCACCTCGCCAGGCACCAACAATCATTTCCTGGTCAAAGTCTCAAAAATCACATTTCTTCCCCATTCTGATGTTTGGTTTGAACAACACCTGAACCTTTTAACCATGTTGAAAGACACGGGTTGACTCTGTGGTTAAGAAGGCATATGGTGCATGGTCTTCATCAACCATGGGGATTGAGTTTAAGAGCCGAGAGCACTTGGAGCACTGTGCTCTGTTCTGGTCACCTCACTACAGGAAGGATGTGGAAGCCATAGAAAGGGTGCAGAGGAGATTTACAATGATGTTGTCTGGATTGGGGAGCATGCCCTATGAGAATAGGTTTAGTGAACTCGGCCTTTTCTCCTTCGAGCAGCAGAGGATGAGAGGTGACCTGATAGAGGTGTATAAGATGATGAGAGGCATTGATCATGTGGATAGTCAGAGGCTTTTCCCCAGGGCTAAGATGGCTAGCACGAGAGGGCACAGTTTTAAGATGCTTGGTAGTAGGTACTGAGGAGATGTCAGGGGTAAGTTTTTTATGCAGAGAGTGGCAAATGCATGGAATGGGCTGCCAGTGATAGTGTTGGAGGCGGATACGATAGGGTCTTTTAAGAGACTCCTGGATGGCTACATTGAGCTTAGAAAAATAGAGGGCTATGGGTAGCCCAAGGTAATTTCTAAAGTAAGTTCATGTTTGGCACAGCATTGTGGGCCAAAGGGCCTGTATTGTGCTGTAGGTTTTCTATGTTTCCACGTTTTATACTTTATGCATTGAGTTGCTGCCACATGATTGGTTGATTAGATGTCTGTATTAACAAGTGTGTGTACAGGTGTACTGTACTTAATAAAGTGACCACTGAGTTTATATTAGTAGCTCATGCTTCTGTAAATTTCCAGAAATACTACATTCCTGAGAAAAATTAATATACATTCTTATGGAGGAAAAAATATTCTCAAGTTGTATCAAAACAATGCAATATTGTCTGCTCTTTCCTGCTCCCTCTAGACCAGGGATTCCCACCAGGAGTCCATGGCATAAAAAAGATGGGACCCCTGCTCTATACAACAAAACAACATTTGGAATATTGATAGATTTCACAGCCTGTTGCTGGAAAACGAATGACACCAACACTTTTTCATCCAAGTATGGATCTGTTGGCAGAGCTGACTCATGATCCGGCCAGGATTAAATAAATCTTGTAAAGTTGTTCATTTTGCTCCTGTGTCTTATTCTGGAAGATTAAAGATGAAGAGAACAGATTGTTGCATGACTGGGAAGAAATTTCAGGAAGGTGCAGCATAATGGGACTTAAGAGTTCTTGTCCCTGAAACATGGAAGTTAGCATGCTCAGGAGAAAATAGCACACTCAGGGAGGGTGAGCACACTCAGGGAAAGTGAGCACACTCAGGGAAAGTGAGCACACTCAGGGAGGGTGAGCACACTCAGGGAAAGTGAGCACACTCAGGGAAAGTGAGCACACTCAGGGAGGGTGAGCACACTCAGGGAAAGTGAGCACACTCAGGGAGGGTGAGCACACTCAGGGAGGGTGAGCACACTCAGGGAAAGTGAGCACACTCAGGGAAAGTGAGCACACTCAGGGAGGGTGAGCACACTCAGGGAAAGTGAGCACACTCAGGGAGGGTGAGCACACTCAGGGAAAGTGAGCACACTCAGGGAAAGTGAGCACACTCAGGGAGGGTGAGCACACTCAGGGAAAGTGAGCACACTCAGGGAGGGTGAGCACACTCAGGGAAAGTGAGCACACTCAGGGAAAGTGAGCACTCTCAGGGAGGGTGAGCACACTCAGGGAAAGTGAGCACACTCAGGGAAAGTGAGCACACTCAGGGAGGGTGAGCACACTCAGGGAAAGTGAGCACACTCAGGGAGGGTGAGCACACTCAGGGAAAGTGAGCACACTCAGGGAAAGTGAGCACACTCAGGGAGGGTGAGCACACTCAGGGAAAGTGAGCACACTCAGGGAGGGTGAGCACACTCAGGGAAAGTGAGCACACTCAGGGAAAGTGAGCACACTCAGGGAGGGTGAGCACACTCAGGGAAAGTGAGCACACTCAGGGAAAGTGAGCACACTCAGGGAGGGTGAGCACACTCAGGGAAAGTGAGCACACTCAGGGAGGGTGAGCACACTCAGGGAAAGTGAGCACACTCAGGGAGGGTGAGCACACTCAGGGAGGGTGAGCACACTCAGGGAGGGTGAGCACACTCAGGGAGGGTGAGCACACTCAGGGAGGGTGAGCACACTCAGGGAAAGTGAGCACACTCAGGGAGGGTGAGCACACTCAGGGAAAGTGAGCACACTCAGGGAAAGTGAGCACACTCAGGGAGGGTGAGCACACTCAGGGAAAGTGAGCACACTCAGGGAGGGTGAGCACACTCAGGGAAAGTGAGCACACTCAGGGAGGGTGAGCACACTCAGGGAAAGTGAGCACACTCAGGGAGGGTGAGCACACTCAGGGAAAGTGAGCACACTCAGGGAGGGTGAGCACACTCAGGGAAAGTGAGCACACTCAGGGAAAGTGAGCACACTCAGGGAGGGTGAGCACACACAGGGAAAGTGAGCACTCTCAGAGGAAGTTAGCGCACTCAGGGGAAGTGAGCAAACTCAGGGAGGGTGAGCACACTCAGGGGAAGTGAGCACACTCAGGGGGAAGTGAGCACACTGAGGGGAAGTGAGCACACTCAGGGGGAAGTGAGCACACTCGGGAAGTTAGCAGACAGGGGAAGTTATCACACTCGGAAAGTTAGCACAGTCGAGGGAAGTTAGCACAGTCGAGGGAAGTTAGCACAGTCGAGGGAAGTTAGCACCGTCGGGGGAAGCTAGCACAGTCGAGGGAAGTTAGCACAGTCGAGGGAAGTTAGCACAGTCAGGGGGAAGTTAGCACAGTCGAGGGAAGTTAGCACAGTCAGGGGGAAGTTAGCACAGTCGGGGGAAGTTAGCACAGTCAGGGGGAAGTTAGCACAGTCGAGGGAAGTTAGCACAGTCGAGGGAAGTTAGCACAGTCGAAGAAAGTTAGCACAGTCGGGGAAAGTTAGCACAGTCGAGGGAAGCTATCACAGTCGAGGGAAGCTATCACAGTCGAGGGAAGCTAGCACAGTCGAGGGAAGTTAGCACAGTGGAGGGAAGTTAGCACAGTCGAGGGAAGCTATCACAGTCGAGGGAAGCTAGCACAGTCGAGGGAAGTTAGCACAGTCGAGGGAAGTTAGCACAGTCGGGGGAAGTTAGCACAGTCAGGGGGAAGTTAGCACAGTCGGGGGAAGCTATCACAGTCGAGGGAAGCTAGCACAGTCGAGGGAAGTTAGCACAGTCGAGGGAAGTTAGCACAGTCGAGGGAAGCTAGCACAGTCGGGGGAGTTAGCACAGTCGAGGGAAGTTAGCACAGTCGAGGGAAGTTAGCACAGTCTGGGGAAGTTAGCACAGTCGGGGGAAGTTAGCACAGTCGAGGGAAGTTAGCACAGTCGAGGGAAGTTAGCACAGTCTGGGGAAGTTAGCACAGTCGGGGGAAGTTAGCACAGTCGAGGGAAGTTAGCACAGTCAGGGGGAAGTTAGCACAGTCGAGGGAAGTTAGCACAGTCGAGGGAAGTTAGCACAGTCGAGGGAAGTTAGCACCGTCGGGGGAAGTTAGCACAGTCGGGGAAGTTAGCACAGTCGGGGAAAGTTAGCACAGTCGAGGGAAGTTAGCACAGTCAGGGGGAAGTTAGCACAGTCGAGTGAAGTTAGCACAGTCGAGGGAAGTTATCACAGTCAGGGGGAAGTTAGCACAGTCGAGGAAGTTAGCACAGTCGAGGAAGTTAGCACAGTCGAGGGATTTTAGCACAGTCGAGGGAAGTTAGCACCGTCGGGGGAAGTTAGCACAGTCGAGGGAAGCTAGCACAGTCGAGGGAAGTTAGCACAGTCGAGGGAAGTTAGCACAGTCAAGGGAAGTTAGCACAGTCGAGGGAAGCTAGCACAGTCGAGGGAAGTTAGCACAGTCGAGGGAAGTTAGCACAGTTGAGGGAAGTTATCACAGTCAGGGGGAAGTTAGCACAGTCGAGGGAAGTTAGCACAGTCGAGGGAAGTTAGCACAGTCAAGGGAAGTTAGCACAGTCGAGGGAAGTTATCACAGTCAGGGGGAAGTTATCACAGTCAGGGGGAAGTTAGCACAGTCAAGGGAAGTTAGCACAGTCGAGGGAAGTTAGCACAGTCAGGGGGAAGTTAGCACAGTCGAGGGAAGTTAGCACAGTCGAGGGAAGCTATCACAGTCGAGGGAAGCTAGCACAGTCGAGGGAAGTTAGCACAGTCGAGGGAAGTTAGCACAGTCGAGGGAAGCTAGCACAGTCGAGGGAAGCTAGCACAGTCGAGGGAAGTTAGCACAGTCGAGGGAAGCTATCACAGTCGAGGGAAGCTAGCACAGTCGAGGGATGCTAGCACAGTTGAGGGAAGTTAGCACAGTCAGGGGGAAGCTAGCACAGTCGAGGGAAGTTAGCACAGTCGAGGGAAGCTAGCACAGTCGAGGGAAGCTAGCACAGTCGAGGGAAGTTAGCACAGTCGAGGGAAGCTATCACAGTCGAGGGAAGCTAGCACAGTCGAGGGATGCTAGCACAGTTGAGGGAAGTTAGCACAGTCAGGGGGAAGCTATCACAGTCGAGGGAAGTTAGCACAGTCGAGGGATGCTAGCACAGTTGAGGGAAGTTAGCACAGTCAGGGGGAAGCTATCACAGTCGAGGGAAGTTAGCACAGTCGAGGGATGCTAGCACAGTCGAGGGAAGTTAGCACAGTCGAGGGAAGCTAGCACAGTCGAGGGAAGCTAGCACAGTCGAGGGAAGTTAGCACAGTCGAGGGAAGCTATCACAGTCGAGGGAAGCTAGCACAGTCGAGGGATGCTAGCACAGTTGAGGGAAGTTAGCACAGTCGAGGGAAGTTAGCACAGTCGAGGGAAGCTAGCACAGTCAGGGGGAAGCTAGCACAGTCGAGGGAAGTTAGCACAGTCGAGGGAAGTTAGCACAGTCGAGGGAAGCTATCACAGTCGAGGGAAGCTATCACAGTCGAGGGAAGCTAGCACAGTCAGGGGGAAAGTTAGCACAGTCGAGGGAAGCTAGCACAGTCGAGGGAAGCTAGCACAGTCGAGGGAAGCTAGCACAGTCGAGGGAAGTTAGCACAGTCGAGGGAAGCTAGCACAGTCGAGGGAAGTTAGCACAGTCGAGGGAAGCTAGCACAGTCGAGGGAAGCTATCACAGTCGAGGGAAGCTATCACAGTCGAGGGAAGCTAGCACAGTCAGGGGGAAAGTTAGCACAGTCGAGGGAAGCTAGCACAGTCGAGGGAAGCTAGCACAGTCGAGGGAAGTTAGCACAGTCGAGGGAAGCTAGCACAGTCGAGGGAAGTTAGCACAGTCGAGGGAAGTTAGCACAGTCGTGGGAAGCTAGCACAGTCGAGGGATGCTAGCACAGTCGAGGGAAGTTAGCACAGTCGAGGGAAGCTAGCACAGTCGAGGGAAGTTAGCACAGTCGTGGGAAGCTAGCACAGTCGGGGGGAAGTTAGCACAGTCGTGGGAAGCTAGCACAGTCGAGGGAAGCTATCACAGTCGAGGGAAGCTATCACAGTCGAGGGAAGTTAGCACAGTCGGGGGAAGTTAGCACCGTCGGGGGGAAGTTAGCACAGTCGGGGGGAAGTTAGCACCGTCGGGGGGAAGTTAGCACAGTCGGGGGAAGTTAGCACAGTCGGGGGAAGTTAGCACAGTCAGGGGGAAGTTAGCACAGTCGAGGGAAGTTAGCACAGTCGAGGGAAGTTAGCACCGTCGGGGGGAAGTTAGCACAGTCGAGGGAAGTTATCACAGTCAGGGGGAAGTTAGCACAGTCGAGGGAAGTTAGCACAGTCGAGGGAAGTTAGCACAGTCGAGGGAAGTTAGCACCGTCGGGGGGAAGTTAGCACAGTCGAGGGAAGTTAGCACAGTCGGGGGAAGTTAGCACAGTCAGGGGGAAGTTATCACAGTCGAGGGAAGTTAGCACAGTCGGGGGAAGTTAGCACAGTCGAGGGAAGCTAGCACAGTCGAGGGAAGTTAGCACCGTCGGGGGGAAGTTAGCACTGTCGAGGGAAGCAGGTAGTAGGGAAGGGTGAATGAAAATTGATTCTTGTTTCAAAGTGTTGGAGAACACACTCAGTAGCCATTTTATTAGGTACACCTGCTCATTTTAATGCAAATATCTGATTGTCTGCTCAAGGGTAGCAAGTCAATGCATAAAAACATTCAGACATGGTCAAAAGATTCACTTGTTGGTCAGACTAATCAGATGAGGAAGAAATGTGATCTAAGTGTTCTTGACTGAGGATTGATTGTTGGTGCCAGACGGGGTGGTTTGAGTATCTCAGAAACTGCTGATCTCCTGGGATTGTCATGCACAACAGCCTCTAGAATTTACAGAGAATGGTATGAAAAGCAAAACAAAACACAAACATCCAGTGGAGTAGCAGCTCTGTGGGCCAAATTGTAACAGTAACTGAAATAACTTTGCAGAGGAGCATCTCTGATGCATATGTTTAACCCGGAAGTGGGTGGGCTGTATCAGCAGAAGACCACGGACATACACTCAGTGGCCACTTTATTAAGTACAGGAGGAATGAAGGAGTTAATCTATGAGGAATGATTGATGGCTTTGGACCTGTACTCACTGGAGTTTCGAAGAATGAAGGGCGGATCCCATTGAAATCTATCAAATATTGAAAGGCCTCGATAGAGTGTGCATTGAGAGCATGTTGCATATAGTGGAGAGGCAGGGTTGGGTCTTTGACCAGAGGGCACAGCATCAGAACAGAAGGACATAATTTAGACTGGAGATAAGGAGGAATTTCTTCTCATGAATGACAAAAAACTGCAGATGTTTGAAATCTGAAATGAAAACAAAACAGAAGGAAATGCTCAGCTTTGTAAGGAAGAGAGAAAAGCTTGCGGACAGCATTGCAGAGGGTCCAGAGAATGTCCATGAGAATGATCCTGGGAATGAAAGGGTTAATGTACAAGGAGCGTTTGATGGCCCTGAGCCTGTACTTGCTGAAGTTTAGAAGAATGGGGATCTCATTGAAACCAATATTGAAAGGCCTCAATAGAGTGGTCTTGGAGAGGATGTTTCCAATGGTGGGTGATTCTAGGACCAGAGGACACAGACTCAGAATAGGGGGATGTCCCTTTAGAACAAGGATGAGGAGGAATTTCATTAGCCAGATGATGATCAACGTATGCAGTTCATTGGCATGGACAGCCTTGAAGGCCATTGGGTATATTTAGAGAGGAGGTTGTGAGATTCTTGACCCATAAGGGTGTCAGAGGTTAGAGGGTGCAGACAGGAGAATGTGAGGGAGCAGGCAAGAGGGATAATAAATCAGCCATCTGTGGAGCAGACTTGATGTGTCGAATGGCCTAATTTTTCTCTTATATCTTACGATCTTATGGCTGGATAGAAGTAAAGGGTCCCAGGGTATGCATGGCAAATTTCGGTCCCACTCCAAAACTGCTCTTTGCCACTGCCAAATTGCAGGGAGCCAGGTAAGAAGTTTGTATTCAGAGAGTTTCTGCAATCTGACAATGATTGATTCTGAATATACTAGTAAGCTAGTAAATTGGTTTATTGCTGTCACCTGTACCAAGGTACAGTGAAAAACTTAGTTTTGAACGCAATCTATACAGATCACTTCAATATGACAGTATATTGAAGAAGTACAAGTTTACTGATGAAACCACTGTTGTGGGCCGTATCAAAGGTGGTGATGAATCAGCGTACAGGAATGAGATTGAAAATTTGGCTAAGATGTGGTCATAACAGCAATCTCTCACTCAATGTCAGTAAGACCAAGGAACTGATTGTAGACTTCAGGAGATGGAAACCAGAGGTCCATGGTCCTGTCCTTATTAGAGGAGTAGAGGTGGAGAGGGTCAGTAACTTTGAATTCCTGGGTGTCACTATCTCAGAGGACCGGTCCTGAACCAATCATATAAATGTAAAAGCAAAGGAAGTGTGACTGCACCTCTACTTCCTTAGGAGTTTGGAGATCTGGCATGTTATCAAAAACCTTGGCAAGCCTCCATAGATGTGTGCTGGAAAATGTACTGACTGGCTGCATTATGGCCTGGTATGATAACACCAATGATTTTCAATGGAAAATCCTACAAAAGGTAGTGTATATGGCTCAGTACATCATGGGTAAAGCCCTCCCAACCACTGAGCTCATCTACATAAAATGCTGTCAGAGGAAGGCAGCATCCATCATCAAAGGTCCTCGCCACCCAGGCCATGCTCTTTTCTCATTGCTGCCATCAGGTAGAAGGTCCAGGAGCCTCAGGACTCACACCATCAAGAACAGTTACTACCCCTCAACCATCAGGCTCTTGAACAAAAGGGGATAACTACACTCATCTGTTGAGATGTTCCCACAACCAATGCTCTCACTTTAAGGGCTCTTTATCTTGTTATTTCTTGGCCATTATTCGTTGCTATTCACTTATATTTGCATTTGCACAGTTTTTTGTCTTACATGCTCTCCTTGCTTTTTCTTACTGATCCTGTTTACAGCCACTGTTCTATAGATTTGCTGAGTATGCCTGCAGGGACATGTGAGGACATGTACTGTATGTATTCTGGTAATAAATGTTACTTTGAACTTTTGAACTTTGAGCTTTGCTATCCAGATGCCCCAGAGATGTCTGTAGGCCCGAGGAGGTGGCATCCATCATGGAACTGTTTCAGCGGTAGACGAATTGCAGAGGGTCGAGGATGTTTGGGAAGCAGCAGTTAATGCGTGCCGTGACCCGCTTCTCGATAGTGAATGTCAGAAGCGTTGGGCAGTAGTCATTAAGGCAAGCTGGCTTGTTTTTCTTAACTACTGGGACGATAGTGATCTTCTTAAAGCAATGGGCACCTCAGACTGAAGCAGGGAGAGGTTAGAAATGTCTGCAAGTATCTGCACCAGCAGATTTGCACGTGATCTAAGAACATGGCTAGGAACGCTGTCTGGGCCAGAGGCTTTCTGCGGGTTCACTCTCCAAAAGACTGATCTTACATCTGCAATAGTGACCATGGGTACAGGTGCAGTGGAGGCTGTCAGGGTGGACAGTGGAATTCCAAGCCCTTTCTGCACAAAATGTGCAGTTAATATCATTGGGAAGGACTGTATTGTCAGCAATACTATTGGACTTCATATTGCATCGAGCCTATGGTTCTATTAACAAATGGCAAAAGCATTAGCATTTCTCAAGAAGTCAGGCAGCACCTGTGGAGAGGGAAACCAATTAACATATCAGGTTAACATTTCAGAACTGGAAGAATGATTAAATAAGTATGTTTTCTCAGTCGCAAACATAGTTAAGTGTGGAGAGAAAGTCTATGATAAAATAGGGACCAAAATTTATCTAGGTGATACACTTGCATTTGATGCTTTGTATAGGGACAGTGAATGTGGAGGAGGTGTGAAAGGAGGAAGAGGCATGATGGTAGGAGGTGGGGAAACACAATATGCAGGAACTGTGAGGCACAGAATGCAGCAGCCACTGGAAATCTGAAATAAAATGGAGTGATGGCATGCACAGCAGGCTGGGTTGTAAATGAGCAGAGGTAATCACTGAATTAATGTTACAGCTGAATATGCTTCCATCAGAACAGGACAGGCAGGTTATCTGAAATTGTTAAATTCAATATTAGGTTCTGTGCCCAGCTGGAAGATGAGGTGCTGATTTTCAAGCTGACAGTGCAGGTTATAGTGAATTTAATTTAGGGATAGATATTGGCAAGGTCCATTGCCAATCCGCCCCATATTCCTGTAGAAATATTACAGATGTCCGGATATTTGGATTCCTCTCAGTGCCGTGCACCAGTGAGCATGGAACCGAAGGGGAATGCCGATGAATGTGTGGCGGGAGAGACGGTGCAGGAGGGAGGACTCCAGACTCTTGAGGTATTGTGTGCAGCTCCAGAGTAGGTGGCCACTCTACAGGACACCTCAACAGATCTAGGTCTGATGACTCAAGGTAGGTGACTGATGACTCAAGGTAGGTTTGCTGGTGGCTTTGGGGAGCGTTGAGCAAAAACTCAGAAGGGAGAAAAGAAGAGCTTGAAACAGAAAGCTAAACACTTGTCAGGGAATTTGAAAGGGAAGAAGAAGAGGAGACAGGCTGTGCTTAGGGCTCCATACCAGACAGCAAGCTGTATAGTGAACAAGTTAACTGCATGATGTTATATTTATTACAGGGATTTTGTTCAAAGAGGGGCAAGTCCACTCTACAAGGGTTTTAGATGATATAGAGAGGGCGACATGGAAAGGGGTCAATTCTGGCTAAAGCAACGATCTTCTATGGCTATGAACAGGGACGATATGGGAGAAAGATCATCAAATGAAGCAATTATAGGCCGAATGAAAGAACAAAAGGAGGTAGTTGCAATGTTGAGAGGGTAATATGTTTTGCTAAATAGTCCAAGGGAGATGGAAGAGTGAATCTATAGACAAATATTTGACGTGTAATTGCATTAGGTCTATAATAGTGGGAGTTTCATGTTCTTAATATTGAGTAATACAGAGTAAAATGCTGAGGCACGTCCTAAACTGGTCTATTTTTACAGCATGGAGCTAGGCTTTTCAGCCTACTGACTCTATGCCAACCATCAATCACCTGGTTTTACACTCATTCTACCCTAACCCCCTTGGTTGTCCCCATGCTCCCATCAACTTCCCCCAGATTCTACCCGTCACCTACACTCATGGGGCAATTTACAGTGACCAAGTCATGTGCCTTTGGGACATGGGAAGAAACCAGAGCACTGGGAGGAAACCCACACAGATACAGGAAGAAGGTGTAACTCCACATAAACAGCATTGAAATTGGGTTGCTGGAACTGTGAGATAGCATCAGCCTATGAAGACTTTTACAGTCGGTAAGTGGTGAGTCCAGTGAGAAGGTTGGAAGATGGGTGAAGGGAGCTGGGAGATTTAGCATTAGGGAATGAAAGAATCTCATTGGGGATGCACTTTTGTGATGTGATACAAATTCAGATAGATTTAGTATTGGTCTGGATAAAGACAGACATAAAACAGAAGTATAGAGCCATGGTCTTCTATACTGCCACGATGAGGCCACTCTCAGGTTGGAGGAGTAACACCTCGTATCCCATCTGGGTAGCCTCGAACTTCATAGCATGAGCATCAATTTCTCCAACCTCTGATAGCTTCTCCACCCTCTCCATTTTCACTTTTTCAGTTCCCTATTCTGGCTGCCTTCTCACCACTTCTCTTCTCCTCACCAGCCCGCCACCTCCTTCCCTTTCTCCCATGGTCCACTGCCTCTCCTGTCAGGTTTCCTCTTCTTTAGCCCTCTACCTTTACCACCAATCATCTCCCAGCTTCGCACTTTATTCCCCCTCTCCATTCACACCCACCTTCCCCTTGACACAGTGAATCGCAGGGCCAATATGGACCAAAAAGGAAGCTTGTATGTAGGGCTACAGTAAGACTGAGACTCATATTGGACACGTTTTTTATTGTTCCATTTACTCCTTGGTTAAAGGTAGGGGCCCAGGTATAAAAAAGATTGGGAACCCCTGATTTAGAGATATAGCATTGTAATAGACCCCTCAGGCCCAAGTTGGCCTGTACCACCCAATTACACTGACGTGACCAATTAAGCTACTAACCTGTCACCCTTGGAATGTGAGATGAAACTGGAGCACGCTGAGGAAGTGCATGCGGTCACGGGGCAATCTATAAATCTATATATAGCAGCAGGAGTTGAACCCTGATCTCTGATCACTAGCACTGCAATGCAATGTGCTAATTGCTATAATACCGTAATTAGCATCTCTATATTAATTTTTAAATGCAATATTGCAGTGAGGCTTTCAACACTTAAAGGCTGGTGATATAATAATCAGGCATTAGGACCTAGGGGATGCATGGAAGTGACAAAGTTGTAGCAATGTGCGAGATAAAGCAGGCAGCAGACAATGGGAATAACAGCAAAACAGGACAATAAGTGTTCTAATCAGCTTGCAACAACCCGTAGGTCTTTGCAATGTGGGAGAGAACCAGAGCCCCCAGAAGGAACCCGCAAAGTCACAGGGAGAATGCACAGACAGCAGAGGGAATGGAACATGGTTTGCTGGTGCTGTTATAGTGTTACGTTAACCACTGTACTACCTCGCCACCCAATATGTCCTCTCAAGAGAGGGACGGCACAAATTTTGTATTGAATGACTTGTGAAATATTAGATGGAACAGAAGAAGAGAAAGAGGAAGGATTAAGGTCTTGGCATTTTGAAAATAGATTTCCAGACCCTGATGAAAGGTACGCTGCTGTTAAAAGAGACAAGGGAGAAAATTGTGAGGACTCATTACAGCTTTTCAAACCTCCCAGCTTACACTCAGTGGCTGTTTTATGAGGTACACCTGTACACCTGCTTGTTAATGCAAATATCTAATCTGCCAATCATGTGGCAGCAACTCAGTTTGCTTTAAAACATACAGGCAGAGTCAAAGCGTTCGGCTGTTCAGACCAGACATTTGCGACTTTGACTGTGGGATGAGCGTTGCTGCCAAGCCGGGTGGTTTGAGTATCTTGGAAACTGCTGATCTCCTGGGATTGATCTTCACACGCAATCGTCTCTAAGTTTACAGAGAATGGTGGGAAAAACAAAAAAAAAATCCAATGAGCAGTTCTGTGGGCGAGAATGGCTTGTTAATGAGAGAGGTCAGAGGAGAACAGTCAGACTGGTTCAAGCTGACGGGAAGACATCTGTAACTCAATACAACAGTCATGTGCAGAAGAGCATAACAGAATGCACAACACATTGAAACTCGAAGTGCATGGGTTACAGCAGGAGAAGATCACGGACATATGCTCAGTGGCCACTTTACTAGCTACAGAAGGTACCTAATAAAGCGGTCACTGAGTGTATAATGTTTGGTGCTAGGGGTTCATGGGGCTGCTAATGGAGGAGTATCATTTGAAAAGGAAGGAGGACATAAGCTGACTGGTTCCTGGCCATATAGTTTAACTTTGGTGTGAGCAAATGAGTGGAACCCTTTCCAAAGACAACCTTCATTTAGAAAGACAAATACAAACAGAAATGCAGAAGCTGAGAAATAGAAGTGAGAGAAGAGGCTTGACCATCCAATATGGTCAAAACTGACCACCCATCTCAATGCCACATGCCCTGTGCTCTCCTTGTACTGCTTGATGCCTTTTGTAAACAGAAATGCATCTGTCTCCTTCTTATATTTATTCAGGGACTTAACCTATGTTAATGTCAGTGGATCACCCCACACAAGTAAAGGAATTTCTCCTCATCCCAGCCCTAAATGTCTTATCCCTTGTCCTCAGAATATTGTTTAAGAATCTCTAGTTTGAGGAAGCTACCTCCTCGCACCTGGTCACCCTCACCTTGTCAGAATTTTTCAATTTTCAGTTAGATATATCTTCATTCCTCTACACTCTGGCAGGCATAAACTTTGTTGACATAATTTCTCCAAATACAGCTCTTACTATCCTGGATATCAGTCCATTGGGTCTTTGCTTCAGTCCTCTATGGCAGCTGTATCCTTTTGAAGAAAAGGAGATCGAATCTGAACACAGTAAATGTTCTCTCTAAACCCACATTATCACTCCAGTTCTAGGTATGGAAACTGTTTGCTGCACCTACACATTATTGCTTTGGAAGTTGGTTCACTATTGTCACATGTACTCTGATGCGGTGAAATTCTTCTGCCATGGACAACCACCCAAGTCTCTTTGAATATCAACACCTCCCAATCTAACACCAGTAAATAATACGCTGTGGCGACCCACTTTCTGCGCAGGCGAACCGGCTCACAAATAGCCAGCGCGTGGGGAGAGACTTTGGTAATGCACCTCTGACGTCATTTCCGCCTGGAGAAGGCGGGCGCTAGGGATTAAATGCCAGTGCCACAAAGTTTGAATAAACTAGTCTCGAAACGACTTACTGACTGCGTGTCGTTATTTCAGCGCTGTGTGTAGCACATCACTACAATGGTGACCCCCGACGGTCTAAACGGGATTTGGACCAAAGATGACCGACTCTTCATCTGTTCACTCAGTTTTGCTAAAACTGCTGACTTTCTGGACGCTGCGACCACATGTGTGGTTTAGCCGAGCAGAAGCCCAGTTCCAGATTCGGCAGATATCCTCTGATTCCACACGTTACTACCACGTGGTGAGCGCCCTTGACCGGGAGACGGCTGCCCAGGTTGCGGATTTCATACAGTCGCCCCTGGAAGAAGGCAAATATGAAGCATTCAAAGTGCTGCTCATTGGGACCTTTGGCCTCTCACGGCGTGAGTGGGGTGCCCGCCTGCTTCACCTGGACGGTTTGGGAAACACACTGCCATCAGCATTGATGAACGAGATGCTGGCCCTGGCCGACGGATACAAGCCCTGCCTCATGTTCGAGCAGGCATTCCTAGAGCAATTGCCCAAGGACATAACATCTGCTGCTGGCTGACACAGATTTCAGTGACCCCCGGAAGGTGGCGGCCCGGGCAGACGTGCTGTGGAAAGCCAACAGGGAGAGCGTGGCGTCCGTCGGTCAGATTACCAGGCCACGCGCCCAACAGCAGACCAGAGCAGGCTCCACAGGGGGGTGCACACAACACAGAGACAGGAGTGAGGAGGCCAGTGAACAGTGGTGTTTCTACCACCAGCGGTGGGGCACAAAAGCCTGCCGTTGTTGCCCGCCCTGCAAGGGCCAGGGCCAGCAGCTGCTAATGACTATGGCGGCTGGCCACCAGGACAGCCTCTTGTACGTCTGGGACAAACAGTCAGGACGCCGCTTCTTGGTCGACACTGGAGCGGAAATCAACGACTTGCCCCCAACGGGGTACGACACCTGCAACAAGAAGCCAGGACCCACCCTGAGGGCTGCAAATGGCAGCACGATACGGACCTACGGCACCCGCACAGTGCAGCTGCAGTTCGGCGCCAGCCGGTTCACGTGGGACTTCACACTGGCCGCGGTGGCCCAACCACTCCTGGGGGTGGACTTCTTGCGAGCTCACAGTCTGCTGGTCGACTTGAAAGGGAAAAGACTGGTACATGCTGAGACTTTCCAGACGTTCTCCCTGGGTGAAGCCAAGTTGCTGGCCCCACACCTGGACTCCATCACGATGTCAGACAACGAATTCACCAGAATCCTGGCAGACTTTCCATCGATTCTGGCACCGCAGTTCACGGCAGCCATGCCCAGACACGGGGTTCAGCACCACATCCCGACCCAGGGACCACCCCTCCACACCCTCGCACAAAGGCTCCCCCTGGAAAAGCTCTGCCTGGCAAAGGAGGAGTTCAAGAGGATGGAGGAATTGGGGATCGTACGGAGGTCCGACAGCCCATGGGCCTCCCCCCTGCACATGGTGCCCAAAGCAGCCGGGGGTTGGAGACCATGCGGCGACTACCGCAGACTGAACGAGGCTACAACTCCGGACCGCTACCCCATGCCGCACATGCAGGACTTTGCAGCAAACCAGCACGGGGCAAGAATATTTTCCAAAGTAGACCTTGTCCGGGGATACCATCAAGTCCCGGTGCACCCTGAAGACATCCCCAAAACAGCAGTCATCACCCCGTTCAGCCTGTTTGAGTTCCTCCGAATGCTGTTTGACCTGAAGAATGCCGCATAGACGTTCCAGCGGCTCATGGATGTGGTGGGACGCAACCTGGACTTTGTGTTCATCTTTTTGGATGACATTCTTATAGCCAGCAGTAGACGTCAGGAGCATCTGTCCCACCTCCGCCAGCTCTACTCCCGCCTGAGTGATTTCGGCCTCACGATCAACCCAGCCAAATGCCAGTTCGGTCTCGATACCATTGACTTCCTGGGCCACAGGATTACCAAAGACAGGGTAACACCTCTGCCCGCCAAGGTAGATGCGATCCTCCACTTTGCCCGGCCCAGCTCGGTCAAAGGCCTGCAGGAGTTCATTGGTATGGTGAACTTCTACCACCGTTTCCTCCCCTCAGCAGCCCGTATCATGTGCCCTTTGCACACCCTGATGTTGGGTAAAGGCAAGGACATTACTTGGGATGAGGAGGCCACAGTCGCTTTCATTAAAGCCAAAGAAGCCTTGGCAGATGCCACTTTCCTACCACACTCACGGTGGATGCATCCAACACAGCAGTCGGTGGGGTGCTGGAGCAGCTCATCGAGAGGTGCTGGCAACCCCTGGCGTTCTTCAGCAAGCACCTACGACCACCCGAACTCAAGTACAGTGCTTTAGACCAGGAGCTGTTGGCACTGTATCTGGCAATCCGGCATTTCAGGTACTTCTTAGAAGGCAGGCCGTTCACCGCGTTCACAGACCACAAACCGTTGACCTTCACGTTCACGAAGGTGTCCGATCCCTGGTTGGCTCGCCAGCAGCGACATCTGTCCTACATCTCTGAGTACACGATGGACATCCAGCATGTCTCGGGAAAGGACAGCGTCATGGCGGACGCACTCTCAGACCAGCTGTCCAGGGCCTGTCCCTGGGGGTGGACTATGCAGCACTGGCGGAGGCACAGCAGGCAGACGATGAGATGCCCAGCTACAGGACCGCAGTCTCGGGTTTGCAGCTGCAGGACTTTCTCGTAGGCCCAGGTGATAGGACCCTCCTGTGCGACGTGGCTACGGCCAACCTTGCCCCATCGTCCCGGCAGCCTGAAGGCGGCGAGTTTTCGACTCCATACACGGTTTGGCGCACCCATCTATCAGGACAACTGTCTGGCTGGTCTCCAGCAAGTTCGCGTGGCAAGGACTTCGAAAGCAGATCAGTGAATGGGCCAGAATGTGCACGCAGTGCCAAACAGCCAAGGTGCAGCGGCACACTAAAGCCCCGCCACAGCGGTTCGAACCCACCCACCAGAGGTTCGACCACATTCATGTGGATATCGTGGGCCCCCTACCAGTGTCCCAAGGAGTGTGGTACCTCCTAACTATGATAGGCTGGTTCACGAGATGGCCAGAGGCGGTCCCGCTCACCGACACATCTGCCAATTCCTGCGCCCGAGCACTGATCGCAACCTGGGTAGCACGCTTCGGGGTACCGGCCCACATTACCTCCGACAGAGGCGCCCAGTTCACCTCCAGCCTGTGGTCAGCTGTGGCCAGCCTGTTGGGAATGCAGCTACACCACACTACTGCCTACCACCCACAGTCGAACAGACTAGTGGAACGCTTCCACCGTCACTTGAAGTCGGCTCTCATGTCCCACCTGAGAGGACCTAATTGGGTGGACGAGCTTCCCTGGGTCCTGCTTGGAATTCACAGTGCCCAGAGAGGATCTGCATGCCTCGTCGGCCGAGTTGGTGTATGGTGCGCCGCTGGCCATCCCGGGAGAGTTCATACCAGCCCCAAAGGGGCAAGAGGAAGAACCCGCAGCAGTCCTGGACAGGCTACGCGAAAGGCTCGGCAACCTGGCCCCCATACCAACTTCACAGCACAGACGGACCCCGACCCATGTACCCAAAGACCTGCAGAACTGTAAGTTTGTGTTTGTACGAAGGGGCGGACACCGGGCACCGCTACAGTGACCGTACGAGGGACCATTCAAGGTGATCAACAATGGGTCCGCGTACGTTCTGGACATTGGGGGGAAAGAGGAGGTTTTCACGGTGGACCGACTCAAACCAGCCCACGTGGACTTGGTGCAGCCAGTCGAGGTTCAGGCACCGCGGCACAGAGGCAGACCTCCCAAACAGAGGCTGATCCAGACTGTGGACATTGGGGGGGGAGTGTATCGCCGGTTCTGGGGGGGGGGGGGGGTTATGTGGCGACCCACTTTCTGCGCAGGCGAACTGGCTCACAAATAGCCAGCGCGCGGGGAGAGACTTTGGTAATGCATCTCTGACGTCATTTCCGCCCAGAGAGGGCGGGTGCTGGGGATTAAATGTCAGCGCCGCGAAGTTTGAATAAACTAGTCTCGAAACGACTTACCGACTGCGTGTCGTTACTTCAGCGCTGTGTGTAGCACATCGCTACAACGCTGTCTTTCTGTTCTTTGTGCTGGGTTGGAATGACTTCATACTTAATCGTGTTACACTGGGGCGCCATGGTAGGGCAGGGGTTAGTGTGACTCTATTACAGCTCAGAGTGACAGAGTTCAGAGTTCAATTCCATCATCCACTGTAAGACAGTTTGCACCTTCCTCCTGTGTGTGTGTGTGTGTGTGTGTGTGTGTGTGTGTGTGTGTGTGTGTGAGTGTGTGTGTGTGTGTGTGTGTGGCTCTGTGTGTGTGTGTGTGTGTGTGTGTGAGTGTGTGTGTGTGTGTGTGACTCTGTGTGTGTGAGTGTATGTGTGTGTGTGTGTGTGAGTGTGTGTGAGTGAGTGTGTGTGTGTGAGTGTGTGTGTGTGTGTGTGTGTGTATGTGTGTGTGAGTGAGTGTGTGTGTGTGTGTGTGTGTGTGTGTGTTTCCTCCAGGCGAGTTGGTTTCCTCCCACAGTCCAGCCATGTACCAGCTGGTTGGTTAGAAAGTGTTAAATCAGTGGGTTGCTGAGCAGTGCAGCCTGTTCTGTTATGTATCTCTTAGTAAAAATAAATTAAATTTAAAAAAGTAGATTGCTTCTACCTAGTTTTTCTCACTTGCCCAGTCTGTCTAAATTAAACTTGCCATTCCCCTCAAAGTCCACAATCCCATCCATTCTAATGACTGTGACAGATTTGGAAATAGCATATTTTGCTCCCTAATCCAGCTCAGTTAATATACAGTATATCATGAATACCTTGGTTCAGACTGTTAGACCTCAGCAGACACCACTTCTCCACATTGGACAAAGACTCATGTATCCCTCCTTCCTGTTTTCTGGAAAGTGAATGGATTTGTTAGGTAAGGCCAGGTCTACCTAATATGATTGAAAATTTTCAGGAAATTAGTAAAACTGTCGATGATGGCAATGTCTTTGAGGTAGACTGCATGAATTTGAATAAGCCTCTCAGGTAATGTCCCACACAGCAGGTTGGCCAAACTAGAGGATCCACGGGAAGGCGGCATATTGCATCCAAAACGGGTTCAGTGACTGGAAATTAAAGGCAGGTTTTGACAGCTGCGTGCGTGGCTGGAAGATGTTACAAGTGGGGTTCCGCTTCTCAGCCCCTTGTCTTTGGCGAATCAGATGCAAATGTTGATGTTTGCAGGCAATACACGTGGCTGATACCGAGGCAGGAAGATTTAGACTGCAGGACGGGTAAATGGAACTTTATGCGGGTAAGTGTGAGAGGATGTGAGAGGACACGGCAATGCCCAATTAGTGCAAGGTTGAGAGGTGGGCGACAACAGAGGGACCTTGCAGAAAATATTTTCAAATTCCTAAAGTTAGTAGAGCAGGTTAGTAATATACACACTAAATGGTTTCTTTTATTAACTGAAATGGAGCATGAGAACAGCGAAGAAATGAAAACTGATGCTGGAAATACTCAACAGGTCAGGCAGCATCTGTGGGGACAGGAACAGAGTTAACACTTCAGTTTGATGTCCTTTCCACTCTAATAGTAGATAATGGATTTGAAAAAAATTAGCTCTGTTTCTCTTGCCACACAGCCACTGAGATCCTACCAACAATGGTTGTATTTCTCTCTAGTCGTCTATACAGTATATATACACCCACAGTATATTATATAGTACAACTACTATACAGACATCCACAGCACAATAAATTTTAAATTGTCCCATTCAGCCATAAAGATTTAATCGTTGTGGCGGCTTTCTTACTCTTGTGGGAAAACATTTTTCCTGATGGGGTGGGTGGGTGGGGGGGCGGGGGGGGGGGTCACACTGCTTGGCAGATGAGACGTGACTGTGAAACAATCTCAGGTTCTGGGGCCTCCTCCGTGATGGTTGTAGGAGTTGACTCTGGGACTGCAGAAATTGGTTCTGACAGCTCTGGGCACCTTTCTCCTCTAATAATTGACTGCTCTCCTCAGCTGATCGGTGTGTTGTTTCCAGACAACGTCAGATGTAATCTCCACAGTGTAGGAAAGTGGTCCTGGTCTGTCCTTAACTTTTCCAGGTTCCCATTTTTGATCACCTCTGTAGTCCCTCTCCAGGACTGCTTGTTGAGGAGTGAAACATCAAACTTTCTTGTCTGAGGAGCCCCCAATTTGTCTCAGCTGTTTGTGCTTTTGAGATTGGGCTTGAACAGACTCAATCATGAGCAGAAGGGACAGTTCAGGAAAACCATAGCTGGCGAGTTGTCGGTTGTGGAGTGTGCTGCCTTGTGATATGCAAGGAGGAGTTTGGCGAGCTTCTGATTCGGTGTCAGTGCAGTGTGTTCTGCTGACATTGCTCACAGTGTGTTCTTTAGACTCTGGACAAACCTTTCTGTCAAGCCATTTGTAGCTGTGTGGTGTAGTGCAGATGTGATATGTCTTATTCCATTCATTTTCACAAAAGACTGAAACTATTCTGCAACAAACTGTGGTCCATTGTCACTGACTAAGTGGGTTCTGGAACACCAGTCCTTGAGAATCTATGGTGCACAGGTCTGTAATGGAAGCTGTTGAAGCCACTTCTGGCTGCTTTGTAGCTGCATCCACTGCTATAAAGGAATTTGTGCCCATGAGTGGTTTGGCAAAATCCACATGAATCCTTCGCCATTGCAGGAATGGAGAGTCACTGCTCTTGACATCTGCAGGACTTGTTGGCATTCCAAACAGCGCATGGCAAGCTGCTCAACCTGCTGATCTATCCCAGGCCACTAGACAAAGCTTCAAGCCCACTCTACATTTTGACCATGCCTAGATGGCTGGCTCGTATCTCCTCCAACACTTTAGCTCTCAGCTTGGATGGTATAACAACTCTCAATCTCTGCATAAGGCAAGAATCTCCTATCAAGGGTAAGTTCATCCCAGTGCTGGTAAAATTGGGGGGAAATGGAATTTCTGCTGCTTTTTCCAGCCATTTTGGGTTTCCATTGGATATGAGGCAGTATGGGAAACCTTCTCTGGTCTCCCTTTGGATCATCTCTGGTATATTAGGGAGACTATCAATTTGCATTTGGGAGAGTATGTCAAGTGGAGTGTCTTTTTTTGTAAAAACCTTCATGTATTTCCTTTTCCAAGGGTAAATGGGACAATCCACCAGCATTTCCATGTTAAGTCACTCTCTTGAATTCGATCTGGTAATTGTGTCCTCCAAGAAACAGAGCCCATCTCTTCATTTGTGCTGCTGATGTTAGTGGATTGAAAATGGATGCTAGTGGTTGATGATCAGTTGTGAGGGTAAACTCTCTTCCATACAAGTACTGGTCAAAACATTTTACACTCCAAACCAGACTCAAAGTCTCTCTGCCAACCTGTGCATGATTTTTCTCTGCAGCAGTAAGGGAATGTGATGCAAATGCTATAGGGTGCTCACTTCTATCACTCATTAACATAGGACTCGACTGCACCTACCATACCTGCACCCGTCATAGGCAGCTTTACTGGATGATAATGTGTGAGAACTGTACCTGACATCACCATTTCCTTTGACTGCCCAGCAACCCCCTGATTTTAATCCTAGCCTAATCACGGGACAATTTACAATGACCAATTAACCTACCAATCGGTTAGTCATTGGACTGTGGGAGGAAACTAGAGCACCTGGAGGAAACCCACACACTCATGGGGAGAATGTACTATCTCCTAACAGGCAGTGACAGGAATTGAATCTAGGTCACTGATACTGTAAAGTGTTGTGGTAACCACTATGCTACCATGCTACCCCATGAGTTCAAGAGGTGGAGTACAGTAGCCAGGTTTGGCAGAAACCTGTTATAGTAATTGAAAAATCCTAAAAGGAACCACAGCCATGACACTTCCTTTGACCTTGAGGCATCCACCACTGTTTGCATTTTCTCAGCACACTTGTGTAAATCTTGTGCATCAATGGTGTGACCACAGTAAGTGATGCTTGTTTAATGGATTCACACTTGTTGCGTTGTGCTCATAATCTTCTAATCTTTGCTAAAATGTTTTCCTCCGGTAAGGCTTGCAAAGATGTTCTCTGTCATGGGCAGAGGGAATTAATCTATTTTCAGTACTGAGTTGACGGTGACCTTCAAATCACAACATATCCTAACAGACTCGTACTTCATGACTGCTGGGACCACTAGCTTTGCCCATGGATTCCATTCAACCTTGGAAAGAATTCCTTCAACCTTCACGTAATCTAGCTCACTGGCTACTTTATCATAGATGGTATAAGGAACTGGATGGGCTTTGTAAAACTTGGGTGGGGCATTTTTATTAAACACTATTTTACCCTTGACATGATTGATTTTTTCCAATGCCATCCTTGAACACTGCAGTGATGTTATCTAGTACCTTCCTTAATTCATTTTCAGTTGACTCTATTGTGGAGAATAGGGCATGCAAATGGTGGATGGATCTCCACCCAAGTTGTAGATGTCTCAGTCAATCATGCCCCGAAAATGTCTTATCTCCTGTCTTTTTATCACACACAAGCCCCATGTGGCTTGTTGGTTGTTGTATGTCACTCCCATAGAAGTTAACTTTTCTGCACTACAATTTCTTAGTTGGATATCTGCAGTCTTCGGTTCAGTATCTTTGAAATGCTGTTTAAATTCATTCTGTGTAATAACAGAAGCAGCTGAGCCAGTGTCCAATTTCATTTTCATTAATTTGCCATTCATTTTTGATGTAAGCTATTTTGTTTGTCTCTTGTAAGTTTTCACATTGTAAATCCTAAGGCTAATTAGTCCTGCGTCACTCTCATCATTGTCATTACTAGAGAGAAGGTTCTTGGGAAACTGAAAGGTCTGAAGGTAGCTAAGTTACCTGGACAGGATGGTGTACATCCCAGGGTTCTGAAAGAGGTGGTTGAAGAGATTGTGGAGGCAGTAGTAATGATTGTTCAAGAATCACTAGGTTCTGGAATGGTTCTGGAAGACTGAAAATTGCAACTGTCACTCCACTCTTCAAAAAGGGAGAGGCAGAAGAAAGGAAACTACAGCCAGTTAGTCTGACCTCAGTGGTTGGGAAAATTATTGTCAATTTTTAAGGCTGAGGTCTCAGGGTACTTTGAGGCATATGATAAATTAGGCTGTAGTCAGCGCGGTTTCCTCAAGGGAAAATCTTGCCTGAGAAATCTGTTGGAATTCTTTGAAGAAATAACAAGCAGGATAGACAAAGGAGAATTGATTGATGTTGTGTACTTGGATTTTCAGAAGGCCTTTGACAAGGTGCCACACATGAGGCTTCTCAACAAGCCCATGGTCTTACAGGAAAGATTCTAGCATGGATATAGCAGTGACTGATTGGCCAAAACCCTTGGACTCACTTTTAAGGACTCCTCATCTCCTGTTCTTGATATTTATTGCTGATTTTTTTATTATTATTATTTTGTATTTCTTTCTCTCTTTGTATTTGCACAATTTGTTGTCTTTAGCACATTGGTTGTTTGTCTATCTTGTGTGTCATATTTCACTGATTCTACCGTCTTTCTTTTGTATTTACTATGAATTCCCATAAGAAAATGAATCTCAGGGTAATATATGGTGACATATATGTAATTTGACAATAAAATTACTTTGAACTGTTTGTTTTTGAGGTCACCACTTTACAGAAAAGACGTAATTGCCCAGGAGAAGATACAAAGGCAATTCATGAGGATGTTAAGACTTAAGATAAGATAAGATTAATTTTATTTTTCAGAAAGTACATAAATCAAAACTTACAGTGAAATGCACAGTTTGGTCAAATCAAATCAGCGAGGATTGTGCTGGGCAGCCCATAAATGTCACCGTGCTTTCAGTGCCAACATAGCATGCCAACAACTGATAATCCTAACACTGACAGTGCACCTTTCAAATGTGGGAGGAAACTGGAGCACCTGGAGGAAACCCACAAGTTATGGAGAAAACATACACACTGGGAAGGCACAGTAGGAATTGAACACCAGTCAGTGATTGCGGGTGCTCTAAAGCCAAAGCTAAGCACTATTCAACTGTGTTGCCTGTGATCCTGACGTGGAAGAGCATGGCTACCAGGAAAGGCCGGAAAACTGTGACTGTGTCCTCTGGAACAGAAGATGGTGAGGGGAGATTTAATTGAGCTATATGGAATGATGGGCCTGAATAGTAGAACTAGGAATGCCCAGTTTCTGACCACAGGATCAAAAGCCTGGAAATCCAAAATCCAAAAGTGCAAAAGGCAAGTATTTAAAGTAATTCTATTGGGATAGAAAAGAGAAAAAGAATTTTCACCTGTAGAGTGGTATGAATGTAGAACTCACTGCCGGAATGAATGGGGGGAGCAGAAACCCTTGTCGGATTAATACAATCCTTGGAAGAGCTGTGATCTACAAACTGTGCAGCAAGCAATGGGAGACGGATTAGGCAGAGGCCATTCTTTCTTGAGAAACGTACATGAAGGGTCAAATTCTTGCCTTTTGTGTCATAGATTTCTTATGATGCTTTTTCTACATCCCTGTGAGAGAGAGACTGGATGACAAAGCCCAGGCACTGCATCAAGATAGCAAAACGTTCATCTGTAAACTTTCTCTCTTCAGTTTTTAGCAGAGGAGTGAATGTGCAGACAGCTGCCTTGTTGCTCATGAGTGTCTCAGACAAAGGTTGTAGGGCAGCAGTCTGCAGCTGGTGTGGGTCCTTATGGCTCTCCGTGCTCCATTCTGACAGACGGCTGTTTGCAATTCTCCAAAGCAATCACGGGCATACTTTCACTTTCAGCTTCCTCCTTGCTGTCTCTGCATTGAATGCCATCTGTACCATCTGGCCAACCACACTCAGAAGTTTCCAAATTAACCTTGACATCACCTTCAGTTAGTGGTTAGCACCACGCTGTACAGTACAGGTGAGCCGGGTTCAATTCCCGCTGCTGTTTGTAAGGAGTTTGTACGTTCTCCCGTGACCGTGTGGGTTTCCTCTGGGCTCTCTGGTTTGGTAAATGGTAAATTGTCCCATGATGGGGCCGGGATTAAATCAGGGGATTCCTGGGTGGTGTGGCTCAAAGGGCCAGAAGGGCCGATTCTGCACTGTAACTCAATAAATAAATAAATTCTCCAGTGACGCCCCTAAGGTAACGAAAAGTATGACAGGACCGCTTGTTCCACATAATTCCCTCTGATGCCTCCTTAGGGGAGAAAACTGCTCAGTAGGAAACAAGACATCAATTCTACCTCACTCGACACCTACCTCGAGGTCCACCTGCAAAAATCCATTGCTGCGTCCCAGATTCTGGGTAGCGGCAGTAGTTAACAATCAATTCCAATTTGTGCATGGATGGAATGAGCTGCAAGGGATAGTGGTTGCTGCAAGCAGGGTGACAACTTCCAAAGCACATTTGGATAAGTACATCAATAGGAGGGATTTGAAGAGATCTGGGCCAAGCATAGGCAAATGGGACCAGCTCTGTGGGCACTATGGCTAGCATGGATGAGATTGGCCAAAGGGCCTGTTTCTGTGCTGTATGATTCTAAACTGCACAGGTGTGTGCGGCACAGCAGCTGAAATGCCCCTGTGCATGTAGCCTTTGTTGCCACCCAGCTGAAATAAAGACAGATGAGAAAACGTTGATGAAGCATGAAAGGCTTTCTTTGTTCTGCTGTATTTCACCATTCAATTCATAAATAAAATCAAAAGTATGCGATTTTTTCAGTTTTCATTCCAGGTATTCATAGCCTGCACATTACAAAAAAACATTCAGAAGTGCGGCACTGTTTTCAAGCTGGGTAAAAATTTCCTGCTCAGAGCAATGGTCTACGCAGCTAGAAAACAAATTAGAGGCAACGTTGGTTCTCTCATTCTAGACTCTAGATTTTAAATTAGAGACAACATTGATTCTCTTCCTTTAGATATTGTCAAAGCCCCTCTGCAGCAGAAGGCTCTGCCCTCCCAAGGTCCTCCCAGCAAAACATGCCAATGGACCAGCCTCGTGGCTAAGAGATCTAGCTGCCCACTGGTGGGATTTGTGCTGCTAGCTGAACTAATAACAAATGAGCACTGCATAGACAAAGAGCCAAACATTTTTATGTCAAAAAGCTCTGCATGAAAGTAGTCACTAAGACTGCTTGCACTGGATGTAGCTCAGTACATAATACCATAAGATATTGAAGAAGAATTCAGTCATTTGACCTAATCGAGTCTGCTCTGCCATTTCACCATGACTGATTCATTATCCCATTCAACCCTATTCTCCTGCCTTCTTCCCGTAATCTTTGATGCTATCCCCTGGCAAAGAAAATTCCTCCGCGTCTCTGTTCTAAAGGGACAGCCTTGTATTCTTGAAGCTATGACCTCTGGTCCCAGACTCCCCCACAGTTGCAAACATCTGTTCTATCTAGACCTTTCAATATTCAATAGGTTTCAATAAGATCTTCCCCTCATTCTTCTAAACTCAAGTGAGGACAGGTCCATGGCCATGAAATGCTTCTGTAGTGTTCTCGCACAGGTGTAAAAGAACTCTGAACTAAACACCAAGCATAAACCAATCAATGAGGCGGTCCCAGTAAGATTAACCGTTTACTGTTCACTCTTCCACATTAACATATGGTGAAAAATGTTGATAAAACAATACAAAATATATACAGTATTTGTTTCCTTCTTGACATCATATTTACATCATAAATACTTGCAAAAGTAAAACTACAAGAACTATATTACATTAAAGTGCAACATACAGTCAGAATCTACCTACGCCATCAACTGGCTTTCAATACACTTCAACACAAACTATCCGCAACTCCTTAAATAACAAAAAACATAAACTTTATCAACCGTTATTACTTTTAACAGAATCAGCGTTAACATTATTAATTCAACATATCGATTATCTCATGAACTTACAGCGTTGCTTCACTCATGTTTCTAGTGCGTAGAAAGAAAACTTTTCTCGTGCTGATCCTGCACACATCAGCCCCCTCTTTCCCGTTTCTCCAAACCGGTAGTTTCCCACAAGACGCGGCGAAACCGGGTGTGACGTCATCGCATGCCGCGATATATCACAGACAACGAATTTACTTTAAACAATCTTAACTTTAACTAGAAAACAATAACAAATGAAATACTAAAGCGAAAATATAATAAACTAAACAAATGCCTTGAAGGCAACACAGCTTTTCATACATTTTATTGCTGGGATCATTCCCATGAACTAACTGTAGCCCCTCTTCAATAACAACACATCCTTTCTTAGATAAGGGGCCCAGAACTTCTCACAATACTCCAAGTGAGGTCTGACCAATACCTTATAAAGCCTCAGCATTACATACTTGCTTGTGCAATATACTTCTCTGGAAATAAATGCTAACATACCATATCATCCTTGTCATCTTCCCAAACTGCAGTCTCCATTATCCAAATATCAAAGGAATCAAGTTCAAGGAAAGCCTCACAAGGCCTCCTCTGACTCATGTCCCTCCATAACTTGAACAAAGCTCTGCTCTTTTATTCTTGTTGGTGCTGAAATTCCCTGTCTAACTTGTCCAGTAATTCCCTTTCATTCCTGGTTCTGTTGCAGTTTACCTTGCCAAGAAAACACCATCGTCCTCTCAGGGGCTTTGGCAATGTGGTTCACATCCGACAACAACTGTGAAGTTGATTCGTGCGAGACCTCTGGTTCCTTGTTTTGTTGTCATGGGCTGTTGGTCTCCAGATATCAACTTAAGAGCCTCCAAGGATGGATGGCAAGGGAAGATCGCTGTAGGCAGGGACATTGTCGGCAGTATGGAGTTCCAGCTTGGATTCCCGAGGGTAGATAGTTTTAACCCCAGGGTGTAAATATCAAACAGTTGCCTGGGTGAGTGCAGTCTCAACAATACTCAACAAGCTTGACACCATTTATGTCTTAGGACACAGCAGCCCACTTGGCAGGCACCCCGTCCACAACCATTCGCTCTCTCCACCACTGACTCACGGAAGCACCTAGAGAATGCACTGCAGCAACTCACCAGGACTCCTTAACACCTTCCATACCCTCCACAACCACCAGCTAGAAGGACAAGGGCAGCAACAGCATCACCCTGGAAGATACCCTCCAAGGCACGCACCACCCTGGCTGGGAAGGACATTGTCGGCTCACAACCCTGGGACTGGCTCCCAATCAGTGCTGTGGGCCCACCCACACCTCAAGACTGCAGTCACTACCATCTTCTTAAGAGCAACTTGTGATGGGCAATGAATACTGCCTCTCAAGCCCAAATACCTCGAACGAATCATTAAATAAAAAATAAGCCATGTCCATTTATTGTCATTCTGAAGTCAGTTCTGTTTCTCTGCTTCAAGTGCAAATCTCAGCTCCAGAACAGATGGGGATGCTCTGCATGGAGGGAAAATCCTACACTCTGCAACTGGGTTCTTAGTCGGTTTAGCAGAGCCGACATAGAGAATGCTTTCCCCATTCATTGTCTCTATGCCAAGTAAGGAAACCCTGAGGGCTGTAACTCAAGCCTGCCTCTGGACATCTCCAGGAACCTGGCAACCTGACCTGCCTGGGAGCCACAGCGATACAGCAGTTTGTCACTGTCTCACAGCTCCAGAGCGCTGGGTTCAATCCTGACCTCAGGTGCTTTCCATGTGGAGTTTTCAATGCACTGTGTGTAATAATCTGATCTATACGGACAGTATGAATGACAGGCATTTCACTTTATCTCACTACACGTGATAATACTATCCCAATTCCTCTTCTCTGTTGGCTGCGTGAACTCTCTTCTTGGGAGCTCAGTTTCCTTCCCAAATCCTAAAGATCTGCAAGTTGCAATTTAATTGGTCACTGTAAATTGCCCTTCAGTGAGTTGTAGATAGAACCTGAGGGAAATAGACATTGTAGTAGGATCAGGCCATTCGTCCCATCAAGTCTCCTCCACTATTCAATCATGGCTGATTTACTATCCCGCTCAACACCATTCATCTGCCTTCTCCCTGTAGCCTTTGACATACTTACTAGTCAAGAACATATCAACCTCCACTTTAAATATCCTCAATAGCCATCATATACACAGCCATCAGTGGCAATGAATTCCACAGATTCACCAGCCTCTGGCTGAAGAAATTCCTCCTCATTTCTGTTCCTCTATTCTGCGGCTGTGTCCTCTGGTCCTGGATTCTCCAACTATAGAAAACATCCTATCCACGTCCACTGTGGGTTCTGTAGGGCTTTCAATATTCAATAGCTTTCAATAAAATACCTCTTCATTCTAAAGCCCAGTGAGCGCAGGCCTAGAGCCATTAAACACTCCTCACACGTTAACCCTTTCATTCCCGGGGTAATTTTCATGACCTTCTCTGGCGTGCTTGGTGGGTTTGTTAAGTCGGCTGAAAGGCCTGCCCCTGTTCTATGTGACTCCACGGCTCTGTTCACCAAAACCTAATGAGTGGGGCTCCTCGTCATCACTCTGATTGAGAGAAAGTCTTTGGGTAAGATTTTGGAGCTAAGAGGGCAGGGATTTACTTTGAGCCTCAGTGTGGAGCTATGAGTGTAGTGCAAGAATGTGAAGGCAGGTGTGGAGCATCTCACCTTGATCCCTTAGCGTTAAACGAGATAAGAGCTGATCTATGCATAGCATCATTTTGATTACATATAACCCCTAAGACCATTCCTCCCGTTTCAACTCTATCCTCATCGACTCTCTCCATAGGATGTCCAAATTGCCACATGGTGAAAAAGTGCTGTCTGATTTCACTAGAACCTAGTTTAAAGGATGGACACGTCAGCCAGAGGAAATATTTCCTCTGTAACTCATATGGGGCAAAATTATCTTGTATCTTCTGTACACAAGACAGAACAAGCCTCCACTATCCTTGGGATACAAGTTTTTCCAGCAACAGTGTCATCAATGTCATCAAAGCTAAAACCTTTAGCTTTATCGGGTGTATTTAAGGTGGAGGTTGACAGGTTCTTGATTAGTCAGGGTGTGAAAGGTTACGGAGAGAAGGCAGGAGATTGGGGTTGAGAGAGAAATGGATCAACCATGCTGAAACCTCGATGGGCCGAATGGCACAATTCTGCTCCTATGTGTTCTGGTCTTGTGGATCCCTTGAGTTAAAAGCCACCACTTTGATCACCATTTTCATCACCTTTGCAATTGTTCATCATCACTTAGTGACTTCTGCTCTTGAACCGGGAATTCTCTCTGTCACTGAGTGTTCACAGCTTCCCACAACTCAGATAACAATTCTACACTTGGCAGGCAGCTGGCAACAAGCCATCACCATTAAACTCCAGAGGACTCAGGCTCGAATACTGCTGCAACATTTCAGAGAGGCAGCTGTTGTTTTCTTATCATACTAAAACCTCTCAGATCCAATCACTCTCCCTTCGATCTTGCAGCAATAACACCCAATGGTTTTGCTTTTCCTACAGGATGCAGAACGCTACAGTACAGAAAGAGGACTTCTGGCCTATCGTGTCTGTGCTAACCATGATGCCAAAGTAACTGATCCCATCTGTCTGCAAAATGATCCATAACGCTGCATTCCCCGTACATTCACGTCTCTGACTAAATTCCTCTGAAATATTGGTATTACGTGTATTTGTCGTCTGCTCCTACCCACAGATTCATACCCACAGATCTCTCAAAGTAGCAGTGCAAATTGATGGGGTGGTTAACAAAACATATGGTGTTTTAGCCTTCATTAGTCGAGGGACTGAGTTCCAGAGACACTAGGTAACGTCACAACTCTTGGAATATTCTGTTCATTTCTGGTCACCTCATTGTAGGAAGGATGTGGGACGCTTTAGGGAGGGTGAAGAGCAGATTTCCTTTAGTATTGGATACTAGCTGTCTTCTCTATCTGCACCTCTCATAAACTTACAAATGTCTGTCAGGTTTGCCCTCAGCCTCAACTGGCCCAGAAACAGACAACTTTAATTTGTCCTGACGAAGGGTCTCGGCCCGAAACGTCGACAGTGCTTCTCCCTGTAGATGCCACCTGGCCTGCTGCGTTCCACCAGCATTTTGGGTGTGTTGCTTGAATTTCCAGCACCTGCAGATTTGCTTGTGTGAGCTGTGTATCTCTCCTTTTACTTTTATACTCCCAAAGTGCAACACCTCACTTGCCAAGATTTAAGCTCCATCTGCCTGTAATTTGGATGGATTTTAAGAAAACCACTGGCAAAATCCAGTTGATGAGAAAGTTAGGAAATCAAAATGGGTTAGGGCAAGGTTAGTGTTAGTGGGTGGTGGGTGGTCAGTGTGGAGCTGATGGGCTGAATGGTCTGTTGCTGCGGAATCCCCCTGCTTGACTCTATGAAAAGGCATAGCCAAAGATAAAACTTGTGGAAGTGTAGGCAAATTATTTATCCAGGCAGAGAACAATAGAGAAGGGAAGTAAAGGACAGACACTCAGATTCACAGGATTGAATGAGGATCTCTGCTGGGGCTGCTTCTGCTCCAAACATTTATAAACAACTCAGATAATTCAATAGAAAATCATTAATCTAATTTTGCCCATGTCATAATGATAAACAGCGCAGTTAGTAGGGAAGAAGGAAGCATTAAGTTATAGAGAATTATTAATAGATTAAATAAATAATCAAAGCTGTAGGAAATGGATTTCAAGGCAATTATGAGGTTATCTACCAGGGACTTCAAAAAAAAACAGAACTTGGTTTTTTAACTGATAAATAGCTAGCAGCAATGGGGGGTCCATACCTAGACAGTAAAAATGTAATGGATATAAACGAATCGGAAAGGCTGTTGGGATGGTTGCTTTTATACCAAGAGCACGAGACAAGGCAGAGCATAAGTTTTGTTCCAGCCATGCAAACCCCAGTTAGTCAACTCTTGGGAGACTTTGTGGAGAGAAGGGTAGAAAAGTAGCAGATGGAGTTCAATCTGGCCAAGTGTGAGGTGTTGCAACGTTGGAATTTCAGATCTAAGAGGACAATGCACAGTTAATGGCAGGATCCTTAACGGTACAGACGGATGTCCACAGCTCCCAGAATGCAGTCACACAACGACATCGAATGGTTGAGAAGTCACATGACATGCTTGCCTTTAATTTGTTGAGGAACTGAGCTCGAGTAATGTTGCAACTTTATAAAACCCTGGTTCGTTCTCATCTGAAGTATTGCATTCTTTTCTGTTTGTCCCTTTATAGGAACTATGATAAAGTTTTGGAGAAGGAGCAGAAGAGATTTACTAGAATACTTCCTGGATTAGGAGACATGAGGAGAGGTTTGGCAAACTTGGGCTGCTTTCTCTGCAGTGGCAGAAGCTGAGGGGAGACCTGAAGCATTCGTTCATTTATAGAAATGTATCGCTAGAGTGGATCAGGGTTTCTCAAGCAGGGCTCCATGAGGGGTCTGTGAGACATCGTGATAAAAAACATAAATCTTTGAAGTTAGTGCAATGCTGGCACTTGCAATGGTGGGCAATGACCAAGCAGCTCAAAATAGTTAGAGGTCCCTCAACCCAGTATGGACATGCGCCGTAGGACCATGTTTACTTGGTTAAGTCCATTCTTAGTTTTTGACACAAGATAGGGGAGGCCGTTAATAATTGGTGAGCACTGTATTGCATGGAGGGGAGGACGAGGGGCTGATAATTAATGAGCAGTGTATTGTACAGAGGGAAGGACGGTAGGCTGATTTGAGTGCTGTATTGCAAGAAGGGGAGGACGGTAGGCTGATTGTGAGGGCTGTATTGCAAGGAGGGTAGGACAATAGGGTGATTGTGAGTGCTGTATTGTACAGTGGGGAGGACGGTAGGCTGATTGTGAGTGCTGTATTGTACAGAGGGGAGGACGGTAGGCTGATTGTGAGTGCTGTATTGTACAGAGGGGAGGATGGTAGGCTGATTGTGAGTGCTGTATTGCAAGGAGGGGAGGAAGGTAGGCAGATTGTGAGTACTGTATTGTACAGAGGGGAGGATGTTAGGCTGATTGTGAGTGCTGTACTGAAAGGAGGGGAGGACGGTATGCTGATTGTGAGTGCTGTATTGTACAGAGGGGAGGATGGTAGGCTGTTTGTGAGTGCTGTATTGTACAGAGGGGAGGACGGTAGACTGATTGTGAGTGCTGTATTGTACAGAGGGGAGGATGGTAGGCTGATTGTGAGTGTTGCATTTTACAGAGGGGAATATGGTAGGCTGATTGTGAGTGCTGTATTGCAAGGAGGGGAGGACGGTAGGCAGATTGTGAGTACTGTATTGTACAGAGGGGAGGATGTTAGGCTGATTGTGAGTGCTGTACTGAAAGGAGGGGAGGACGGTATGCTGATTGTGAGTGCTGTATTGTACAGAGGGGAGGATGGTAGGCTGTTTGTGAGTGCTGTATTGTACAGAGGGGAGGACGGTAGACTGATTGTGAGTGCTGTATTGTACAGAGGGGAGGATGGTAGGCTGATTGTGAGTGTTGCATTTTACAGAGGGGAATATGGTAGGCTGATTGTGAGTGCTGTATTTTACAGAGGGGAGTATGGTAGGCTGATTGTGAGTGCTGTATTGCAAGGAAGGGAGGATGGTAGTCTGATTGTGAGTGCGGTATTGTACAGAGGGGAGGAAGGTAAGCTGATTATGAGTGCTGTATTGCCAGGAGGGGAGGACGGTAGGCTGATTGTGAGTGCCGTATTGCAAGGAGGGGAGGACGGTAGGCTGATTGTGAGTGCAGTTTTGCAAGGAGGCGAGGTCGTTAGGTTGATTGTGAGGGCTGTATTGCAAGGAAGGCAGGATGGTAGTCTGATTGTGAGTGCGGTATTGTACAGAGGGGAGGAAGGTAGGCTGATTATGAGGGCTGTATTGCCAGGAGGGGAGGACGGTAGGCTGATTGTGAGTGTTGTTTTGTACAGTGGGGAGGACGGTAGGCTGATTGTGAGTGCTGTATTGTACAGTGGGGAGGACGGTAGGCTGATTGTGAGTATTGTATTGTACAGTGGGGAGGACGGTAGGCTGATTGTGAGTGCTGTATTGTACAGAGGGGAGGACATTAGGCTGATTGTGAGTGCTGTATTGCAAGGAGGGGAGGACGGTAGGCTGATTGTGAGTGCTGTATTGCAAGGAGGGGAGGACGTTAGGTTGATTGTGAGTGCTGTATTGTACAGAGGGGAGGAAGGTAGGCTGATTGTGAGTGTTGTATTTTACAGAGGGGAGTATGGTAGGCTGATTGTGAGTGCTGTATAGCAAGGAAGGTAGGATGGTAGTCTGATTATGAGTGCGGTATTGTACAGAGCATAGGAAGGTAGGCTGATTATGAGTGCTGTATTGCCAGGAGGGGAGGACGGTAGGCTGATTGTGAGAGCTGCATTGCATGGAGGGGAGGACGGTAGGCAAATTGTGAGTGCTGCATTGTACAGCGGGGAGGATGGTAGGCTGTTTGTGAGTGTTGTATTGCAGATAGGGGAGGACGGTAGGCTGATTGTGAGTGCTGTATTGTACAGAAGGGAGGACGGTAGGCTGATTACGAGTGCTGCATTGCAAGGAGGGGAGGACAGTAGGCTGATTGTGAGTGTGTATTGTATAGAGGGGAGGATGGTAGGCTGATTGTGAGTGCTGTATTGTACAGAGGGGAGGATGGTAGGCTGATTGTGAGTGCTGTATTGCATGGAAGGGAGGACGGTAGGCTGATTGTGAGTGCTGTATTGTATAGAGGGGAGGATGGTAGGCTGATTGTGAGTGCTGTATTGTACAGAGGGGAGGATGGTAGGCTGATTGTGAGTGCTGTATTGCATGGAAGGGAGGACGGTAGGCTGATTGTGAGTGCTGTATTGTATAGAGGGGAGGATGGTAGGCTGATGGTGAGTGCTGTATTGTATAGAGGGGAGGATGGTAAGCTGATTGTGAGTGCTGTATTGCATGGAGGGGAGGATGGTAGGCTGATTACGAGTGCTGCATTGCAAGGAGGGGAGGATGGTAGGCTGATTGTGAGTGCAGTATTGTACAGAGGGGAGGATGGTAGGCTGATTGTGAGTGCTGTATTGCATGGAAGGGAGGACGGTAGGCTGATTGTGAGTGCTGTATTGTATAGAGGGGAGGATGGTAGGCTGATTGTGAGTGCTGTATTGTATAGAGGGGAGGATGGTAAGCTGATTGTGAGTGCTGTATTGCATGGAGGGGAGGATGGTAGGCTGATTGTGAGTGCTGTATTGTATAGAGGGGAGGATGGTAAGCGAATTGTGAGTGCTGTATTGTATAGACGGGAGGATGGTAGGCTGATTGTGAGTGCTGTATTGTATAGAGGGGAGGATGGTAAGCTGATTGTGAGTGCTGTATTGCATGGAGGGGAGGATGGTAGGCTGATTGTGAGTGCTGTATTGCATGGAAGGGAGGACGGTAGGCTGATTGTGAGTGCTGTATTGTATAGAGGGGAGGATGGTAGGCTGATTGTGTGTGCTGTATTGTACAGAGGGGAGGACGGTAGGCTCATTGTGAGTGTTGTATTGCAGGTAGGGGAGGACGTTAGGTTGACTGTGAGTGCAGTATGGCAAGGATGGGAGGAAGGTAGGCTGATTATGAGTGCTGTATTGCCAGGAGGGGAGGACGGTAGGCTGATTGTGAGTGTTGTATTGTACAGTGGGGAGGACGGTAGGCTGATTGTGAGTGTTGTATTGTACAGTGGGGAGGACGGTAGGCTGATTGTGAGTGCTGTATTGTAAAGTGGGGAGGACGGTAGGCTGATTGTGAGTGTTGTATTGTACAGTGGGGAGGACGGTAGGCTGATTGTGAGTGCTGTATTGTACAGAGGGGAGGACATTAGGCTGATTGTGAGTGCTGTATTGCAAGGAGGGGAGGACGGTAGGCTGATTGTGAGTGCTGTATTGCATGGAGGGGAGGACGGTAGGCTGATTGTGAGTGCTGTATTGTATAGAGGGGAGGATGGTAGGCAGATTGTGAGTGTTGCATTTTACAGAGGGGAGTATGGTAGGCTGATTGTGAGTGCTGTATTTTACAGAGGGGAGTATGGTAGGCTGATTGTGAGTGCTGTATTGCAAGGAAGGGAGGATGGTAGTCTGATTGTGAGTGCGGTATTGTACAGAGGGGAGGAAGGTAAGCTGATTATGAGTGCTGTATTGCCAGGAGGGGAGGACGGTAGGCTGATTGTGAGTGCCGTATTGCAAGGAGGGGAGGACGGTAGGCTGATTGTGAGTGCTGTTTTGCAAGGAGGCGAGGTCGTTAGGTTGATTGTGAGGGCTGTATTGTACAGAGGGGAGGAAGGTAGGCTGATTGTGAGTGTTGTATTTTACAGAGGGGAGTATGGTAGGCTGATTGTGAGTGCTGTATAGCAAGGAAGGTAGGATGGTAGTCTGATTATGAGTGCGGTATTGTACAGAGCATAGGAAGGTAGGCTGATTATGAGTGCTGTATTGCCAGGAGGTGAGGACAGAAGGCTGATTGTGAGTGCTGTATTGTACAGAGGGGAGGATGGTAGGCTGATTGTGAGTGCTGTATTGCACGGAGGGGAGGACGGTAGGCAAATTCTGAGTGCTGTATTGTACAGAGGGGAGGACGTTAGGCTGATTGTGAGTGCTGTATAGCAAGGAGGGGAGGATGGTAGGCTGATTGTGAGCGCTGTATTGCAAGGAGGGGAGTACGGTAGGGTGATTGTGAGTGCTGCATTGCAAGGAGGGGAGGACGGGAGGCTGATGGTGAGTGCTGTATTGTACAGAGGGGAGGATGGTAGGCTGTTTGTGTGTGCTGTATTGTACAGAGGGGAGAACGGTAGACTGATAGTGAGTGCTGTATTGTACAGAAGGGAGGATGGTAGGCTGATTGTGAGTGTGTATTGCATGGAAGAGAGGACGGTAGGCTGATTGTGAGTGCTGTATTGTACAGAGGGGAGGACGGTAGGCTGATTGTGAGTGCTGTATTGTATAGAGGGGAGGACGGTAGGCTGATTGTGAGTGTTGTATTGTACAGTGGGGAGGACGGTAGGCTGATTGTGAGTGCTGTATTGTACAGTGGGGAGGACGGTAGGCTGATTGTGAGTGTTGTATTGTACAGTGGGGCGGACGGTAGGCTGATTGTGAGTGCTGTATTGTACAGAGGGGAGGACATTAGGCTGATTGTGAGTGCTGTATTGCAATGAGGGGAGGACGGTAGGCTGATTGTGAGTGCTGTATTGCATGGAGGGGAGGACAGTAGGCTGATTGGGAGTGCTTTATTGTACAGTGGGGAGGACGGTAGGCTGATTGTGAGTGCTGTATTGTACAGAGGGGAGGACGGTAGGCTGATTGTGAGTGCTGTATTGCAAGGAGGGGAGGACGGTAGGCTGATTGCGAGTGCTGTATTGCAAGGAGGGGAGGATGGCAGGGTGATTTTGTGTGCTGTATTGTACAGAGGGGAAGACGGTACGCAGATAGGGAGTGCTGTATTGCTAGGACGGGAGGACGTTAGGCTGATTGTGAGTGTTGCATTTTACAGAGGGGAGTATGGTAGGCTGATTGTGAGTGCTGTACTTTACAGAGGGGAGTATGGTAGGCTGATTGTGAGTGTGTATTGCATGGAAGGGAGGACGGTAGGCTGATTGTGAGTGTGTATTGCATGGAAGGGAGGATGGTAGGCTGATTGTGAGCGCTGTATTGCAAGGAGGGGAGTACGGTAGGGTGATTGTGAGTGCTGCATTGCAAGGAGGGGAGGACGTGAGGCTGATGGTGAGTGCTGTATTGTACAGAGGGGACGATGGTAGGCTGTTTGTGTGTGCTGTATTGTACAGAGGGGAGAACGGTAGACTGATTGTGAGTGCTGTATTGTACAGAAGGGAGGATGGTAGGCTGATTGTGAGTGTGTATTGCATGGAAGGGAGGACGGTAGGCTGATTTTGAGTTCTGTATTGTACAGAGGGGAGGACGGTAGGCTGATTGTGAGTGTGTATTGCATGGAAGGGAGGACGGTAGGCTGATTGTGAGTGCTGTATTGTATAGAGGGGAGGATTGTAGGCTGATTGTGAGTGCTGTATTGTACAGAGGGGAGGATGGTAGGCTGATTGTGAGTGCTGTATTGCATGGAGGGGAGGATGGTAGGCTGATTCTGAGTGCTGTATTGTACAGAGGGGAGGATGGTAGGCTGATTGTGAGTGGTGTATTGCAAGGAGGGGAGGATGGTAGGCTGATTGTGAGCGCTGTATTGCAAGGAGGGGAGTACGGTAGGGTGATTGTGAGTGCTGCATTGCAAGGAGGGGAGGATGGTAGGCTGATTGTGAGCGCTGTATTGCAAGGAGGGGAGTACGGTAGGGTGATTGTGAGTGCTGCATTGTACAGAGGGGAGGACGGTAGGCTGATTCTGAGTGCTGTATTGCAAGGAGGGGAGGACGGTAGGCTGATTGTGAGTGCTGTATAGCAAGGAGGGGAGGATGGTAGGCTGATTGTGAGCGCTGTATTGCAAGGAGGGGAGTACGGTAGGGTGATTGTGAGTGCTGCATTGCAAGGAGGGGAGGACGGGAGGCTGATGGTGAGTGCTGTATTGTACAGAGGGGAGAACGGTAGACTGATTGTGAGTGCTGTAATGTACAGAAGGGAGGATGGTAGGCTGATTGTGAGTGTGTATTGCATGGAAGAGAGGACGGTAGGCTGATTGTGAGTGCTGTATTGTACAGAGGGGAGGACGGTAGGCTCATTGTGAGTGTTGTATTGCAGGTAGGGGAGGACAGTAGGCTGATTGTGAGTGGTGTATTGCAAGGAGGGGAGGATGTTAGGCTGTTTGTGAGTGCTGTATTGTACAGAGGGGAGGATGGTAGGCTGATTGTGAGTGGTGTATTGCAAGGAGGGGAGGATGGTAAGCTGATTGTGAGTTCTGTATTGTACAGAGGGTAGGACGGTAGGCTGATTGTGAGTGTGTATTGCATGGAAGGGAGGATGGTAGGCTGATTGTGAGCGCTGTATTGCAAGGAGGGGAGTACGGTAGGGTGATTGTGAGTGCTGCATTGCAAGGAGGGGAGGACGTGAGGCTGATGGTGAGTGCTGTATTGTACAGAGGGGAGAACGGTAGACTGATTGTGAGTGCTGTATTGTACAGAAGGGAGGACGGTAGGCTGATTGTGAGTGCTGTATTGTATAGAGGGGAGGATGGTAGGCTGATTGTGAGTGCTGTATTGTACAGAGGGGAGGATGGTAGGCTGATTGTGAGTACTGTATTGCATGGAGGGGAGGATGGTAGGCTGATTGTGAGTACTGTATTGTACAGAGGGGAGGACGGTAGGCTGATTCTGAGTGCTGTATTGCAAGGAGGGGAGGACGGTAGGCTGATTGTGAGTGCTGTATTGCAAGGAGGGGAGGACGGTAGGCTGATTGTGAGTGCTGCATTGCAAGGAGGGGAGGACGGTAGGCTGATTGGGAGTGCTGTATTGTACAGTGGGGAGGACGGTAGGCTGATTGTGAGTGCTGTATTGTACAGAGGGGAGGACGGTAGGCTGATTGTGAGTGCTGTATTGCAAGGAGGGGAGGACGATAGGCTGATTGCGAGTGCTGTATTGCAAGGAGGGGAGGATGGCAGGGTGATTTTGTGTGCTGTATTGTACAGAGGGGAAGACGGTACGCAGATAGGGAGTGCTGTATTGCTAGGACGGGAGGACGTTAGGCTGATTGTGAGTGCTGTATTGTACAGAGGGGAGGATGGTAGGCTGATTGTGAGTGTTGCATTTTACAGAGGGGAGTATGGTAGGCTGATTGTGAGTGTGTATTGCATGGAAGGGAGGACGGTAGGCTGATTGTGAGTGCTGTATTGTATAGAGGGGAGGATGGTAGGCAGATTGTGAGTGTTGCATTTTACAGAGGGGAGTATGGTAGGCTGATTGTGAGTGCTGTATTTTACAGAGGGGAGTATGGTAGGCTGATTGTGAGTGCTGTATTGCAAGGAAGGGAGGATGGTAGTCTGATTGTGAGTGCGGTATTGTACAGAGGGGAGGAAGGTAAGCTGATTATGAGTGCTGTATTGCCAGGAGGGGAGGACGGTAGGCTGATTGTGAGTGCCGTATTGCAAGGAGGGGAGGACGGTAGGCTGATTGTGAGTGCTGTTTTGCAAGGAGGCGAGGTCGTTAGGTTGATTGTGAGGGCTGTATTGTACAGAGGGGAGGAAGGTAGGCTGATTGTGAGTGTTGTATTTTACAGAGGGGAGTATGGTAGGCTGATTGTGAGTGCTGTATAGCAAGGAAGGTAGGATGGTAGTCTGATTATGAGTGCGGTATTGTACAGAGCATAGGAAGGTAGGCTGATTATGAGTGCTGTATTGCCAGGAGGTGAGGACAGAAGGCTGATTGTGAGTGCTGTATTGTACAGAGGGGAGGATGGTAGGCTGATTGTGAGTGCTGTATTGCACGGAGGGGAGGACGGTAGGCAAATTCTGAGTGCTGTATTGTACAGAGGGGAGGACGTTAGGCTGATTGTGAGTGCTGTATAGCAAGGAGGGGAGGATGGTAGGCTGATTGTGAGCGCTGTATTGCAAGGAGGGGAGTACGGTAGGGTGATTGTGAGTGCTGCATTGCAAGGAGGGGAGGACGGGAGGCTGATGGTGAGTGCTGTATTGTACAGAGGGGAGGATGGTAGGCTGTTTGTGTGTGCTGTATTGTACAGAGGGGAGAACGGTAGACTGATAGTGAGTGCTGTATTGTACAGAAGGGAGGATGGTAGGCTGATTGTGAGTGTGTATTGCATGGAAGAGAGGACGGTAGGCTGATTGTGAGTGCTGTATTGTACAGAGGGGAGGACGGTAGGCTGATTGTGAGTGCTGTATTGTATAGAGGGGAGGACGGTAGGCTGATTGTGAGTGTTGTATTGTACAGTGGGGAGGACGGTAGGCTGATTGTGAGTGCTGTATTGTACAGTGGGGAGGACGGTAGGCTGATTGTGAGTGTTGTATTGTACAGTGGGGCGGACGGTAGGCTGATTGTGAGTGCTGTATTGTACAGAGGGGAGGACATTAGGCTGATTGTGAGTGCTGTATTGCAAGGAGGGGAGGACGGTAGGCTGATTGTGAGTGCTGTATTGCATGGAGGGGAGGACGGTAGGCTGATTGGGAGTGCTTTATTGTACAGTGGGGAGGACGGTAGGCTGATTGTGAGTGCTGTATTGTACAGAGGGGAGGACGGTAGGCTGATTGTGAGTGTGTATTGCATAGAAGGGAGGACGGTAGGCTGATTGTGAGTGCTGTATTGTATAGAGGGGAGGATGGTAGGCTGATTGTGAGTGTGTATTGCATGGAAGGGAGGACGGTAGGCTGATTGTGAGTGCTGTATTGTATAGAGGGGAGGACGGTAGGCTGATTGTGAGTGTTGTATTGTACAGTGGGGAGGACGGTAGGCTGATTGTGAGTGCTGTATTGTACAGTGGGGAGGACGGTAGGCTGATTGTGAGTGTTGTATTGTACAGTGGGGCGGACGGTATGCTGATTGTGAGTGCTGTATTGTACAGAGGGGAGGACATTAGGCTGATTGTGAGTGCTGTATTGCAAGGAGGGGAGGACGGTAGGCTGATTGTGAGTGCTGTATTGCATGGAGGGGAGGACGGTAGGCTGATTGGGAGTGCTTTATTGTACAGTGGGGAGGACGGTAGGCTGATTGTGAGTGCTGTATTGTACAGAGGGGAGGACGGTAGGCTGATTGTGAGTGCTGTATTGCAAGGAGGGGAGGACGGTAGGCTGATTGCGAGTGCTGTATTGCAAGGAGGGGAGGATGGCAGGGTGATTTTGTGTGCTGTATTGTACAGAGGGGAAGACGGTTCGCAGATAGGGAGTGCTGTATTGCTAGGACGGGAGGACGTTAGGCTGATTGTGAGTGTTGCATTTTACAGAGGGGAGTATGGTAGGCTGATTGTGAGTGCTGTACTTTACAGAGGGGAGTATGGTAGGCTGATTGTGAGTGTGTATTGCATGGAAGGGAGGACGGTAGGCTGATTGTGAGTGCTGTATTGTATAGAGGGGAGGATGGTAGGCAGATTGTGAGTGTTGCATTTTACAGAGGGGAGTATGGTAGGCTGATTGTGAGTGCTGTATTTTACAGAGGGGAGTATGGTAGGCTGATTGTGAGTGCTGTATTGCAAGGAAGGGAGGATGGTAGTCTGATTGTGAGTGCGGTATTGTACAGAGGGGAGGAAGGTAAGCTGATTATGAGTGCTGTATTGCCAGGAGGGGAGGACGGTAGGCTGATTGTGAGTGCCGTATTGCAAGGAGGGGAGGACGGTAGGCTGATTGTGAGTGCTGTTTTGCAAGGAGGCGAGGTCGTTAGGTTGATTGTGAGGGCTGTATTGTACAGAGGGGAGGAAGGTAGGCTGATTGTGAGTGTTGTATTTTACAGAGGGGAGTATGGTAGGCTGATTGTGAGTGCTGCATAGCAAGGAAGGTAGGATGGTAGTCTGATTATGAGTGCGGTATTGCACAGAGCATAGGAAGGTAGGCTGATTATGAGTGCTGTATTGCCAGGAGGTGAGGACAGAAGGCTGATTGTGAGTGCTGTATTGTATAGAGGGGAGGATGGTAGGCTGATTGTGAGTGCTGTATTGCACGGAGGGGAGGACGGTAGGCAAATTGTGAGTGCTGTATTGTACAGAGGGGAGGACGTTAGGCTGATTGTGAGTGCTGTATAGCAAGGAGGGGAGGATGGTAGGCTGATTGTGAGCGCTGTATTGCAAGGAGGGGAGTACGGTAGGGTGATTGTGAGTGCTGCATTGCAAGGAGGGGAGGACGGGAGGCTGATGGTGAGTGCTGTATTGTACAGAGGGGAGGATGGTAGGCTGTTTGTGTGTGCTGTATTGTACAGAGGGGAGAACGGTAGACTGATTGTGAGTGCTGTATTGTACAGAAGGGAGGATGGTAGGCTGATTGTGAGTGTGTATTGCATGGAAGAGAGGACGGTAGGCTGATTGTGAGTGCTGTATTGTACAGAGGGGAGGACGGTAGGCTCATTGTGAGTGTTGTATTGCAGGTAGGGGAGGACTGTAGGCTGATTGTGAGTGGTGTATTGCAAGGAGGGGAGGATGTTAGGCTGTTTGTGAGTGCTGTATTGTACAGAGGGGAGGATGGTAGGCTGTTTGTGAGTGGTGTATTGCAAGGAGGGGAGGATGGTAGGCTGATTGTGAGCGCTGTATTGCAAGGAGGGGAGTACGGTAGGGTGATTGTGAGTGCTGCATTGCAAGGAGGGGAGGACGGGAGGCTGATGGTGAGTGCTGTATTGTACAGAGGGGAGGATGGTAGGCTGATTGTGAGTGTGTATTGTATAGAGGGGAGGATGGTAGGCTGATTGTGAGTGCTGTATTGTACAGAGGGGAGGACGGTAGGCTGATTGTGAGTGTGTATTGCATAGAAGGGAGGACGGTAGGCTGATTGTGAGTGCTGTATTGTATAGAGGTGAGGATGGTAGGCTGATTGTGAGTGCTGTATTGTACAGAGGGGAGGATGGTAGGCTGATTGTGAGTGTGTATTGCATGGAAGGGAGGATGGTAGGCTGATTGTGAGTGCTGTATTGTATAGAGGGGAGGACGGTAGGCTGATTGTGAGTGTTGTATTGTACAGTGGGGAGGACGGTAGGCTGATTGTGAGTGCTGTATTGTACAGTGGGGAGGACGGTAGGCTGATTGTGAGTGTTGTATTGTACAGTGGGGCGGACGGTATGCTGATTGTGAGTGCTGTATTGTACAGAGGGGAGGACATTAGGCTGATTGTGAGTGCTGTATTGCAAGGAGGGGAGGACGGTAGGCTGATTGTGAGTGCTGTATTGCATGGAGGGGAGGACGGTAGGCTGATTGGGAGTGCTTTATTGTACAGTGGGGAGGACGGTAGGCTGATTGTGAGTGCTGTATTGTACAGAGGGGAGGACGGTAGGCTCATTGTGAGTGCTGTATTGCAAGGAGGGGAGGACGGTAGGCTGATTGCGAGTGCTGTATTGCAAGGAGGGGAGGATGGCAGGGTGATTTTGTGTGCTGTATTGTACAGAGGGGAAGACGGTTCGCAGATAGGGACTGCTGTATTGCTAGGACGGGAGGACGTTAGGCTGATTGTGAGTGTTGCATTTTACAGAGGGGAGTATGGTAGGCTGATTGTGAGTGCTGTACTTTACAGAGGGGAGTATGGTAGGCTGATTGTGAGTGTGTATTGCATGGAAGGGAGGACGGTAGGCTGATTGTGAGTGCTGTATTGTATAGAGGGGAGGATGGTAGGCAGATTGTGAGTGTTGCATTTTACAGAGGGGAGTATAGTAGGCTGATTGTGAGTGCTGTATTTTACAGAGGGGAGTATGGTAGGCTGATTGTGAGTGCTGTATTGCAAGGAAGGGAGGATGGTAGTCTGATTGTGAGTGCGGTATTGTACAGAGGGGAGGAAGGTAAGCTGATTATGAGTGCTGTATTGCCAGGAGGGGAGGACGGTAGGCTGATTGTGAGTGCCGTATTGCAAGGAGGGGAGGACGGTAGGCTGATTGTGAGTGCTGTTATGCAAGGAGGCGAGGTCGTTAGGTTGATTGTGAGGGCTGTATTGTACAGAGGGGAGGAAGGTAGGCTGATTGTGAGTGTTGTATTTTACAGAGGGGAGTATGGTAGGCTGATTGTGAGTGCTGTATAGCAAGGAAGGTAGGATGGTAGTCTGATTATGAGTGCGGTATTGTACAGAGCATAGGAAGGTAGGCTGATTATGAGTGCTGTATTGCCAGGAGGTGAGGACAGAAGGCTGATTGTGAGTGCTGTATTGTACAGAGGGGAGGATGGTAGGCTGATTGTGAGTGCTGTATTGCACGGAGGGGAGGACGGTAGGCAAATTGTGAGTGCTGTATTGTACAGAGGGGAGGACGTTAGGCTGATTGTGAGTGCTGTATAGCAAGGAGGGGAGGATGGTAGGCTGATTGTGAGCGCTGTATTGCAAGGAGGGGAGTACGGTAGGGTGATTGTGAGTGCTGCATTGCAAGGAGGGGAAGACGGGAGGCTGATGGTGAGTGCTGTATTGTACAGAGGGGAGGATGGTAGGCTGTTTGTGTGTGCTGTATTGTACAGAGGGGAGAACGGTAGACTGATAGTGAGTGCTGTATTGTACAGAAGGGAGGATGGTAGGCTGATTGTGAGTGTGTATTGCATGGAAGAGAGGACGGTAGGCTGATTGTGAGTGCTGTATTGTACAGAGGGGAGGACGGTAGGCTGATTGTGAGTGCTGTATTGTATAGAGGGGAGGACGGTAGGCTGATTGTGAGTGTTGTATTGTACAGTGGGGAGGACGGTAGGCTGATTGTGAGTGCTGTATTGTACAGTGGGGAGGACGGTAGGCTGATTGTGAATGTTGTATTGTACAGTGGGGCGGACGGTAGGCTGATTGTGAGTGCTGTATTGTACAGAGGGGAGGACATTAGGCTGATTGTGAGTGCTGTATTGCAAGGAGGGGAGGACGGTAGGCTGATTGTGAGTGCTGTATTGCATGGAGGGGAGGACGGTAGGCTGATTGGGAGTGCTTTATTGTACAGTGGGGAGGACGGTAGGCTGATTGTGAGTGCTGTATTGTACAGAGGGGAGGACGGTAGGCTGATTGTGAGTGCTGTATTGCAAGGAGGGGAGGACGGTAGGCTGATTGCGAGTGCTGTATTGCAAGGAGGGGAGGATGGCAGGGTGATTTTGTGTGCTGTATTGTACAGAGGGGAAGACGGTACGCAGATAGGGAGTGCTGTATTGCTAGGACGGGAGGACGTTAGGCTGATTGTGAGTGTTGCATTTTACAGAGGGGAGTATGGTAGGCTGATTGTGAGTGCTGTACTTTACAGAGGGGAGTATGGTAGGCTGATTGTGAGTGAGTATTGCATGGAAGGGAGGACGGTAGGCTGATTGTGAGTGCTGTATTGTATAGAGGGGAGGATGGTAGGCAGATTGTGAGTGTTGCATTTTACAGAGGGGAGTATGGTAGGCTGATTGTGAGTGCTGTATTTTACAGAGGGGAGTATGGTAGGCTGATTGTGAGTGCTGTATTGCAAGGAAGGGAGTATGGTAGTCTGATTGTGAGTGCGGTATTGTACAGAGGGGAGGAAGGTAAGCTGATTATGAGTGCTGTATTGCCAGGAGGGGAGGACGGTAGGCTGATTGTGAGTGCCGTATTGCAAGGAGGGGAGGACGGTAGGCTGATTGTGAGTGCTGTTTTGCAACGAGGCGAGGTCGTTAGGTTGATTGTGAGGGCTGTATTGTACAGAGGGGAGGAAGGTAGGCTGATTGTGAGTGTTGTATTTTACAGAGGGGAGTATGGTAGGCTGATTGTGAGTGCTGTATAGCAAGGAAGGTAGGATGGTAGTCTGATTATGAGTGCGGTATTGTACAGAGCATAGGAAGGTAGGCTGATTATGAGTGCTGTATTGCCAGGAGGTGAGGACAGAAGGCTGATTGTGAGTGCTGTATTGTACAGAGGGGAGGACGTTAGGCTGATTGTGAGTGCTGTATAGCAAGGAGGGGAGGATGGTAGGCTGATTGTGAGCGCTGTATTGCAAGGAGGGGAGTACGGTAGGGTGATTGTGAGTGCTGCATTGCAAGGAGGGGAGGACGGGAGGCTGATGGTGAGTGCTGTATTGTACAGAGGGGAGGATGGTAGGCTGTTTGTGTGTGCTGTATTGTACAGAGGGGAGAACGGTAGACTGATTGTGAGTGCTGTATTGTACAGAAGGGAGGATGGTAGGCTGATTGTGAGTGTGTATTGCATGGAAGAGAGGACGGTAGGCTGATTGTGAGTGCTGTATTGTACAGAGGGGAGGACGGTAGGCTCATTGTGAGTGTTGTATTGCAGGTAGGGGAGGACTGTAGGCTGATTGTGAGTGGTGTATTGCAAGGAGGGGAGAATGTTAGGCTGTTTGTGAGTGCTGTATTGTACAGAGGGGAGGATGGTAGGCTGATTGTGAGTGGTGTATTGCAAGGAGGGGAGGATGGTAGGCTGATTGTGAGCGCTGTATTGCAAGGAGGGGAGTACGGTAGGGTGATTGTGAGTGCTGCATTGCAAGGAGGGGAGGACGGGAGGCTGATGGTGAGTGCTGTATTGTACAGAGGGGAGGATGGTAGGCTGATTGTGAGTGCTGTATTGTATAGAGGGGAGGATGGTAAGCTGATTGTGAGTTCTGTATTGTACAGAGGGGAGGACGGTAGGCTGATTGTGAGTGTGTATTGCATGGAAGGGAGGATGGTAGGCTGATTGTGAGCGCTGTATTGCAAGGAGGGGAGTACGGTAGGGTGATTGTGAGTGCTGCATTGCAAGGAGGGGAGGACGGGAGGCTGATGGTGAGTGCTGTATTGTACAGAGGGGAGGATGGTAGGCTGTTTGTGTGTGCTGTATTGTACAGAGGGGAGAACGGTAGACTGATTGTGAGTGCTGTATTGTACAGAAGGGAGGATGGTAGGCTGATTGTGAGTGTGTATTGCATGGAAGGGAGGACGGTAGGTTGATTTTGAGTTCTGTATTGTACAGAGGGGAGGACGGTAGGCTGATTGTGAGTGTGTATTGCATGGAAGGGAGGACGGTAGGCTGATTGTGAGTGCTGTATTGTATAGAGGGGAGGATGGTAGGCTGATTGTGAGTGCTGTATTGTACAGAGGGGAGGATGGTAGGCTGATTGTGAGTGTGTATTGCATGGAAGGGAGGACGGTAGGCTGATTGTGAGAGCTGTATTGTATAGAGGGGAGGATGGTAGGCTGATTGTGAGTGCTGTATTGTACAGAGGGGAGGACGGTAGGCTGATTGTGAGTGCTGTATTGTATAGAGGGGAGGACGGTAGGCTGATTGTGAGTTCTGTATTGTACAGAGGGGATGACGGTAGGCTGATTCTGAGTGCTGTATTGCAAGGAGGGGAGGACTGTAGGCTGATTATGAGTGCTGTATTGCAAGGAGGGGAGGACGGTAGGCTGCTTGTGAGTGCTGTAATGCAAGGAGGGGAGGATGGTAGGGTGATTGTGAGTGCTGTATTGCAAGGAGGGGAGGACGGTAGGCTGATTGTGAGTGCTGTATTGTACAGTGGGGAGGACGGTAGGCTGATTGTGAGTGCTGTATTGTACAGAGGGGAGGATGGTAGGCTGATTGTGAGTGCTGTATTGCAAGGAGGGGAGGACGGTAGGCTGATTGCAAGTGCTGTATTGCAAGGAGGGGAGGAAGGTAGGCTGATTGTGATTGCTGTATTGTACAGAGGGGATGACGGTAGGCTGTTTGTGAGTGCTGTATTGCTAGGACGGGAGGACGGTAGGCTGAATGTGAGTGCTGTATTGCAAGGAGGGGAGGACGGTAGGCTGATTGTGAGTGTTGTATTGTACAGTGGGGAGGACGGTTGGCTGATTGTGAGTGCTGTATTGTACAGAGGGGAGGACATTAGGCTGATTGTGAGTGCTGTAATGCAAGGAGGGTAGAATGGTAGGCTGAATGTGATTGCTGTATTGCATGGAGGGTAGGATGGTAGGCTAATTGTGAGTGCTGTATTGTGCAGAGGGGAGGACGGTAGGCTGATTTTGAGCGCTGTATTGCAAGGAGGGGAGTACGGTAGGGTGATTGTGAGTGCTGCATTGCAAGGAGGGGAGGACGGGAGGCTGATGGTGAGTGCTGTATTGTACAGAGGGGAGGATGGTAGTCTGATTATGAGTGCTGTCTTGCCAGGAGGGGAGGACGGTAGGCTGATTGTGAGTGCTGTATTGCAATGAGGGGAGGACGGTAGGCTGATTGTGAGTGCTGCATTGCAAGGAGGGGAGGACGGTAGGCTGATTGGGAGTGCTGTATTGTACAGTGGGGAGGACGGTAGGCTGATTGTGAGTGCTGTATTGTACAGAGGGGAGGACGGTAGGCTGATTGTGAGTGCTGTATTGCAAGGAGGGGAGGACGGTAGGCTGATTGCGAGTGCTGTATTGCAAGGAGGGGAGGACGGTAGGCTGATTGTGAATGCTGTATTGTACAGAGGGGAAGACGGTACGCAGATAGGGAGTGCAGTATTGCTAGGACGGGAGGACGTTAGGCTGATTGTGAGTGCTGTATTGTACAGAGGGGAGGATGGTAGGCTGATTGTGAGTGTTGCATTTTACAGAGGGGAGTATGGTAGGCTGATTGTGAGTGCCGTACTTTACAGAGGGGAGTATGGTAGGCTGATTGTGAGTGCTGTATTGTATAGAGGGGAGGATGGTAGGCAGATTGTGAGTGCTGTATTGTACAGAGGGGAGGATGGTAGGCTGATTGCGAGTGTTGCATTTTACAGAGGGGAGTATGGTAGGCTGATTGTGAGTGCTGTATTTTACAGAGGGGAGTATGGTAGGCTGATTGTGAGTGCTGTATTGCAAGGAAGGGAGGATGGTAGTCTGATTGTGAGTGCGGTATTGCAAGGAGGGGAGTACGGTAGGGTGATTGTGAGTGCTGCATTGCAAGGAGGGGAGGACGGGAGGCTGATGGTGAGTGCTGTATTGTACAGAGGGGAGGATGGTAGGCTGATTGTGAGTGCTGTATTGTATAGAGGGGAGGATGGTAAGCTGATTGTGAGTTCTGTATTGTACAGAGGGGAGGACGGTAGGCTGATTGTGAGTGTGTATTGCATGGAAGGGAGGATGGTAGGCTGATTGTGAGCGCTGTATTGCAAGGAGGGGAGTACGGTAGGGTGATTGTGAGTGCTGCATTGCAAGGAGGGGAGGACGGGAGGCTGATGGTGAGTGCTGTATTGTACAGAGGGGAGGATGGTAGGCTGTTTGTGTGTGCTGTATTGTACAGAGGGGAGAACGGTAGACTGATTGTGAGTGCTGTATTGTACAGAAGGGAGGATGGTAGGCTGATTGTGAGTGTGTATTGCATGGAAGGGAGGACGGTAGGCTGATTTTGAGTTCTGTATTGTACAGAGGGGAGGACTGTAGGCTGATTGTGAGTGTGTATTGCATGGAAGGGAGGACGGTAGGGTGATTGTGAGTGCTGTATTGTATAGAGGGGAGGATGGTAGGCTGATTGTGAGTGCTGTATTGTACAGAGGGGAGGATGGTAGGCTGATTGTGAGTGTGTATTGCATGGAAGGGAGGACGGTAGGCTGATTGTGAGTGCTGTATTGTATAGAGGGGAGGACGGTAGGCTGATTGTGAGTGCTGTATTGTACAGAGGGGAGGATGGTAGGCTGATTGCGAGTGTTGCATTTTACAGAGGGGAGTATGGTAGGCTGATTGTGAGTGCTGTAATTTACAGAGGGGAGTATGGTAGGCTGATTGTGAGTGCTGTATTGCAAGGAAGGGAGGATGGTAGTCTGATTGTGAGTGCGGTATTGTACAGAGGGGAGGAAGGTAAGCTGATTATGAGTGCTGTATTGCCAGGAGGGGAGGACGGTAGGCTGATTGTGAGTGCCGTATTGCAAGGAGGGGAGGACGGTAGGCTGATTGTGAGTGCTGTTTTGCAAGGAGGCGAGGTCGTTAGGTTGATTGTGAGGGCTGTATTGTACAGAGGGGAGGAAGGTAGGCTGATTGTGAGTGTTGTATTTTACAGAGGGGAGTATGGTAGGCTGATTGTGAGTGCTGTATAGCAAGGAAGGTAGGATGGTAGTCTGATTATGAGTGCGGTATTGCACAGAGCATAGGAAGGTAGGCTGATTATGAGTGCTGTATTGCCAGGAGGTGAGGACAGAAGGCTGATTGTGAGTGCTGTATTGTATAGAGGGGAGGATGGTAGGCTGATTGTGAGTGCTGTATTGCACGGAGGGGAGGACGGTAGGCAAATTGTGAGTGCTGTATTGTACAGAGGGGAGGACGTTAGGCTGATTGTGAGTGCTGTATAGCAAGGAGGGGAGGATGGTAGGCTGATTGTGAGCGCTGTATTGCAAGGAGGGGAGTACGGTAGGGTGATTGTGAGTGCTGCATTGCAAGGAGGGGAGGACGGGAGGCTGATGGTGAGTGCTGTATTGTACAGAGGGGAGGATGGTAGGCTGATTGTGAGTGCTGTATTGTATAGAGGGGAGGATGGTAAGCTGATTGTGAGTTCTGTATTGTACAGAGGGTAGGACGGTAGGCTGATTGTGAGTGTGTATTGCATGGAAGGGAGGATGGTAGGCTGATTGTGAGCGCTGTATTGCAAGGAGGGGAGTACGGTAGGGTGATTGTGAGTGCTGCATTGCAAGGAGGGGAGGACGTGAGGCTGATGGTGAGTGCTGTATTGTACAGAGGGGAGGATGGTAGGCTGTTTGTGTGTGCTGTATTGTACAGAGGGGAGAACGGTAGACTGATTGTGAGTGCTGTATTGTACAGAAGGGAGGATGGTAGGCTGATTGCGAGTGTGTATTGCATGGAAGGGAGGACGGTAGGCTGATTTTGAGTTCTGTATTGTACAGAGGGGAGGACGGTAGGCTGATTGTGAGTGTGTATTGCATGGAAGGGAGGACGGTAGGCTGATTGTGAGTGCTGTATTGTATAGAGGGGAAGATGGTAGGCTGATTGTGAGTGCTGTATTGTACAGAGGGGAGGACGGTAGGCTGATTGTGAGTGTGTATTGCATGGAAGGGAGGACGGTAGGCTGATTGTGAGTGCTGTATTGTATAGAGGGGAAGATGGTAGGCTGATTGTGAGTGCTGTATTGTACAGAGGGGAGGATGGTAGGCTGATTGTGAGTGCTGTATTGTACAGAGGGAGGATGGTAGGCTGATTGTGAGTGTGTATTGCATGGAAGGGAGGACGGTAGGCTGATTGTGAGTGCTGTATTGTATAGAGGGGAGGACGGTAGGCTGATTGTGAGTGCTGTATTGTACAGAGGGGAGGATGGTAGGCTGATTGCGAGTGTTGCATTTTACAGAGGGGAGTATGGTAGGCTGATTGTGAGTGCTGTAATTTACAGAGGGGAGTATGGTAGGCTGATTGTGAGTGCTGTATTGCAAGGAAGGGAGGATGGTAGTCTGATTGTGAGTGCGGTATTGTACAGAGGGGAGGAAGGTAAGCTGATTATGAGTGCTGTATTGCCAGGAGGGGAGGACGGTAGGCTGATTGTGAGTGCCGTATTGCAAGGAGGGGAGGACGGTAGGCTGATTGTGAGTGCTGTTTTGCAAGGAGGCGAGGTCGTTAGGTTGATTGTGAGGGCTGTATTGTACAGAGGGGAGGAAGGTAGGCTGATTGTGAGTGTTGTATTTTACAGAGGGGAGTATGGTAGGCTGATTGTGAGTGTGTATAGCAAGGAAGGTAGGATGGTAGTCTGATTATGAGTGCGGTATTGCACAGAGCATAGGAAGGTAGGCTGATTATGAGTGCTGTATTGCCAGGAGGTGAGGACAGAAGGCTGATTGTGAGTGCTGTATTATATAGAGGGGAGGATGGTAGGCTGATTGTGAGTGCTGTATTGCACGGAGGGGAGGACGGTAGGCGAATTGTGAGTGCTGTATTGTACAGAGGGGAGGACGTTAGGCTGATTGTGAGTGCTGTATAGCAAGGAGGGGAGGATGGTAGGCTGATTGTGAGCGCTGTATTGCAAGGAGGAGAGTACGGTAGGGTGATTGTGAGTGCTGCATTGCAAGGAGGGGAGGACGGGAGGCTGATGGTGAGTGCTGTATTGTACAGAGGGGAGGATGGTAGGCTGATTGTGAGTGCTGTATTGTATAGAGGGGAGGATGGTAAGCTGATTGTGAGTTCTGTATTGTACAGAGGGTAGGACGGTAGGCTGATTGTGAGTGTGTATTGCATGGAAGGGAGGATGGTAGGCTGATTGTGAGCGCTGTATTGCAAGGAGGGGAGTACGGTAGGGTGATTGTGAGTGCTGCATTGCAAGGAGGGGAGGACGTGAGGCTGATGGTGAGTGCTGTATTGTACAGAGGGGAGGATGGTAGGGTGTTTGTGTGTGCTGTATTGTACAGAGGGGAGAACGGTAGACTGATTGTGAGTGCTGTATTGTACAGAAGGGAGGATGGTAGGCTGATTGTGAGTGTGTATTGCATGGAAGGGAGGACGGTAGGCTGATTTTGAGTTCTGTATTGTACAGAGGGGAGGACGGTAGGCTGATTGTGAGTGTGTATTGCATGGACGGGAGGACGGTAGGCTGATTGTGAGTGCTGTATTGTATAGAGGGGAAGATGGTAGGCTGATTGTGAGTGCTGTATTGTACAGAGGGGAGGATGGTAGGCTGATTGTGAGTGCTGTATTGCATGGAGGGGAGGATGGTAGGCTGATTCTGAGTGCTGTATTGTACAGAGGGGAGGATGGTAGGCTGATTGTGAGTGGTGTATTGCAAGGAGGGGAGGATGGTAGGCTGATTGTGAGCGCTGTATTGCAAGGAGGGGAGTACGGTAGGGTGATTGTGAGTGCTGCATTGCAAGGAGGGGAGGATGGTAGGCTGATTGTGAGCGCTGTATTGCAAGGAGGGGAGTACGGTAGGGTGATTGTGAGTGCTGCATTGTACAGAGGGGAGGACGGTAGGCTGATTCTGAGTGCTGTATTGCAAGGAGGGGAGGACGGTAGGCTGATTGTGAGCGCTGTATTGCAAGGAGGGGAGTACGGTAGGGTGATTGTGAGTGCTGCATTGCAAGGAGGGGAGGACGGGAGGCTGATGGTGAGTGCTGTATTGTACAGAGGGGAGAACGGTAGACTGATTGTGAGTGCTGTAATGTACAGAAGGGAGGATGGTAGGCTGATTGTGAGTGTGTATTGCATGGAAGAGAGGACGGTAGGCTGATTGTGAGTGCTGTATTGTACAGAGGGGAGGACGGTAGGCTCATTGTGAGTGTTGTATTGCAGGTAGGGGAGGACGGTAGGCTGATTGTGAGTGGTGTATTGCAAGGAGGGGAGGATGTTAGGCTGTTTGTGAGTGCTGTATTGTACAGAGGGGAGGATGGTAGGCTGATTGTGAGTGGTGTATTGCAAGGAGGGGAGGATGGTAGGCTGATTGTGAGCGCTGTATTGCAAGGAGGGGAGTACAGTAGGGTGATTGTGAGTGCTGCATTGCAAGGAGGGGAGGACGGGAGGCTGATGGTGAGTGCTGTATTGTACAGAGGGGAGGATGGTAGGCTGATTGTGAGTGCTGTATTGTATAGAGGGGAGGATGGTAAGCTGATTGTGAGTTCTGTATTGTACAGAGGGTAGGATGGTAGGCTGATTGTGAGTGTGTATTGCATGGAAGGGAGGATGGTAGGCTGATTGTGAGCGCTGTATTGCAAGGAGGGGAGTACGGTAGGGTGATTGTGAGTGCTGCATTGCAAGGAGGGGAGGACGTGAGGCTGATGGTGAGTGCTGTATTGTACAGAGGGGAGGATGGTAGGCTGTTTGTGTGTGCTGTATTGTACAGAGGGGAGAACGGTAGACTGATTGTGAGTGCTGTATTGTACAGAAGGGAGGACGGTAGGCTGATTGTGAGTGCTGTATTGTATAGAGGGGAGGATGGTAGGCTGATTGTGAGTGCTGTTTTGTACAGAGGGGAGGATGGTAGGCTGATTGTGAGTACTGTATTGCATGGAGGGGAGGATGGTAGGCTGATTGTGAGTACTGTATTGTACAGAGGGGAGGACGGTAGGCTGATTCTGAGTGCTGTATTGCAAGGAGGGGAGGACGGTAGGCTGATTGTGAGTGCTGTATTGCAAGGAGGGGAGGACGGTAGGCTGATTGTGAGTGCTGCATTGCAAGGAGGGGAGGATGGTAGGCTGATTGGGAGTGCTGTATTGTACAGTGGGGAGGACGGTAGGCTGATTGTGAGTGCTGTATTGTACAGAGGGGAGGACAGTAGGCTGATTGTGAGTGCTGTATTGCAAGGAGGGGAGGACGGTAGGCTGATTGCGAGTGCTGTATTGCAAGGAGGGGAGGATGGCAGGGTGATTTTGTGTGCTGTATTGTACAGAGGGGAAGACGGTACGCAGATAGGGAGTGCTGTATTGCTAGGACGGGAGGACGTTAGGCTGATTGTGAGTGCTGTATTGTACAGAGGGGAGGATGGTAGGCTGATTGTGAGTGTTGCATTTTACAGAGGGGAGTATGGTAGGCTGATTGTGAGTGCTGTACTTTACAGAGGGGAGTATGGTAGGCTGATTGTGAGTGTGTATTGCATGGAAGGGAGGACGGTAGGCTGATTGTGAGTGCTGTATTGTATAGAGGGGAGGATGGTAGGCAGATTGTGAGTGTTGCATTTTACAGAGGGGAGTATGGTAGGCTGATTGTGAGTGCTGTATTTTACAGAGGGGAGTATGGTAGGCTGATTGTGAGTGCTGTATTGCAAGGAAGGGAGGATGGTAGTCTGATTGTGAGTGCGGTATTGTACAGAGGGGAGGAAGGTAAGCTGATTATGAGTGCTGTATTGCCAGGAGGGGAGGACGGTAGGCTGATTGTGAGTGCCGTATTGCAAGGAGGGGAGGACGGTAGGCTGATTGTGAGTGCTGTTTTGCAAGGAGGCGAGGTCGTTAGGTTGATTGTGAGGGCTGTATTGTACAGAGGGGAGGAAGGTAGGCTGATTGTGAGTGTTGTATTTTACAGAGGGGAGTATGGTAGGCTGATTGTGAGTGCTGTATAGCAAGTAAGGTAGGATGGTAGTCTGATTATGAGTGCGGTATTGCACAGAGCATAGGAAGGTAGGCTGATTATGAGTGCTGTATTGCCAGGAGGTGAGGACAGAAGGCTGATTGTGAGTGCTGTATTGTATAGAGGGGAGGATGGTAGGCTGATTGTGAGTGCTGTATTGCACGGAGGGGAGGACGGTAGGCAAATTGTGAGTGCTGTATTGTACAGAGGGGAGGACGTTAGGCTGATTGTGAGTGCTGTATAGCAAGGAGGGGAGGATGGTAGGCTGATTGTGAGCGCTGTATTGCAAGGAGGGGAGTACGGTAGGGTGATTGTGAGTGCTGCATTGCAAGGAGGGGAGGACGGGAGGCTGATGGTGAGTGCTGTATTGTACAGAGGGGAGGATGGTAGGCTGTTTGTGTGTGCTGTATTGTACAGAGGGGAGAACGGTAGACTGATTGTGAGTGCTGTATTGTACAGAAGGGAGGATGGTAGGCTGATTGTGAGTGTGTATTGCATGGAAGAGAGGACGGTAGGCTGATTGTGAGTGCTGTATTGTACAGAGGGGAGGACGGTAGGCTCATTGTGAGTGTTGTATTGCAGGTAGGGGAGGACTGTAGGCTGATTGTGAGTGGTGTATTGCAAGGAGGGGAGGATGTTAGGCTGTTTGTGAGTGCTGTATTGTACAGAGGGGAGGATGGTAGGCTGATTGTGAGTGGAGTATTGCAAGGAGGGGAGGATGGTAGGCTGATTGTGAGCGCTGTATTGCAAGGAGGGGAGTACGGTAGGGTGATTGTGAGTGCTGCATTGCAAGGAGGGGAGGACGGGAGGCTGATGGTGAGTGCTGTATTGTACAGAGGGGAGGATGGTAGGCTGATTGTGAGTGCTGTATTGTATAGAGGGGAGGATGGTAAGCTGATTGTGAGTTCTGTATTGTACAGAGGGGAGGACGGTAGGCTGATTGTGAGTGTGTATTGCATGGAAGGGAGGATGGTAGGCTGATTGTGAGCGCTGTATTGCAAGGAGGGGAGTACGGTAGGGTGATTGTGAGTGCTGCATTGCAATGAGGGGAGGACGTGAGGCTGATGGTGAGTGCTGTATTGTACAGAGGGGAGGATGGTAGGCTGTTTGTGTGTGCTGTATTGTACAGAGGGGAGAACGGTAGACTGATTGTGAGTGCTGTATTGTACAGAAGGGAGGATGGTAGGCTGATTGTGAGTGTGTATTGCATGGAAGGGAGGACGGTAGGCTGATTTTGAGTTCTGTATTGTACAGAGGGGAGGACGGTAGGCTGATTGTGAGTGTGTATTGCATAGAAGGGAGGACGGTAGGCTGATTGTGAGCGCTGTATTGCAAGGAGGGGAGGACGGGAGGCTGATGGTGAGTGCTGTATTGTACAGAGGGGAGGATGGTAGGCTGATTGTGAGTGCTGTATTGTATAGAGGGGAGGATGGTAAGCTGATTGTGAGTTCTGTATTGTACAGAGGGGAGGACGGTAGGCTGATTGTGAGTGTGTATTGCATGGAAGGGAGGATGGTAGGCTGATTGTGAGCGCTGTATTGCAAGGAGGGGAGTACGGTAGGGTGATTGTGAGTGCTGCATTGCAAGGATTGGAGGACGGGAGGCTGATGGTGAGTGCTGTATTGTACAGAGGGGAGGATGGTAGGCTGTTTGTGTGTGCTGTATTGTACAGAGGGGAGAACGGTAGACTGATTGTGAGTGCTGTATTGTACAGAAGGGAGGATGGTAGGCTGATTGTGAGTGTGTATTGCATGGAAGGGAGGACGGTAGGCTGATTGTGAGTGCTGTATTGTATAGAGGGGAGGATGGTAGGCTGATTGTGAGTGCTGTATTGTACAGAGGGGAGGATGGTAGGCTGATTGTGAGTGTGTATTGCATGGAAGGGAGGACGGTAGGCTGATTGTGAGTGCTGTATTGTATAGAGGGGAGGATGGTAGGCTGATTGTGAGTGCTGTATTGTACAGAGGGGAGGACGGTAGGCTGATTGTGAGTGCTGTATTGTATAGAGGGGAGGACGGTAGGCTGATTGTGAGTGCTGTATTGTACAGAGGGGATGACGGTAGGCTGATTCTGAGTGCTGTATTGCAAGGAGGGGAGGACTGTAGGCTGATTATGAGTGCTGTATTGCAAGGAGGGGAGGACGGTAGGCTGCTTGTGAGTGCTGTAATGCAAGGAGGGGAGGATGGTAGGGTGATTGTGAGTGCTGTATTGCAAGGAGGGGAGGACGGTAGGCTGATTGTGAGTGCTGTATTGTACAGTGGGGAGGACGGTAGGCTGATTGTGAGTGCTGTATTGTACAGAGGGGAGGATGGTAGGCTGATTGTGAGTGCTGTATTGCAAGGAGGGGAGGACGGTAGGCTGATTGCGAGTGCTGTATTGCAAGGAGGGGAGGAAGGTAGGCTGATTGTGAATGCTGTATTGTACAGAGGGGATGACGGTAGGCTGTTTGTGAGTGCTGTATTGCTAGGACGGGAGGACGGTAGGCTGAATGTGAGTGCTGTATTGCAAGGAGGGGAGGACGGTAGGCTGATTGTGAGTGTTGTATTGTACAGTGGGGAGGACGGTAGGCTGATTGTGAGTGCTGTATTGTACAGAGGGGAGGACATTAGGCTGATTGTGAGTGCTGTAATGCAAGGAGGGTAGAATGGTAGGCTGAATGTGATTGCTGTATTGCATGGAGGGTAGGATGGTAGGCTAATTGTGAGTGCTGTATTGTGCAGAGGGGAGGAAGGTAAGCTGATTATGAGTGCTGTATTGCCAGGAGGGGAGGACGGTAGGCTGATTGTGAGTGCCGTATTGCAAGGAGGGGAGGACGGTAGGCTGATTGTGAGTGCTGTTTTGCAAGGAGGCGAGGTCGTTAGGTTGATTGTGAGGGCTGTATTGTACAGAGGGGAGGAAGGTAGGCTGATTGTGAGTGTTGTATTTTACAGAGGGGAGTATGGTAGGCTGATTGTGAGTGCTGTATAGCAAGGAAGGTAGGATGGTAGTCTGATTATGAGTGCGGTATTGCACAGAGCATAGGAAGGTAGGCTGATTATGAGTGCTGTATTGCCAGGAGGTGAGGACAGAAGGCTGATTGTGAGTGCTGTATTGTATAGAGGGGAGGATGGTAGGCTGATTGTGAGTGCTGTATTGCACGGAGGGGAGGACGGTAGGCAAATTGTGAGTGCTGTATTGTACAGAGGGGAGGACGTTAGGCTGACTGTGAGTGCTGTATAGCAAGGAGGGGAGGATGGTAGGCTGATTGTGAGCGCTGTATTGCAAGGAGGGGAGTACGGTAGGGTGATTGTGAGTGCTGCATTGCAAGGAGGGGAGGACGGGAGGCTGATGGTGAGTGCTGTATTGTACAGAGGGGAGGATGGTAGGCTGTTTGTGTGTGCTGTATTGTACAGAGGGGAGAACGGTAGACTGATTGTGAGTGCTGTATTGTACAGAAGGGAGGATGGTAGGCTGATTGTGAGTGTGTATTGCATGGAAGAGAGGACGGTAGGCTGATTGTGAGTGCTGTATTGTACAGAGGGGAGGACGGTAGGCTCATTGTGAGTGTTGTATTGCAGGTAGGGGAGGACTGTAGGCTGATTGTGAGTGGTGTATTGCAAGGAGGGGAGGATGTTAGGCTGTTTGTGAGTGCTGTATTGTACAGAGGGGAGGATGGTAGGCTGATTGTGAGTGGAGTATTGCAAGGAGGGGAGGATGGTAGGCTGATTGTGAGCGCTGTATTGCAAGGAGGGGAGTACGGTAGGGTGATTGTGAGTGCTGCATTGCAAGGAGGGGAGGACGGGAGGCTGATGGTGAGTGCTGTATTGTACAGAGGGGAGGATGGTAGGCTGATTGTGAGTGCTGTATTGTATAGAGGGGAGGATGGTAAGCTGATTGTGAGTTCTGTATTGTACAGAGGGGAGGACGGTAGGCTGATTGTGAGTGTGTATTGCATGGAAGGGAGGATGGTAGGCTGATTGTGAGCGCTGTATTGCAAGGAGGGGAGTACGGTAGGGTGATTGTGAGTGCTGCATTGCAATGAGGGGAGGACGTGAGGCTGATGGTGAGTGCTGTATTGTACAGAGGGGAGGATGGTAGGCTGTTTGTGTGTGCTGTATTGTACAGAGGGGAGAACGGTAGACTGATTGTGAGTGCTGTATTGTACAGAAGGGAGGATGGTAGGCTGATTGTGAGTGTGTATTGCATGGAAGGGAGGACGGTAGGCTGATTTTGAGTTCTGTATTGTACAGAGGGGAGGACGGTAGGCTGATTGTGAGTGTGTATTGCATAGAAGGGAGGACGGTAGGCTGATTGTGAGCGCTGTATTGCAAGGAGGGGAGGACGGGAGGCTGATGGTGAGTGCTGTATTGTACAGAGGGGAGGATGGTAGGCTGATTGTGAGTGCTGTATTGTATAGAGGGGAGGATGGTAAGCTGATTGTGAGTTCTGTATTGTACAGAGGGGAGGACGGTAGGCTGATTGTGAGTGTGTATTGCATGGAAGGGAGGATGGTAGGCTGATTGTGAGCGCTGTATTGCAAGGAGGGGAGTACGGTAGGGTGATTGTGAGTGCTGCATTGCAAGGATTGGAGGACGGGAGGCTGATGGTGAGTGCTGTATTGTACAGAGGGGAGGATGGTAGGCTGTTTGTGTGTGCTGTATTGTACAGAGGGGAGAACGGTAGACTGATTGTGAGTGCTGTATTGTACAGAAGGGAGGATGGTAGGCTGATTGTGAGTGTGTATTGCATGGAAGGGAGGACGGTAGGCTGATTGTGAGTGCTGTATTGTATAGAGGGGAGGATGGTAGGCTGATTGTGAGTGCTGTATTGTACAGAGGGGAGGATGGTAGGCTGATTGTGAGTGTGTATTGCATGGAAGGGAGGACGGTAGGCTGATTGTGAGTGCTGTATTGTATAGAGGGGAGGATGGTAGGCTGATTGTGAGTGCTGTATTGTACAGAGGGGAGGACGGTAGGCTGATTGTGAGTGCTGTATTGTATAGAGGGGAGGACGGTAGGCTGATTGTGAGTGCTGTATTGTACAGAGGGGATGACGGTAGGCTGATTCTGAGTGCTGTATTGCAAGGAGGGGAGGACTGTAGGCTGATTATGAGTGCTGTATTGCAAGGAGGGGAGGACGGTAGGCTGCTTGTGAGTGCTGTAATGCAAGGAGGGGAGGATGGTAGGGTGATTGTGAGTGCTGTATTGCAAGGAGGGGAGGACGGTAGGCTGATTGTGAGTGCTGTATTGTACAGTGGGGAGGACGGTAGGCTGATTGTGAGTGCTGTATTGTACAGAGGGGAGGATGGTAGGCTGATTGTGAGTGCTGTATTGCAAGGAGGGGAGGACGGTAGGCTGATTGCGAGTGCTGTATTGCAAGGAGGGGAGGAAGGTAGGCTGATTGTGAATGCTGTATTGTACAGAGGGGATGACGGTAGGCTGTTTGTGAGTGCTGTATTGCTAGGACGGGAGGACGGTAGGCTGAATGTGAGTGCTGTATTGCAAGGAGGGGAGGACGGTAGGCTGATTGTGAGTGTTGTATTGTACAGTGGGGAGGACGGTAGGCTGATTGTGAGTGCTGTATTGTACAGAGGGGAGGACATTAGGCTGATTGTGAGTGCTGTAATGCAAGGAGGGTAGAATGGTAGGCTGAATGTGATTGCTGTATTGCATGGAGGGTAGGATGGTAGGCTAATTGTGAGTGCTGTATTGTGCAGAGGGGAGGAAGGTAAGCTGATTATGAGTGCTGTATTGCCAGGAGGGGAGGACGGTAGGCTGATTGTGAGTGCCGTATTGCAAGGAGGGGAGGACGGTAGGCTGATTGTGAGTGCTGTTTTGCAAGGAGGCGAGGTCGTTAGGTTGATTGTGAGGGCTGTATTGTACAGAGGGGAGGAAGGTAGGCTGATTGTGAGTGTTGTATTTTACAGAGGGGAGTATGGTAGGCTGATTGTGAGTGCTGTATAGCAAGGAAGGTAGGATGGTAGTCTGATTATGAGTGCGGTATTGCACAGAGCATAGGAAGGTAGGCTGATTATGAGTGCTGTATTGCCAGGAGGTGAGGACAGAAGGCTGATTGTGAGTGCTGTATTGTATAGAGGGGAGGATGGTAGGCTGATTGTGAGTGCTGTATTGCACGGAGGGGAGGACGGTAGGCAAATTGTGAGTGCTGTATTGTACAGAGGGGAGGACGTTAGGCTGACTGTGAGTGCTGTATAGCAAGGAGGGGAGGATGGTAGGCTGATTGTGAGCGCTGTATTGCAAGGAGGGGAGTACGGTAGGGTGATTGTGAGTGCTGTATTGCAAGGAGGGGAGGACGGGAGGCTGATGGTGAGTGCTGTATTGTACAGAGGGGAGGATGGTAGGCTGTTTGTGTGTGCTGTATTGTACAGAGGGGAGAACGGTAGACTGATTGTGAGTGCTGTATTGTACAGAAGGGAGGATGGTAGGCTGATTGTGAGTGTGTATTGCATGGAAGGGAGGACGGTAGGCTGATTTTGAGTTCTGTATTGTACAGAGGGGAGGACGGTAGGCTGATTGTGAGTGTGTATTGCATAGAAGGGAGGACGGTAGGCTGATTGTGAGCGCTGTATTGCAAGGAGGGGAGGACGGGAGGCTGATGGTGAGTGCTGTATTGCAAGGAGGGGAGGACGGTAGGCTGATTGTGAGTGTTGTATTGTACAGTGGGGAGGACGGTAGGCTGATTGTGAGTGCTGTATTGTACAGAGGGGAGGACATTAGGCTGATTGTGAGTGCTGTAATGCAAGGAGGGTAGAATGGTAGGCTGAATGTGATTGCTGTATTGCATGGAGGGTAGGATGGTAGGCTAATTGTGAGTGCTGTATTGTGCAGAGGGGAGGAAGGTAAGCTGATTATGAGTGCTGTATTGCCAGGAGGGGAGGACGGTAGGCTGATTGTGAGTGCCGTATTGCAAGTAGGGGAGGACGGTAGGCTGATTGTGAGTGCTGTTTTGCAAGGAGGCGAGGTCGTTAGGTTGATTGTGAGGGCTGTATTGTACAGAGGGGAGGAAGGTAGGCTGATTGTGAGTGTTGTATTTTACAGAGGGGAGTATGGTAGGCTGATTGTGAGTGCTGTATAGCAAGGAAGGTAGGATGGTAGTCTGATTATGAGTGCGGTATTGCACAGAGCATAGGAAGGTAGGCTGATTATGAGTGCTGTATTGCCAGGAGGTGAGGACAGAAGGCTGATTGTGAGTGCTGTATTGTATAGAGGGGAGGATGGTAGGCTGATTGTGAGTGCTGTATTGCACGGAGGGGAGGACGGTAGGCAAATTGTGAGTGCTGTATTGTACAGAGGGGAGGACGTTAGGCTGATTGTGAGTGCTGTATAGCAAGGAGGGGAGGATGGTAGGCTGATTGTGAGCGCTGTATTGCAAGGAGGGGAGTACGGTAGGGTGATTGTGAGTGCTGTATTGCAAGGAGGGGAGGACGGGAGGCTGATGGTGAGTGCTGTATTGTACAGAGGGGAGGATGGTAGGCTGTTTGTGTGTGCTGTATTGTACAGAGGGGAGAACGGTAGACTGATTGTGAGTGCTGTATTGTACAGAAGGGAGGAGGGTAGGCTGATTGTGAGTGTGTATTGCATGGAAGAGAGGACGGTAGGCTGATTGTGAGCGCTGTATTGCAAGGAGGGGAGTACGGTAGGGTGATTGTGAGTGCTGCATTGCAATGAGGGGAGGACGGGAGTCTGATGGTGAGTGCTATATTGTACAGATGGGAGGATGTTAGGCTGATTATGAGTGCTGTATTGCCAGGAGTGGAGGACGGTAGGCTGATTGTGAGTGCTGTATTGCACGGAGGGGAGGACGGTAGGCAAATTGTGAGTGCTGTATTGTACAGAGGGGAGGACGTTAGGCTGATTGTGAGTGCTGTATAGCAAGGAGGGGAGGATGGTAGGCTGATTGTGAGCGCTGTATTGCAAGGAGGGGAGTACGGTAGGGTGATTGTGAGTGCTGCATTGCAAGGAGGGGAGGACGGGAGGCTGATGGTGAGTGCTGTATTGTACAGAGGGGAGGATGGTAGGCTGTTTGTGTGTGCTGTATTGTACAGAGGGGAGAACGGTAGACTGATTGTGAGTGCTGTATTGTACAGAAGGGAGGATGGTAGGCTGATTGTGAGTGTGTATTGCATGGAAGAGAGGACGGTAGGCTGATTGTGAGTGCTGTATTGTACAGAGGGGAGGATGGTAGGCTGATTGTGAGTGGTGTATTGCAAGGAGGGGAGTATGGTAGGCTGATTGTGAGCGCTGTATTGCAAGGAGGGGAGTACGGTAGGGTGATTGTGAGTGCTGCATTGCAAGGAGGGGAGGACGGGAGGCTGATGGTGAGTGCTGTATTGTACAGAGGGGAGGATGGTAGGCTGATTGTGAGTGCTGTATTGTATAGAGGGGAGGATGGTAGGCTGATTGTGAGCGCTGTATTGTATAGAGGGGAGGATGGTAGGCTGATTGTGAGTGCTGTATTGTACAGAGGGGAGGATGGTAGGCTGATTGTGAGTGTGTATTGCATGGAAGGGAGGACGGTAGGCTGATTGTGAGTGCTGTATTGTACAGAGGGGATGACGGTAGGCTGTTTGTGAGTGCTGTATTGCTAGGACGGGAGGACGGTAGGCTGAATGTGAGTGCTGTATTGCAAGGAGGGGAGGACGGTAGGCTGATTGTGAGTGTTGTATTGTACAGTGGGGAGGACGGTAGGCTGATTGTGAGTGCTGTATTGTACAGAGGGGAGGACATTAGGCTGATTGTGAGTGCTGTAATGCAAGTAGTGTAGAATGGTAGGCTGAATGTGATTGCTGTATTGCATGGAGGGTAGGATGGTAGGCTAATTGTGAGTGCTGTATTGTGCAGAGGGGAGGACGGTAGGCTGATTTTGAGCGCTGTATTGCAAGGAGGGGAGTACGGTAGGGTGATTGTGAGTGCTGCATTGCAAGGAGGGGAGGACGGGAGGCTGATGGTGAGTGCTGTATTGTACAGAGGGGTGGATGGTAGTCTGATTATGAGTGCTGTCTTGCCAGGAGGGGAGTACGGTAGGCTGATTGTGAGTGCTGTATTGCAATGAGGGGAGGACGGTAGGCTGATTGTGAGTGCTGCATTGCAAGGAGGGGAGGATGGTAGGCTGATTGGGAGTGCTGTATTGTACAGTGGGGAGGACGGTAGGCTGATTGTGAGTGCTGTATTGTACAGAGGGGAGGACGGTAGGCTGATTGTGAGTGCTGTATTGCAAGGAGGGGAGGACGGTAGGCTGATTGCGAGTGCTGTATTGCAAGGAGGGGAGGACGGTAGGCTGATTGTGAATGCTGTATTATACAGAGGGGAAGACGGTACGCAGATAGGGAGTGCTGTATTGCCAGGACGGGAGGACGTTAGGCTGATTGTGAGTGCTGTATTGTACAGAGGGGAGGATGGTAGGCTGATTGTGAGTGTTGCGTTTTACAGAGGGGAGTATGGTAGGCTGATTGTGAGTGCCGTACTTTACAGAGGGGAGTATGGTAGGCTGATTGTGAGTGCTGTATTGTATAGAGGGGAGGATGGTAGGCAGATTGTGAGTGCTGTATTGTACAGAGGGGAGGATGGTAGGCTGATTGCGAGTGTTGCATTTTACAGAGGGGAGTATGGTAGGCTGATTGTGAGTGCTGTATTTTACAGAGGGGAGTATGGTAGGCTGATTGTGAGTGCTGTATTGCAAGGAAGGGAGGATGGTAGTCTGATTGTGAGTGCGGTATTGCAAGGAGGGGAGTACGGTAGGGTGATTGTGAGTGCTGCATTGCAAGGAGGGGAGGACGGGAGGCTGATGGTGAGTGCTGTATTGTACAGAGGGGAGGATGGTAGGCTGATTGTGAGTGCTGTATTGTATAGAGGGGAGGATGGTAGGCTGATTGTGAGCGCTGTATTGCAAGGAGGGGAGTACGGTAGGGTGATTGTGAGTGCTGCATTGCAAGGAGGGGCGGACGGGAGGCTGATGGTGAGTGCTGTATTGTACAGAGGGGAGGAAGGTAAGCTGATTATGAGTGCTGTATTGCCAGGAGGGGAGGACGGTAGGCTGATTGTGAGTGCCGTATTGCAAGGAGGGGAGGACGGTAGGCTGATTGTGAGTGCTGTTTTGCAAGGAGGCGAGGTCGTTAGGTTGATTGTGAGGGCTGTATTGTACAGAGGGGAGGAAGGTAGGCTGATTGTGAGTGTTGTATTTTACAGAGGGGAGTATGGTAGGCTGATTGTGAGTGCTGTATAGCAAGGAAGGTAGGATGGTAGTCTGATTATGAGTGCTGTATTGCACAGAGCATAGGAAGGTAGGGTGATTATGAGTGCTGTATTGCCAGGAGGTGAGGACAGAAGGCTGATTGTGAGTGCTGTATTGTATAGAGGGGAGGATGGTAGGCTGATTGTGAGTGCTGTATTGCACGGAGGGGAGGACGGTAGGCAAATTGTGAGTGCTGTATTGTACAGAGGGGAGGACGTTAGGCTGATTGTGAGTGCTGTATAGCAAGGAGGGGAGGATGGTAGGCTGATTGTGAGCGCTGTATTGCAAGGAGGGGAGGACGGGAGGCTGATGGTGAGTGATGTATTGTACAGAGGGGAGGATGGTAGGCTGTTTGTGTGTGCTGTATTGTACAGAGGGGAGAACGGTAGACTGATTGTGAGTGCTGTATTGTACAGAAGGGAGGATGGTAGGCTGATTGTGAGTGTGTAATGCATGGAAGAGAGGACGGTAGACTGATTGTGAGCGCTGTATTGCAAGGAGGGGAGTACGGTAGGGTGATTGTGAGTGCTGCATTGCAAGGAGGGGAGGACGGGAGTCTGATGGTGAGTGCTATATTGTACAGAGGGGAGGATGTTAGGCTGATTATGAGTGCTGTATTGCCAGGAGTGGAGGACGGTAGGCTGATTGTGAGTGCTGTATTGCAAGGAGGGGAGGACGGTAGGCTGATTGTGAGTGCTGTTTTGCATGGAGGGGAGGACGGTAGGCTGATTGTGAGTGTTGTATTGTACAGTGGGGAGGACGGTAGGCTGAATGTGAGTGCTGTATTGTACAGAGGAGAGGATGTTAGGCTGATTGTGAATGCTGTATTGCAAGGAGGGGAGGACGGTAGGCTGATTGTGAGTGTTGTATTGCAAGGAGGGGAGGACGGTAGGCTGATTGTGAGTGCTGTTTTGCATGGAGGGGAGGACGGTACGCAGATAGTGAGTGCTGTATTGCTAGGATGGGAGGACGGTAGGCTGATTGTGAGTACTGTATTGTACAGAGGGGAGGACATTAGGCTGATTGTGAGTGCTGTATTGCATGGAGGGTAGGAAGGTAGGCTGATTGTGAGTGCTGTATTGCAAGGAGGGGAGGACGGTAGGCTGATTGTGAGTGCTGTTTTGCATGGAGGGGAGGACGGTAGGCTGATTGTGAGTGTTGTATTGTACAGTGGGGACGACGGTAGGCTGATTGTGAGTGCTGTGTTTTACAGAGGTGAGTATGGTAGGCTGATTGTGAGTGCTGTATAGCAAGGAAGGGAGGATGGTAGTCTGAATGTGAGTGCCGTATTGTACAGAGCGTAGGAAGGTAGGCTGATTATGAGTGCTGTATTGCCAGGAGGGGAGGACAGAAGGCTGATTGTGAGTGCTGTATTGCATGGAGGGGTGGACGGTAGGCTAATTGTGAGTGCTGTATTGTACAGAGGGGAGAACGGTAGGCTGATTGTGAGCGCTGTATTGCAAGGAGGTGAGTACGGTAGGGTGATTGTGAGTGCTGCATTTCAAGGAGGGGAGGACGGGAGGCTGATGGTGAGTGCTGTATTGCACAGAGGGGTGGATGGTCGGCTGATTATGAGTGCTGTATTGCCAGGAGGGGAGGACGGTAGGCAGATTTTGAGTGCTGTTTTGCATGGAGGGGAGGACGGTAGGCTGATTGTGAGTGTTGTATTGTACAGTGGGGAGGACGGTAGGCTGATTGTGAGTGCTGTATTGCAAGGAGGGGAGGACGGTAGGCTGATTGTGAGTGCTGTATTGCAAGGAGGGGAGGACGGTAGGCTGATTGTGAGTGCAGTATTGTACAGAGGGGAGAACGGTACGCTGATTGTGAGTGCTGTATTGCAAGGAGGGGAGGACGGTAGGCTGATTGTGAGTGCAGTATTGCAAGGAGGGGAGGACGTTAGGTTGATTTTGAGTGCTGTATTGTACAGAGGGGAGTATGGTAGGCTGATTGTGAGTGCTGTATAGCAAGGAAGGTAGGATGGTAGTCTGATTATGAGTGCGGTATTGTACAGAGCGTAGGAAAGTAGTCTGATTATGAGTGCTGTATTGCCAGGAGGGGAGGACAGAAGGCTGATTGTGAGTGCTGTATTGCATGGAGGGGAGGACGGTAGGCTAATTGTGAGTGCTGTATTGTACAGAGGGGAGGACGTTAGGCTGATTGTGAGTGCTCTATAGCAAGGAGGGGAGGACGGTAGGCTGATTGTGAGCGCTGTATTGCAAGGAGGGAAGTACGGTAGGGTGATTGGGAGTGCTGCATTGCAAGGAGGGGAGGACGGGAGCTGATGGTGAGTGCTGTATTGTACAGAGGGGAGGATGGTAGGCTGTTTGTGAGTGCTTTATTGTACAGAGGGGAGGACGGTAGGCTCATTGTGAGTGTTGTATTGCAGGTAGGGGAGGACAGTAGGCTGATTGGGAGTGGTGTATTGCAAGGATGGGAGGACGGTAGGCTGATTTTGACTTCTGTATTGTACAGAGGGGAGGGCAGTAGGCTGATTGTGAGTGCTGTATTGTACAGAGCGGAGGACGGTAGGCTGATTACGAGTGCTGCATTGCAAGGAGGGGAGGACGGTAGGCTGATTGTGAGTGGTGTATTGCAAGGAGGGGAGGACGGTAGGCTGATTGTGAGTGCTGTATTGTACAGAGGGGAGGATGGTAGGCTGATTGCGAGTGTTGCATTTTACAGAGGGGAGTATGGTAGGCTGATTGTGAGTGCTGTATTTTACAGAGGGGAGTATGGTAGGCTGATTGTGAGTGCTGTATTGCAAGGAAGGGAGGATGGTAGTCTGATTGTGAGTGCGGTATTGTACAGAGGGGAGGAAGGTAAGCTGATTATGAGTGCTGTATTGCCAGGAGGGGAGGACGGTAGGCTGATTGTGAGTGCCGTATTGCAAGGAGGGGAGGACGGTAGGCTGATTGTGAGTGCTGTTTTGCAAGGAGGCGAGGTCGTTAGGTTGATTGTGAGGGCTGTATTGTACAGAGGGGAGGAAGGTAGGCTGATTGTGAGTGTTGTATTTTACAGAGGGGAGGATGGTAGGCTGATTGTGAGTGGTGTATTGCAAGGAGAGGAGGATGGTAGGCTGATTGTGAGCGCTGTATTGTAAGGAGGGGAGTACGGTAGGGTGATTGTGAGTGCTGCATTGCAAGGAGGGGAGGACGGGAGGCTGATGGTGAGTGCTGTATTGTACAGAGGGGAGGATGGTAGGCTGATTGTGAGTGCTGTATTGTATAGAGGGGAGGATGGTAAGCTGATTGTGAGTTCTGTATTGTACAGAGGGGAGTATGGTAGGCTGATTGTGAGTGCTGCATAGCAAGGAAGGTAGGATGGTAGTCTGATTATGAGTGCGGTATTGCACAGAGCATAGGAAGGAAGGCTGATTATGAGTGCTGTATTGCCAGGAGGTGAGGACAGAAGGCTGATTGTGAGTGCTGTATTGTATAGAGGGGAGGATGGTAGGCTGATTGTGAGTGCTGTATTGCACGGAGGGGAGGACGGTAGGCAAATTGTGAGTGCTGTATTGTACAGAGGGGAGGACGTTAGGCTGATTGTGAGTGCTGTATAGCAAGGAGGGGAGGATGGTAGGCTGATTGTGAGCGCTGTATTGCAAGGAGGGGAGTACGGTAGGGTGATTGTGAGTGCTGCATTGCAAGGAGGGGAGGACGGGAGGCTGATGGTGAGTGCTGTATTGTACAGAGGGGAGGATGGTAGGCTGTTTGTGTGTGCTGTATTGTACAGAGGGGAGAACGGTAGACTGATTGTGAGTGCTGTATTGTACAGAAGGGAGGATGGTAGGCTGATTGTGAGTGTGTATTGCATGGAAGAGAGGACGGTAGGCTGATTGTGAGCGCTGTATTGCAAGGAGGGGAGTACGGTAGGGTGATTGTGAGTGCTGCATTGCAAGGAGGGGAGGACGGGAGTCTGATGGTGAGTGCTATATTGTACAGAGGGGAGGATGTTAGGCTGATTATGAGTGCTGTATTGCCAGGAGTGGAGGACGGTAGGCTGATTGTGAGTGCTGTATTGCAAGGAGGGGAGGACGGTAGGCTGATTGTGAGTGCTGTTTTGCATGGAGGGGAGGACGGTAGGCTGAATGTGAGTGCTGTATTGTACAGAGGAGAGGATGTTAGGCTGATTGTGAGTGCTGTATTGCAAGGAGGGGAGGACGGTAGGCTGATTGTGAGTGTTGTATTGCAAGGAGGGGAGGACGGTAGGCTGATTGTGAGTGCTGTTTTGCATGGAGGGGAGGACGGTATGCAGATAGTGAGTGCTGTATTGCTAGGATGGGAGGACGGTAGGCTGATTGTGAGTACTGTATTGTACAGAGGGGAGGACATTAGGCTGATTGTGAGTGCTGCATTGCATGGAGGGTAGGAAGGTAGGCTGATTGTGAATGCTGTATTGCAAGGAGGGGAGGACGGTAGGCTGATTGTGAGTGCTGTATTGCAAGGAGGGGAGGACGGTAGGCTGATTGTGAGTGCTGTTTTGCATGGAGGGGAGGACGGTAGGCTGATTGTGAGTGTTGTATTGTACAGTGGGGACGACGGTAGGCTGATTGTGAGTGCTGTGTTTTACAGAGGTGAGTATGGTAGGCTGATTGTGAGTGCTGTATAGCAAGGAAGGGAGGATGGTAGTCTGAATGTGAGTGCCGTATTGTACAGAGCGTAGGAAGGTAGGCTGATTATGAGTGCTGTATTGCCAGGAGGGGAGGACAGAAGGCTGATTGTGAGTGCTGTATTGCATGGAGGGGAGGACGGTAGGCTAATTGTGAGTGCTGTATTGTACAGAGGGGAGGACGGTAGGCTGATTGTGAGCGCTGTATTGCAAGGAGGTGAGTACGGTAGGGTGATTGTGAGTGCTGCATTTCAAGGAGGGGAGGACGGGAGGCTGATGGTGAGTGCTGTATTGCACAGAGGGGAGGATGGTAGGCTGATTATGAGTGCTGTATTGCCAGGAAGGGAGGACAGTAGGCAGATTTTGAGTGCTGTTTTGCATGGAGGGGAGGACGGTAGGCTGATTGTGAGTGTTGTATTGTACAGTGGGGAGGACGGTAGGCTGATTGTGAGTGCTGTATTGCAAGGAGGGGAGGACGGTAGGCTGATTGTGAGTGCTGTATTGCAAGGAGGGGAGGATGGTAGGCTGATTGTGAGTGCTGTATTGTACAGTGGGGAGGACGGTAGGCTTATTGTGAGTGCTGTATTGTACAGAGGGGAGGACGGTAGGCTGATTGTGAGTGCAGTATTGTACAGAGGGGAGAACGGTACGCTGATTGTGAGTGCTGTATTGCAAGGAGGGGAGGACGGTAGGCTGATTGTGAGTGCAGTATTGCAAGGAGGGGAGGACGTTAGGTTGATTTTGAGTGCTGTATTGTACAGAGGGGAGTATGGTAGGCTGATTGTGAGTGCTGTATAGCAAGGAAGGTAGGATGGTAGTCTGATTATGAGTGCGGTATTGTACAGAGCGTAGGAAAGTAGGCTGATTATGAGTGCTGTATTGCCAGGAGGGGAGGACAGAAGGCTGATTGTGAGTGCTGTATTGCATGGAGGGGAGGACGGTAGGCTAATTGTGAGTGCTGTATTGTACAGAGGGGAGGACGTTAGGCTGATTGTGAGTGCTGTATAGCAAGGAGGGGAGGACGGTAGGCTGATTGTGAGCGCTGTATTGCAAGGAGGGAAGTACGGTAGGGTGATTGGGAGTGCTGCATTGCAAGGAGGGGAGGACGGGAGCTGATGGTGAGTGCTGTATTGTACAGAGGGGAGGATGGTAGGCTGTTTGTGAGTGCTTTATTGTACAGAGGGGAGGACGGTAGGCTCATTGTGAGTGTTGTATTGCAGGTAGGGGAGGACAGTAGGCTGATTGGGAGTGGTGTATTGCAAGGATGGGAGGACGGTAGGCTGATTTTGACTTCTGTATTGTACAGAGGGGAGGGCAGTAGGCTGATTGTGAGTGCTGTATTGTACAGAGCGGAGGACGGTAGGCTGATTACGAGTGCTGCATTGCAAGGAGGGGAGGACGGTAGGCTGATTGTGAGTGGTGTATTGCAAGGAGGGGAGGACGGTAGGCTGATTGTGAGTGCTGTATTGTACAGAGGGGCGGATGGTAGGCTGATTGCGAGTGTTGCATTTTACAGAGGGGAGTATGGTAGGCTGATTGTGAGTGCTGTATTTTACAGAGGGGAGTATGGTAGGCTGATTGTGAGTGCTGTATTGCAAGGAAGGGAGGATGGTAGTCTGATTGTGAGTGCGGTATTGTACAGAGGGGAGGAAGGTAAGCTGATTATGAGTGCTGTATTGCCAGGAGGGGAGGACGGTAGGCTGATTGTGAGTGCCGTATTGCAAGGAGGGGAGGACGGTAGGCTGATTGTGAGTGCTGTTTTGCAAGGAGGCGAGGTCGTTAGGTTGATTGTGAGGGCTGTATTGTACAGAGGGGAGGAAGGTAGGCTGATTGTGAGTGTTGTATTTTACAGAGGGGAGTATGGTAGGCTGATTGTGATTGCTGTAAAGCAAGGAAGGTAGGATGGTAGTCTGATTATGAGTGCGGTATTGCACAGAGCATAGGAAGGTAGGGTGATTATGAGTGCTGTATTGCCAGGAGGTGAGGACAGAAGGCTGATTGTGAGTGCTGTATTGTATAGAGGGGAGGATGGTAGGCTGATTGTGATTGCTGTATTGCACGGAGGGGAGGACGGTAGGCAAATTGTGAGTGCTGTATTGTACAGAGGGGAGGACGTTAGGCTGATTGTGAGTGCTGTATAGCAAGGAGGGGAGTATGGTAGGCTGATTGTGAGCGCTGTATTGCAAGGAGGGGAGTACGGTAGGGTGATTGTGAATGCTGCATTGCAAGGAGGGGAGGACGGGAGGCTGATGGTGAGTGCTGTATTGTACAGAGGGGAGGATGGTAGGCTGTTTGTGTGTGCTGTATTGTACAGAGGGGAGAACGGTAGACTGATTGTGAGTTCTGTATTGTACAGAAGGGAGGATGGTAGGCTGATTGTGAGTGTGTATTGCATGGAAGAGAGGACGGTAGGCTGATTGTGAGCGCTGTATTGCAAGGAGGGGAGTACGGTAGGGTGATTGTGAGTGCTGCATTGCAAGGAGGGGAGGACGGGAGGCTGATGGTGAGTGCTATATTGTACAGAGGGGAGGATGTTAGGCTGATTATGAGTGCTGTATTGCTAGGAGTGGAGGACGGTAGGCTGATTGTGAGTGCTGTATTGTACAGAGGGGAGGATGGTAGGCTGATTGTGAGTACTGTATTGTACAGAGGGGAGGACATTAGGCTGATTGTGAGTGTTGTATTGCATGGAGGGAAGGATGGTAGGCTGATTGTGAATGCTGTATTGCAAGGAAGGGAGGATGGTAGTCTGAATGTGAGTGCGGTATTGTACAGTGCGTAGGAAGGTAGGCTGATTGTGAGTGCTGTATTTTACAGAGGGGAGTATGGTAGGCTGATTGTGAGTGCTGTATAGCAAGGAAGGTAGGATGGTAGTCTGATTATGAGTGCGGTATTGTACAGAGCGTAGGAAAGTACGCTGATTATGAGTGCTGTATTGCCAGGAGGAGAGGACAGAAGGCTGATTGTGAGTGCTGTATTGCATGGAGGGGAGGACGGTAGGCTAATTGTGAGTGCTGTATTGTACAGAGGGGAGGACGTTAGGCTGATTGTGAGTGCTGTATAGCAAGGAGGGGAGGATGGTAGGGTGATTGTGAGTGCTGCATTGCAAGGAGGGGAGGACGGGAGGCTGATTGTGAGTGCTGCATTGCAAGGAGGGGAGGACGGGAGGCTGATGGTGAGTGCTGTATTGTACAGAGGGGAGGATGGTAGGCTGATTGTGAGTGCTGTATTGTATAGAGGGGAGGATGGTAAGCTGATTGTGAGTTCTGTATTGTACAGAGGGGAGTATGGTAGGCTGATTGTGAGTGCTGTATAGCAAGGAAGGTAGGATGGTAGTCTGATTATGAGTGCGGTATTGCACAGAGCATAGGAAGGTAGGCTGATTATGAGTGCTGTATTGCCAGGAGGTGAGGACAGAAGGCTGATTGTGAGTGCTGTATTGTATAGAGGGGAGGATGGTAGGCTGATTGTGAGTGCTGTATTGCACGGAGGGGAGGACGGTAGGCAAATTGTGAGTGCTGTATTGTACAGAGGGGAGGACGTTAGGCTGATTGTGAGTGCTGTATAGCAAGGAGGGGAGGATGGTAGGCTGATTGTGAGCGCTGTATTGCAAGGAGGGGAGTACGGTAGGGTGATTGTGAGTGCTGCATTGCAAGGAGGGGAGGACGGGAGGCTGATGGTGAGTGCTGTATTGTACAGAGGGGAGAACGGTAGACTGATTGTGAGTGCTGTATTGTACAGAAGGGAGGATGGTAGGCTGATTGTGAGTGTGTATTGCATGGAAGAGAGGACGGTAGGCTGATTGTGAGCGCTGTATTGCAAGGAGGGAAGTACGGTAGGGTGATTGGGAGTGTTGCATTGCAAGGAGGGGAGGACGGGAGCTGATGGTGAGTGCTGTATTGTACAGAGGGGAGGATGGTAGGCTGTTTGTGAGCGCTGTATTGTACAGAGGGGAGGACGGTAGGCTCATTGTGAGTGTTGTATTGCAGGTAGGGGAGGACAGTAGGCTGATTGTGAGTGGTGTATTGCAAGGAGGGGAGGACGGTAGGCTGATTTTGACTTCTGTATTGTACAGAGGGGAGGGCAGTAGGCTGATTGTGCGTGCTGTATTGTACAGAGCGGAGGACGTTAGGCTGATTACGAGTGCTGCATTGCAAGGAGGGGAGGACGGTAGGCTGATTGTGAGTGGTGTATTGCAAGGAGGGGAGGACGGTAGGCTGATTGTGAGTGCTGTATTGTATAGAGGGGAGGATGTTAGGCTGATTGTGAGTGCTGTATTGCATGGAGGGGAGGATGGTAGGCTGATTGTGAGTACTGTATTGTACAGAGGGGAGGACGGTAGGCTGATTCTGAGTGCTGTATATGAAGGAGGGGAGGACGGTAGGCTGATTGTGAGTGCTGTATTGCAAGGAGGGGAGGACGGTAGGCTGATTGTGAGTGCTGTATTGCAAGGAGGGGAGGACGGTAGGCTGATTGTGAGTGCTGTATTGCAAGGAGGGGAGGACGGTAGGCTGATTTTGACTACTGTATTGCAAGGAGGGGAGGACGGTAGGCTGATTGTGAGTGCTGTATTGTACAGTGGGGAGGATGGTAGGCTTATTGTGAGTGCTGCATTGCATGGAGGGGAAGACGGTACGCAGATAGTGAGTGCTGTATTGCTAGGACGGGAGGACGTTACGCTGATTGTGAGTGCTGTATTGTACAGAGGGGAGGAAGGTACGCTGATTGTGAGTGCTGTATTGTTCAGAGGGGAGGACAGAAGGCTGATTGTGAGTGCTGTATTGCATGGAGGGGAGGACGGTAGGCAAATTGTGAGTGCTGTATTGTACAGAGGGGAGGACGGTAGGCTGATTGTGAGCGCTGTATTGCAAGGAGGGGAGTACGGTAGGGTGATTGTGAGTGCTATATTGTACAGAGGGGAGGATGGTAGGCTGATTATGAGTGCTGTATTGCCAGGAGGGGAGGATGGTAGGCTGATTGTGAGTGCTGTATTGCAAGGAGGGGAGGACGGTAGGCTGATTGTGAGTGCTGTTTTGCATGGAGGGGAGGACGGTAGGCTGATTGTGAGTGTTATATTGTACAGTGGGGAGGACAGTAGGCTGAATGTGAGTGCTGTATTGTACAGAGGAGAGGATGTTAGCCTGATTGTGAGTGCTGTATTGCAAGGAGGGGAGGACGGTAGGCTGATTGTGAGTGCTGTATTGTACAGAGGGGAGGACGGTAGGCTGATTGTGAGTACTGTATTGTACAGAGGGGAGGACATTAGGCTGATTGTGAGTGCTGTATTGCATGGAGGGTAGGATGGTAGGCTGATTGTGAATGCTGTATTGCAAGGAAGGGAGGATGGTAGTCTGAATGTGAGTGCGGTATTGTACAGAGCGTAGGAAGTTAGGCTGATTGTGAGTGCTGTATTGCCAGGAGGGGAGGACAGAAGGCAGATTGTGAGTGCTGTATTGCATGGAGGGAAGGACGGTAGGCTAATTGTGAGTGCTGTATTGTACAGAGGGGAGGACGGTAGGCTGATTGTGAGCGCTGTATTGCAAGGAGGGGAGTACGGTATGGTGATTGTGAGTGCTGCATTGCAAGGAGAGGAGGACGGGAGGCTGATGGTGAGTGCTGTATTGTACAGAGGGGAGGATGGTAGGCTGATTATGAGTGCTGTATTGCCAGGAGGGGAGGACGGTAGGCTGATTTTGAGTGCTGATTTGCATGGAGGGGAGGACGGTAGGCTGATTGTGAGTGTTGTATTGTACAGTGGGGAGGACGGTAGGCTGATTGTGAGTGCTGTATTGCAAGGAGGGGAGGACGGTAGGCTGTTTGTGAGTGCAGTATTGTACAGAGGGGAGGACGGTAGGCTGATTGTGAGTGCTGCATTGCAAGGAGGGGAGTATGGTAGGCTGATTGTGAGTGCTGTATTGCATGGAGGGGAGGACGGTAGGCTGATTGTGAGTGCTGTATTGTACAGAGGGGAGAATGGTAGGCTGATTGTGTGTGCTCTATTGTACAGAGGGGAGGACGGTAGGCTGATTGCGAGTGCTGTATTGCAATGAGGTGAGGACGGTAGGCTGATTGTGAGTGTGCATTGCAAGGAGGGGAGGACGGTCGGCTGATTGTGAGTGTGTATTGCAAGGAGGGGAGTACGGTAGGGTGATTGTGAGTGCTATATTGTACAGAGGGGAGGATGGTAGGCTGATTATGAGTGCTGTATTGCCAGGAGGGGAGGATGGTAGGCTGATTGTGAGTGCTGTATTGCAAGGAGGGGAGGACGGTAGGCTGATTGTGAGTGCTGTTTTGCATGGAGGGGAGGACGGTAGGCTGATTGTGAGTGTTATATTGTACAGTGGGGAGGACAGTAGGCTGAATGTGAGTGCTGTATTGTACAGAGGAGAGGATGTTAGCCTGATTGTGAGTGCTGTATTGCAAGGAGGGGAGGACGGTAGGCTGATTGTGAGTGCTGTATTGTACAGAGGGGAGGACGGTAGGCTGATTGTGAGTACTGTATTGTACAGAGGGGAGGACATTAGGCTGATTGTGAGTGCTGTATTGCATGGAGGGTAGGATGGTAGGCTGATTGTGAATGCTGTATTGCAAGGAAGGGAGGATGGTAGTCTGAATGTGAGTGCGGTATTGTACAGAGCGTAGGAAGTTAGGCTGATTGTGAGTGCTGTATTGCCAGGAGGGGAGGACAGAAGGCAGATTGTGAGTGCTGTATTGCATGGAGGGAAGGACGGTAGGCTAATTGTGAGTGCTGTATAGTACAGAGGGGAGGACGGTAGGCTGATTGTGAGCGCTGTGTTGCAAGGAGGGGAGTACGGTATGGTGATTGTGAGTGCTGCATTGCAAGGAGAGGAGGACGGGAGGCTGATGGTGAGTGCTGTATTGTACAGAGGGGAGGATGGTAGGCTGATTATGAGTGCTGTATTGCCAGGAGGGGAGGACGGTAGGCTGATTTTGAGTGCTGATTTGCATGGAGGGGAGGACGGTAGGCTGATTGTGAGTGTTGTATTGTACAGTGGGGAGGACGGTAGGCTGATTGTGAGTGCTGTATTGCAAGGAGGGGAGGACGGTAGGCTGTTTGTGAGTGCAGTATTGTACAGAGGGGAGGACGGTAGGCTGATTGTGAGTGCTGCATTGCAAGGAGGGGAGTATGGTAGGCTGATTGTGAGTGCTGTATTGCATGGAGGGGAGGACGGTAGGCTGATTGTGAGTGCTGTATTGTACAGAGGGGAGAATGGTAGGCTGATTGTGTGTGCTCTATTGTACAGAGGGGAGGACGGTAGGCTGATTGCGAGTGCTGTATTGCAATGAGGTGAGGACGGTAGGCTGATTGTGAGTGTGCATTGCAAGGAGGGGAGGACGGTCGGCTGATTGTGAGTGTGTACTGCAAGGAGGGGAGGACGGTAGGCTGATTGTGAGTGCTGTATTGCAATGAAGAGAGGACGGTAGGCTGATTGTGAGTGCTGTATTGCAAGTAGGGGAGGACGGTAGGCTGATTGTGAGAGCTATATTGCATGGAGGGGAGGACGGTAGGCTGATTGTGAGTGTTGTATTTTACAGAGGGGAGGACGGTATGCTGATTGTGAGTGCTGTATTGTACAGAGGGATGGATGGTAGGCTGATTGTGAGAGCTGTATTGCAAGGAGGGGAGGACGGTAGGCTGATTGCGAGTGCTGTATTGCCATGAGGTGAGGACGTTAGGCTGATTGTGAGAGTGCATTGCAAGGAGGGGAAGACGGTCGGCTGATTGTGAGTGCTGTATTGCAAGGAGCAGAGCACGATAGGCTGATTGTGAGTGCTGTATTGCATGGAGGGGAGGACGGTAGGCTGATTGTGAGTGCTGTATTGCAAAGAGGGCAGGACGGTAGGCTGATTGTGAGTGCTGTATTGCATGGAGGGGGGACGTTAGGCTGATTGTGAGTGCTGTATTGCATAGAGGGGAGGACGGTAGGCTGATTGTGAGTTCTGTATTGCAAGGATGGGATGATGGTAGGCTGATTGTGAGTGCTGTTTTGCAAGGAAGGGTGGATGTTAGGGTAATTTTGTGTGCTGTATTGTACAGAGGGGAGGGCGGTAGGCTGATTGTGAGTGCTGTATTGTATAGAGGGCAGGATTGTAGGCTGATTGTGAGTGCTGTATTGCACAGAGGGGAGGATTGTAGGCTGATTGTGACTGTTGTATTGTACAGTGGGGAGGACGGTAGGCTGATTGTGACTGTTGTATTGCACAGAGGGGAGGATTGTAGGCTGATTGTGACTGTTGTATTGTACAGTGGGGAGGACGGTAGGCTGATTGTGAGTGCTGTATTGTACAGAGGGGAGTTCGGTAGGCTGATTGTGAGTGCTGTATTGTATAGAGGGCAGGATTGTAGGCTGATTGTGAGTGCAGTTTTGCAAGGATGGGAGGACTGTAGGCTGATATGAGTGCTGTATTGCCAGGAGGGGAGGACGGTAGGCTGATTGTGAGTATTGTATTGTACAGTGGGGAGGACGGTAGGCTGATTGTGAGTGCTGTATTGCAATGAACGGAGGACGGTAGGCTGATTGTGAGTGCTGTATTGCAAGGAGGGGAGGACGGTAGGCTGATTATGAGTGCAGGTTTGCAAGTATGGGAGAACGGTAGGCTAATTCTGAGTGCTGTATTGTATAGAGGGGAGGATGGTAGACTGTTTGTGAGTTCTGTATTTTACAGAGGGGAGGATGGTAGGCTTATTGTGAGTGCTGTATTGCAATGAAGGGAGGATGGTAGGCTGATTGTGAGTGCTGTATTGCATGCAGGGGAGGACGGTACGCTGATTGTCAGTGCTGTATTGTACAGAGGGGAGTATGGTAGGCTATTTGTGAGTGCAGTTTTGCAAGGATGGGAGAACGGTAGGGTAATTCTGAGTACTGTATTGCATAGAAGGGAGGACGGTAGGCTGATTGTGAGTGCTGTTTTGCAAGGAAGGGTGGATGGTAGGGTGATTTTGTGTGCTGTATTGTACAGAGGCGGTAGGCTGATTGTGAGTGCTGTATTGCACAGAGGGGATGACTGTATGCTGATTGTGACTGTTGTATTGTACAGAGGGGTGGACGGTAGGCTGATTATGAGTGTTGCATTGCAAGGAGGGGAGGATGGTAGGCTGTTTGTGAGTGCTGTATTGCATGAAGTGGCGGATCGTAGGCTGATTGTGAGTGCTGTATTGTACAGAGGGGAGGACGGTAGGCTGATCGTGAGTGCTGTATTGCAATGAGTGGCGGTTGGTAGGCTGATTGTGACTGTTGTTTTGTACAGAGGGGTGGACGGTAGGCTGATTATGAGTGTTGTATTGCAAGGAGGGGAGGATGGTAGGCTGATTGTGAGTGCTGTATTGCATGAAGTGGCGGATCGTAGGCTGATTGTGAGTGCTGTATTGTACAGAGGGGAGGACGGTAGGCTGATCGTGAGTGCTGTATTGCACAGAGGGGAGGACTGTAGGCTGATTGTGACTGTTGTATTGTACAGAGGGGAGGACGGTAGGCTGATCGTGAGTGCTGTATTGTATAGAGGGCAGGATTGTAGGCTGATTGTGAGTGCAGTTTTGCAAGGATGGGAGGACTGTAGGCTGATATGAGTGCTGTATTGCCAGGAGGGGAGGACGGTAGGCTGATTGTGAGTATTGTATTGTACTGTGGGGAGGACGGTAGGCTGATTGTGAGTGCTGTATTGCAATGAACGGAGGACGGTAGGCTGATTGTGAGTGCTGTATTGCAAGGAGGGGAGGACGGTAGGCTGATTATGAGTGCAGGTTTGCAAGTATGGGAGAACGGTAGGCTAATTCTGAGTGCTGTATTGTATAGAGGGGAGGATGGTAGACTGTTTGTGAGTTCTGTATTTTACAGAGGGGAGGATGGTAGGCTTATTGTGAGTGCTGTATTGCAATGAAGGGAGGATGGTAGGCTGATTGTGAGTGCTGTATTGCATGCAGGGGAGGACGGTAGGCTGATTGTGAGTGCTGTTTTGCAAGGAAGGGTGGATGGTAGGGTGATTTTGTGTGCTGTATTGTACAGAGGCGGTAGGCTGATTGTGAGTGCTGTATTGCACAGAGGGGATGACTATGCTGATTGTGACTGTTGTATTGTACAGAGGGGTGGACGGTAGGCTGATTATGAGTGTTGTATTGCAAGGAGGGGAGGATGGTAGGCTGTTTGTGAGTGCTGTATTGCATGAAGTGGCGGATCGTAGGCTGATTGTGAGTGCTGTATTGTACAGAGGGGAGGACGGTAGGCTGATCGTGAGTGCTGTATTGCAATGAGTGGCGGTTGGTAGGCTGATTGTGACTGTTGTTTTGTACAGAGGGGTGGACGGTAGGCTGATTATGAGTGTTGTATTGCAAGGAGGGGAGGATGGTAGGCTGATTGTGAGTGCTGTATTGCATGAAGTGGCGGATCGTAGGCTGATTGTGAGTGCTGTATTGTACAGAGGGGAGGACGGTAGGCTGATCGTGAGTGCTGTATTGCACAGAGGGGAGGACTGTAGGCTGATTGTGACTGTTGTATTGTACAGAGGGGAGGACGGTAGGCTGATCGTGAGTGCTGTATTGTATAGAGGGCAGGATTGTAGGCTGATTGTGAGTGCAGTTTTGCAAGGATGGGAGGACTGTAGGCTGATATGAGTGCTGTATTGCCAGGAGGGGAGGACGGTAGGCTGATTGTGAGTATTGTATTGTACTGTGGGGAGGACGGTAGGCTGATTGTGAGTGCTGTATTGCAATGAACGGAGGACGGTAGGCTGATTGTGAGTGCTGTATTGCAAGGAGGGGAGGACGGTAGGCTGATTATGAGTGCAGGTTTGCAAGTATGGGAGAACGGTAGGCTAATTCTGAGTGCTGTATTGTATAGAGGGGAGGATGGTAGACTGTTTGTGAGTTCTGTATTTTACAGAGGGGAGGATGGTAGGCTTATTGTGAGTGCTGTATTGCAATGAAGGGAGGATGGTAGGCTGATTGTGAGTGCTGTATTGCATGCAGGGGAGGACGGTACGCTGATTGTCAGTGCTGTATTGTACAGAGGGGAGTATGGTAGGCTATTTGTGAGTGCAGTTTTGCAAGGATGGGAGAACGGTAGGGTAATTCTGAGTACTGTATTGCATAGAAGGGAGGACGGTAGGCTGATTGTGAGTGCTGTTTTGCAAGGAAGGGTGGATGGTAGGGTGATTTTGTGTGCTGTATTGTACAGAGGCGGTAGGCTGATTGTGAGTGCTGTATTGCACAGAGGGGATGACTGTATGATGATTGTGACTGTTGTATTGTACAGAGGGGTGGACGGTAGGCTGATTATGAGTGTTGTATTGCAAGGAGGGGAGGATGGTAGGCTGTTTGTGAGTGCTGTATTGCATGAAGTGGCGGATCGTAGGCTGATTGTGAGTGCTGTATTGTACAGAGGGGAGGACGGTAGGCTGATCGTGAGTGCTGTATTGCAATGAGTGGCGGTTGGTAGGCTGATTGTGACTGTTGTTTTGTACAGAGGGGTGGACGGTAGGCTGATTATGAGTGTTGTATTGCAAGGAGGGGAGGATGGTAGGCTGATTGTGAGTGCTGTATTGCATGAAGTGGCGGATCGTAGGCTGATTGTGACTGTTGTATTGTACAGAGGGGAGGACGGTAGGCTGATCGTGAGTGCTGTATTGTACAGAGGGGAGTTCGGTAGGCTGATTGTGAGTGCTGTATTGTATAGAGGGCAGGATTGTAGGCTGATTGTGAGTGCAGTTTTGCAAGGATGGGAGGACGGTAGGCTGATATGAGTGCTGTATTGCCAGGAGGGGAGGACGGTAGGCTGATTGTGAGTATTGTATTGTACAGTGGGGAGGACGGTAGGCTGATTGTGAGTGCTGTATTGCAATGAACGGAGGACGGTAGGCTGATTGTGAGTGCTGTATTGCAAGGAGGGGAGGACGGTAGGCTGATTATGAGTGCAGGTTTGCAAGTATGGGAGAACGGTAGGCTAATTCTGAGTGCTGTATTGTATAGAGGGGAGGATGGTAGACTGTTTGTGAGTTCTGTATTTTACAGAGGGGAGGATGGTAGGCTTATTGTGAGTGCTGTATTGCAATGAAGGGAGGATGGTAGGCTGATCGTGAGTGCTGTATTGTACAGAGGGGAGTATGGTAGGCTATTTGTGAGTGCAGTTTTGCAAGGATGGGAGAAAGGTAGGGTAATTCTGAGTACTGTATTGCATAGAAGGGAGGACGGTAGGCTGATTGTGAGTGCTGTTTTGCAAGGAAGGGTGGATGGTAGGGTGATTTTGTGTGCTGTATTGTACAGAGGCGGTAGGCTGATTGTGAGTGCTGTATTGCACAGAGGGGATGACTGTATGCTGATTGTGACTGTTGTATTGTACAGAGGGGTGGACGGTAGGCTGATTATGAGTGTTGTATTGCAATGAGTGGCGGATCGTAGGCTGATTGTGAGTGCTGTATTGTACAGAGGGGAGGACGGTAGGCTGATCGTGAGTGCTGTATTGCAATGAGTGGCGGTTGGTAGGCTGATCGTGAGTGCTGTATTGTATGGAGTTGAGGATGGTAGGCTGATTGTGAGTGCTGTATTATACAGAGGGGAGGACGGTAGGCTGATAGTTAGTGCTGTATTGTACAGAGGGGAGGACGGTAGGCTCATTGTGAGTGTTGTATTGCAAGGAGGGGAGGATGGTAGGCTCATATTGAGTGCAGTTTTGCAAGGATGGGAGGACGGTAGGCTGATTGTGAGTGCTGTATTGCCAGGAGGGGAGGACTGTAGGCTGATTGTGAGTATTGTATTGTACAGTGGGGAGGACGGTAGGCTGATTGTGAGTGCTGTATTGTACAGAGGGGAGGAAGGTAGGCTGATTGTGAGTGCAGTTTTGCAAGGATGGGAGAACGGTAGGGTAATTCTGAGTACTGTATTGTACAGACGGGAGGACGGTAGGCTGATTGTGAGTTCTGTATTGCAAGGAGGTGATGACGGTAGGCTGATTGTGAGTGCTGTTTTGCAAGGAAGGGTGGACGGAAGGCTGACTGTGAGTGCTGTATTGCAAGGAGGGGAGGACGATAGGCTGATTGTGAGTGCTGTATTGTACAGAGGGGAGGACGGTAGGCTGATTGTCAGTGCTGTATTGTAAATTGGGGAGGATGGTAGGCTGTTTGTGAGTGCTGTATTGCAAGGAGGGGAGTACGGTAGGGTGATTGTGAGTGCTGCATTGCAAGGAGGGGAGGACGGGAGGCTGATTGTGAGTGCTGTATTGTACAGAGGGGAGGACGGTAGGCTGATTGTGAGTGCTGTATTGTACAGAGGGAAGGACGGTAGGCTGATTGTGAGTGCTGTATTGTACAGAGGGGAGGATGGTAGGCTGATTGTGAGTGCTGTATTGTACAGAGGGGAGGACGGTAGGCTGATTGTGAGTGCTGTATTGTACAGAGGGAAGGACGGTAGGCTAATTGTGAGTGCTGTATTGCAATGAAGGGAGGACGGTAGGCTGATTGTGAGTGTTGTATTGCAATGAAGGGAGGACAGTAGGCTGATTGTGAGTGTTGTATTGCAAGGAAGGGAGGACGGTAGGCTGATTGTGAGTGCTGTATTGCATGGAGGGGAGGACGGTAGGCTGATTGTGAGTACTGTATTGCAAAGAGTGCAGGACGGTAGGCTGATTGTGAGCGCTGTATTGCAAGGAGGGGACGATGGTAGGCTGATTGTGAGCGCTGTATTGCAAGGAGGGGAGGACGGTAGGCTGATTATGAGTGTTGTATTGTACAGAGAGGAGGACTGTAGGCTGATTGTGAGTGTTGTATTGTACAGAGGGGAAGGACTGTAGGCCGATTTTGAGTGCTGTATGGTACAGAGTGGAGGATGGTAGGCTGATTGTGAGCGCTGTATTGCATGGAGTGGAGGACAGTGGGCTGATTGTGTGTGCTTATTGTACAGAGGGGAGGATGGTAGGCTGTTTGTGAGTGCTGTATTGTACAGAGGGGAGGATGGATGGCTGATTCTGAGTGTTGTATTGCAGGTAGGGGAGGACGTTAGGCTGATTGTGAGTGCTGTATTGCAAGGAGGGGAGGATGGTAGCCTGACTGTGAGTGCAGTATGGCAAGGAGGGGAGGAAGGTAGGCTGATTGTGAGTGCAGTTTTGCAATGATGGGAGGACGGTAGGCTGATTGTGAGTTTTGTATTGTACAGTGGGGAGGACGGTAGGCTGATTGTGAGTGCTGTATTGCATGAAGGGAGGACGATAGGCTGATTGTGAGTGCTGTATTGCAAGGAGGGGAGGACGGTAGGCTGATTGTGAGTGCAGTTTTGCAAGTATGGGAGAACGGTAGGCTAATTCTGAGTGCTGTATTGCATAGAGGGGAGGACGGTAGGCTGATTTTGAGTGCTATATTGTACAGAGGGGAGGAAGGTAGGCTGATTGTGAGTGCAGTTTTGCAAGGATGGGAGAACGGTAGGGTAATTCTGAGTGCTGAATTGCATAGAGGGGAGGACGGTAGGCTGATTGTGAGTACTGTATTGTACAGAGGAGAGGACGGTAGGCTGATTGTGAGTTCTGTATTGCAAGGAGGTGATGACGGTAGGCTGATTGTGAGTGCTGTTTTGAAAGGAAGGGTGGATGGTAGGGTGATTTTGTGTGCTGTATTGTACAGAGGGGAGGACAGTAGGCTGATTATGAGTGATGTATTGTACAGAGGGGAGGATGGTAGGCTGATTGTGAGTGCTGTATTGTACAGAGGGTGGGACGGTAAGCTGATTGTGAGTGCTGTATTGCAATGAGTGGCGGTTGGTAGGCTGATTGTGAGTGCTGTATTGCTAGGAGGGTTGGATGGTAGGGTGATTGTGAGTGCTGTATTGTATAGAGGGGAGGTCGGTAGGCTGATTGTGAGTGCTGTACTGTACAGAGGGGAGGTCGGTAGGCTGATTGTGAGTGCTGTACTGTACAGAGGGGAGGTCGGTAGGCTGATTGTGAGTGCTGTATTGTACAGAGGGGAGGATGTTAGGCTTATTGTGAGTGCTGCATTGCAAGGAGGGGATTATGGTAGGTCTGATTGTGAGTGCTGTATTGTACTGAGTGGGGGACGGTAGGCTGATTGTAAGTGCTGTATTGTACAGAGGGGAGGATGGTAGGCTGATTGTGAGTGCAGTATTGCAAGGAGGGGAGGATGGTAGGCTGATTGTGAGTGCTGTATTGTACAGAGGGGAGGGCGGTAGGCTGATTGTGAGTGCTGTATTCCCAGGAGGGGTGGATGGTAGGGTGATTGTGCTTGCTGTATTGTACAGAGTGGAGGATGGTAGTCTGATTGTGAGTGCAGTAATGCAAGGGGGTTGGATGGTAGGGTGATTGTGAGTGCTGTATTGTACAGAGGGGAGGACGGTTCGCTGATTGTGAGTGCCGTATTGTACAGAGGGGAGGACGGTAGGCTGATTGTGAGTGCTGTATTGTACAGAGGGGAGGATGCTAGGCTGATTGTGTGTGCTGTACTGTACAGAGGGGAGGACGGTAGGCTGATTGTGAGTGTTGTGTTGCATGGAGTGGAGTACGGTAGGCTGATTGTGAGTGCAGTATGGCAAGGAGGGGAGGACGGTAGGCTGATATGAGTGCTGTATTGTACAGAGGGTGGGACGGTAAGCTGATTGTGAGTGCTGTATTGCAATGAGTGGCGGTTGGTAGGCTGATTGTGAGTGCTGTATTGCTAGGAGGGTTGGATGGTAGGGTGATTGTGAGTGCTGTATTGTATAGAGGGGAGGTCGGTAGGCTGATTGTGAGTGCTGTACTGTACAGAGGGGAGGTCGGTAGGCTGATTGTGAGTGCTGTATTGTACAGAGGGGAGGATGTTAGGCTTATTGTGAGTGCTGCATTGCAAGGAGGGGATTATGGTAGGTCTGATTGTGAGTGCTGTATTGTACTGAGTGGGGGACGGTAGGCTGATTGTGAGTGCTGTATTGTACAGAGGGGAGGATGGTAGGCTGATTGTGAGTGTTGTATTGCATGAAGTGGCGGAAGATAGGCTGATTGTGAGTGCTGTATTGTACAGAGGGGAGGAAGGTAGGCTAATTGTAAGTGCTGTATTGTACAGAGGGGAGGATGGTAGGCTGATTGTGAGTGCAGTATTGCAAGGAGGGGAGGATGGTAGGCTGATTGTGAGTGCTGTATTGTACAGAGGGGAGGGCGGTAGGCTGATTGTGAGTGCTGTATTCCTAGGAGGGGTGGATGGTAGGGTGATTGTGCTTGCTGTATTGTACAGAGTGGAGGATGGTAGTATGATTGTGAGTGCAGTATTGCAAGGGGGTTGGATGGTAGGGTGATTGTGAGTGCTGTATTGTACAGAGGGGAGGACGGTTCGCTGATTGTGAGTGCCGTATTGTACAGAGGGGAGGACGGTAGGCTGATTGTGAGTGCTGTATTGTACAGAGGGGAGGATGCTAGGCTGATTGTGTGTGCTGTATTGTACAGAGGGGAGGACGGTAGGCTGATTGTGAGTGTTGTGTTGCATGGAGTGGAGTACGGTAGGCTGATTGTGAGTGCGGTATTGTACAGAGGGGAGGACGGTAGGCTCATTGTGAGTGTTGTATTGCAAGGAGGGGAGGATGGTAGCCTGACTGTGAGTGCAGTATGGCAAGGAGGGGAGGACGGTAGGCTGATTTTGAGTGCAGTTTTGCAAGGATGGGAGGACGGTAGGCTGATATGAGTGCTGTATTGCCAGGAGGGGAGGACGGTAGGCTGATTGTGAGTATTGTGTTGTACAGTGGGGAGGACGGTAGCCTGATTGTGAGTACTGTATTGCAATGAAGGGAGGACGATAGGCTGATTCTGAGTGCTGTATTGCAAGGAGGGGAGGACGGTAGGCTGATTGTGAGTGCAGTTTTGCAAGTATGGGAGAACGGTAGGCTAATTCTGAGTGCTGTATTGCATAGAGGGGAGGACGGTAGGCTGATTTTGAGTGCTATATTGTACAGAGGGGAGGAAGGTAGGCTGATTGTGAGTGCAGTTTTGCAAGGATGGGAGAACGGTAGGGTAATTCTGAGTGCTGAATTGCATAGACGGGAGGACGGTAGGCTGATTGTGAGTACTGTATTGTACAGAGGATAGGACGGTAGGCTGATTGTGAGTTCTGTATTGCAAGGAGGGGAGGACGATAGGCTGATTGTGAGTGCTGTATTGCAAAGAGGGCAAGACGGTAGGCTGATTGTGAGTGCTGTATTGCAAAGAGGGGAGGACGGTAGGCTGATTGTGAGTGCTGTATTGCATGGAGGGGAGGACGGTAGGCTGATTGTGAGTGCTGTATTGCAAGGAGGGGAGGATGGTAGGCTGATTGTGAGCGCTGTATGGCAAGGAGGGGAGGACGGTAGGCTGATTATGAGTGTTGTATTGTAGAGAGAGGAGGACTGTAGGCTGATTGTGAGTGTTGTATTGTACAGAGGGGGAGGACTGTAGGCCGATTTTGAATGCTGTATTGTACAGAGTGGAGGATGGTAGGCTGATTGTGAGCGCTGTATTGCATGGAGTGGAGGACAGTGGGCTGATTGTGTGTGCTTATTGTACAGAGGGGAGGATGGTAGGCTGTTTGTGAGTGCTGTATTGTACAGAGGGGAGGATGGATGGCTGATTGTGAGTGTTGTATTGCAGGTAGGGGAGGACATTAGGCTGATTGTGAGTGCTGTATTGCAAGGAGGGGAGGATGATAGGCTGACTGTGAGTGCAGTTTTGCAAGGATGGGAGGACGGTAGGCTGATTGTGAATGCTGTATTGTACAGTGGGGAGGACGGTAGGCTGATTGTGAGTGCTGTATTGCAATGAAGGGAGGACGATAGGCTGATTGTGAGTGCTGTATTGCAAGGAGGGGAGGACGGTAGGCTGATTGTGAGTGCAGTTTTGCAAGTATGGGAGAACGGTAGGCTAATTCTGAGTGCTGTATTGCATAGAGGGGAGGACGGTAGGCTGATTTTGAGTGCTGTATTGTACTGAGGGGAGGAAGGTAGGCTGATTGTGAGTGCAGTTTTGCAAGGATGGGAGAACGGTAGGCTAATTCTGAGTGCTGTATTGTACAGAGGGGAGGACAGTAGGCTGATTATGAGTGATGTATTGTACAGAGGGGAGGATGGTAGGCTGATTGTGAGTGCTGTATTGTACAGAGGGGAGGACTGTAGGCTGATTATGAGTGCTGTATTGTACAGAGGGTAGGACGGTAAGCTGATTGTGAGTGCTGTATTTCAATGAGTGGCGGTTGGTAGGCTGATTGTGAGTGCTGTATTGCTAGGAGGGTTGGATGGTAGGGTGATTGTGAGTGCTGTATTGTATAGAGGGGAGGTCGGTAGGCTGATTGTGAGTGCTGTACTTTACAGAGGGGAGGTCGGTAGGCTGATTGTGAGTGCTGCATTGCAAGGAGGGGATTATGGTAGGTCTGATTGTGAGTGCTGTATTGTACTGAGTGGGGGACGGTAGGCTGATTGTGAGTGCTGTATTGTACAGAGGGGAGGATGGTAGGCTGATTGTGAGTGTTGTATTGCATGAAGTGGCGGATGATAGGCTGATTGTGAGTGCTGTATTGTACAGAGGGGAGGATGGTAGGCTGATTGTAAGTGCTGTATTGTACAGAGGGGAGGATGGTAGGTTGTTTGTGAGTGCTGTATTGTACAGAGGGGAGGATGGTAGGCTGATTGTGAGTGCAGTATTGCAAGGAGGGGAGGATGGTAGGGTGATTGTGAGTGCTGTATTGTACAGAGGGGAGGATGGTTCGCTGATTGTGAGTGCTGTATTGTACAGAGGGGAGGACGGTAGGCTGATTGTGAGTGCTGTATTGTACAGAGGGGAGGATGGTAGGCTGATTGTGTGTGCTGTATTGTACAGAGGGGAGGACGGTAGGCTCATTGTGAGTGTTGTATTGCAAGGAGGGGAGGATGGTAGCCTGACTGTGAGTGCAGTATGGCAAGGAGGGGAGGACGGTAGGCTGATTTTGAGTGCAGTTTTGCAAGGATGGGAGGACGGTAGGCTGATATGAGTGCTGTATTGCGAGGAGGGGAGGACGGTAGGCTGATGTGAGTATTGTATTGTACAGTGGGGAGGACGGTAGCCTGATTGTGAGTACTGTATTGCAATGAAGGGAGGACGATAGGCTGATTGTGAGTGTTGTATTGCAAGGAGGGGAGGACGGTAGGCTGATTGTGAGTGCTGTATTGTACAGAGGGGAGGAAGGTAGGCTGATTGTGAGTCCAGTTTTGCAAGGATGGGAGAACGGTAGGGTATTTCTGAGTACTGTATTGTACAGAGGGGAGGACGGTAGGCTGATTGTGCGTTCTGTATTGTAAGGAGGTGATGACGGTAGGCTGATTATGAGTTTTGTATTGTACAGAGGGGAGGACAGTAGGCTGATTGTCAGTGCTGTATTGTAAATTGGGGAGGATGGTAGTCTGTTTGTGAGTGCTGTATTGCAAGGAGGGGAGTACGGTAGGGTGATTGTGAGTGCTGCATTGCAAGGAGGGGAGGACGGGAGGCTGATTGTGAGTGCTGTATTGTACAGAGGGGAGGACGGTAGGCTGATTGTGAGTGCTGTATTGTACAGAGGGAAGGACGGTAGGCTGATTGTGAGTGCTGTATTGTACAGAGGGGAGGATGGTAGGCTGATTGTGAGTGCTGTATTGTACAGAGGGGAGGACGGTAGGCTGATTGTGAGTGCTGTATTGTACAGAGGGAAGGACGGTAGGCTGATTGTGAGTGCTGTATTGTACAGAGGGGAGGACGGTAGGCTGATTGTGAGTGCTGTATTGTACAGAGGGGAGGACGGTAGGCTGATTGTGAGTGCTGTATTGTACAGAGGGAAGGACGGTAGGCTAATTGTGAGTGCTGTATTGCAATGAAGGGAGGACTGTAGGCTGATTGTGAGTGCTGTATTGCAAGGAGGGGAGGATGGTAGGCTGATTGTGAGTGTTGTGTTGCATGAAGTGGCGGATGATAGGCTGATTGTGAGTGCTGTATGGTACAGAGGGGAGGACGGTAGGCTGATTGTGAGTGCTGTATTGTTCAGAGGGGAGGACGGTAAGCTGATTGTGAGTGCTGTATTGCAATGAGTGGCGGTTGGTAGGCTGATTATGAGTGCTGTATTGCATGGTGGGGAGGACGGTAGGCTGATTGTGAGTGCTGTATTGTACAGAGGGGAGGATGGTAGGCTGATTTTGAGTGCTGTATTGTACAGAGGGGAGGATGGTAGCCTGATTGTGAGTGCTGTATTGCAAGGAGAGGAGGACCGAAGGCTGACTGTGAGTGCTGTATTGCATGGAGGGGAGGACGATAGGCTGATTGTGAGTGCTGTATTGTACAGAGGGGAGGACAGTAGGCTGATTGTGAGTGCTGTATTGCAATGAAGGGAGGACAGTAGGCTGATTGTGAGTGCTGTATTGTACAGAGGGGAGGACGGTAGGCTGATTGTCAGTGCTGTATTGTAAATTGGGGAGGATGGTAGTCTGTTTGTGAGTGCTGTATTGCAAGGAGGGGAGTACGGTAGGGTGATTGTGAGTGCTGCGTTGCAAGGAGAGGAGGACGGGAGGCTGATTGTGAGTGCTGTATTGTACAGAGGGGAGGACGGTAGGCTGATTGTGAGTGCTGTATTGTACAGAGGGAAGGACGGTAGGCTGATTGTGAGTGCTGTATTGTACAGAGGGGAGGATGGTAGGCTGATTGTGAGTGCTGTATTGTACAGAGGGGAGGACGGCAGGCTGATTGTGAGTGCTGTATTGTACAGAGGGAAGGACGGTAGGCTAATTGTGAGTGCTGTATTGCAATGAAGGGAGGACTGTAGGCTGATTGTGAGTGCTGTATTGCAAGGAGGGGAGGATGGTAGGCTGATTGTGAGTGCTGTATTGCAATGAAGGGAGGACGGTAGGCTGATTGTGAGTGTTGTATTGCAAAGAAGGGAGGATGGTAGGCTGATTGTGAGTGCTGTATTGCAAGGAGGGGAGGACGATAGGCTGATTGTGAGTGCTGTATTGCATGGAGGGGAGGACGGTAGGCTGATTGTGAGTACTGTATTGCAAAGAGGGCAGGACGGTAGGCTGATTGTGAGTGCTGTATTGCATGGAGGGGAGGACGGTAGGCTGATTGTGAGTGCTGTATTGCAAAGAGGGGAGGACGGTAGGCTGATTGTGAGTGCTGTATTGCATGGAGGGGAGGACGGTAGGCTGATTGTGAGTGCTGTATTGCAAGGAGGGGAGGATGGTAGGCTGATTGTGAGCGCTGTATGGCAAGGAGGGGAGGACGGTAGGCTGATTATGAGTGTTGTATTGTAGAGAGAGGAGGACTGTAGGCTGATTGTGAGTGTTGTATTGTACAGAGGGGGAGGACTGTAGGCCGATTTTGAATGCTGTATTGTACAGAGTGGAGGATGGTAGGCTGATTGTGAGCGCTGTATTGCATGGAGTGGAGGACAGTGGGCTGATTGTGTGTGCTTATTGTACAGAGGGGAGGATGGTAGGCTGTTTGTGAGTGCTGTATTGTACAGAGGGGAGGATGGATGGCTGATTGTGAGTGTTGTATTGCAGGTAGGGGAGGACATTAGGCTGATTGTGAGTGCTGTATTGCAAGGAGGGGAGGATGATAGGCTGACTGTGAGTGCAGTTTTGCAAGGATGGGAGGACGGTAGGCTGATGGTGAATGCTGTATTGTACAGTGGGGAGGACGGTAGGCTGATTGTGAGTGCTGTATTGCAATGAAGGGAGGACGATAGGCTGATTGTGAGTGCTGTATTGCAAGGAGGGGAGGACGGTAGGTTGATTGTGAGTGCAGTTTTGCAAGTATGGGAGAACGGTAGGCTAATTCTGAGTGCTGTATTGCATAGAGGGGAGGACGGTAGGCTGATTTTGAGTGCTGTATTGTACTGAGGGGAGGAAGGTAGGCTGATTGTGAGTGCAGTTTTGCAAGGATGGGAGAACGGTAGGCTAATTCTGAGTGCTGTATTGTACAGAGGGGAGGACAGTAGGCTGATTATGAGTGATGTATTGTACAGAGGGCAGGATGGTAGGCTGATTGTGAGTGCTGTATCGTACAGAGGGTAGGACTGTAGGCTGATTATGAGTGCTGTATTGTACAGAGGGTAGGACGGTAAGCTGATTGTGAGTGCTGTATTTCAATGAGTGGCGGTTGGTAGGCTGATTGTGAGTGCTGTATTGCTAGGAGGGTTGGATGGTAGGGTGATTGTGAGTGCTGTATTGTATAGAGGGGAGGTCGGTAGGCTGATTGTGAGTGCTGTACTTTACAGAGGGGAGGTCGGTAGGCTGATTGTGAGTGCTGCATTGCAAGGAGGGGATTATGGTAGGTCTGATTGTGAGTGCTGTATTGTACTGAGTGGGGGACGGTAGGCTGATTGTGAGTGCTGTATTGTACAGAGGGGAGGATGGTAGGCTGATTGTGAGTGTTGTATTGCATGAAGTGGCGGATGATAGGCTGATTGTGAGTGCTGTATTGTACAGAGGGGAGGATGGTAGGCTGATTGTAAGTGCTGTATTGTACAGAGGGGAGGATGGTAGGTTGTTTGTGAGTGCTGTATTGTACAGAGGGGAGGATGGTAGGCTGATTGTGAGTGCAGTATTGCAAGGAGGGGAGGATGGTAGGGTGATTGTGAGTGCTGTATTGTACAGAGGGGAGGATGGTTCGCTGATTGTGAGTGCTGTATTGTACAGAGGGGAGGACGGTAGGCTGATTGTGAGTGCTGTATTGTACAGAGGGGAGGATGGTAGGCTGATTGTGTGTGCTGTATTGTACAGAGGGGAGGACGGTAGGCTCATTGTGAGTGTTGTATTGCAAGGAGGGGAGGATGGTAGCCTGACTGTGAGTGCAGTATGGCAAGGAGGGGAGGACGGTAGGCTGATTTTGAGTGCAGTTTTGCAAGGATGGGAGGACGGTAGGCTGATATGAGTGCTGTATTGCGAGGAGGGGAGGACGGTAGGCTGATTGTGAGTATTGTATTGTACAGTGGGGAGGACAGTAGCCTGATTGTGAGTACTGTATTGCAATGAAGGGAGGACGATAGGCTGATTGTGAGTGCTGTATTGCATAGAGGGGAGGATGGTAGGCTGATTGTGAGTACTGTATTGTACAGAGGGGAGGACGGTATGCTGATTGTGAGTGCAGTATGGCAAGGAGGTGAGGACGGTAGGCTGATTGTGAGTGCAGTTTTGCAAGGATGGGAGGATGGTAGGCCGATATGAGTGCTGTATTGCCAGGAGGGTAGGACGGTAGGCTGATTGTGAGTATTGTATTGTACAGTGGGGATGACGGTAGGATGATTGTGAGTGCTGTATTGCAAGGAGGGGAGGACGGTAGGCTGATTGTGAGTGCAGTTTTGCAAGTATGGGAGAACTGTAGGGTATTTCTGAGTACTGTATTGTACAGAGGGGAGGACGGTAGGCTGATTGTGAGATCTGTATTGTAAGGAGGTGATGACGGTAGGCTGATTGTGAGTGCTGTTTTGCAAGGAAGGGTGGACGGTAGGGTGATTTTGAGTGCTGTATTGCACAGGGGGGAGGACTGTAGGCTGATTGTGACTGTTGTATTGAACAGAGGGGAGGACGGTAGGCTGATTATGAGTTTTGTATTGTACAGAGGGGAGGATGTTAGGCTGATTGTGAGTGTTGTATTGCATGAAGTGGCGGATGATAGGCTGATTGTGAGTGCTGTATTGTACAGAGGGGAGGACGGTAGGCTGATTGTGAGTGCTGTATTGTTCAGAGGGGAGGACGGTAAGCTGATTGTGAGTGCTGTATTGCAATGAGTGGCGGTTGGTAGGCTGATTATGAGTGTTGTATTGCATGGTGGGGAGGACGGTAGGCTGATTGTGAGTGCTGTATTGGTAGGAAGGGTGGATGGATGGGTGATTGTGAGTGCTGTATTGTACAGAGGGGAGGATGGTAGGCTGATTTTGAGTGCTGTATTGTACAGAGGGGAGGATGGTAGGCTGATTGTGAGTGCTGTATTGTATAGAGGGGAAGATGGTACGCTGATTGTGAGTGCTGTATTGTACAGAGGGGAGGATGGTAGGTTGTTTGTGAGTGCTGTATTGTACAGAGGGGAGGATGGAAGGCTGATTGTGAGTGTTGTATTGTACAGAGGGGAGGGCGGTAGGCTGATTGTGAGTGCTGTATTGCTAGGAGGGGTGGATGGTAGGGTGATTTTGCTTGCTGTATTGTACAGAGTGGATGATGGTAGTCTGATTGTGAGTGCTGTATTGCAAGGGGGTTGGATGGTAGGGTGATTGTGAGTGCTGTATTGTACAGAGGGGAGGACGGTAGGCTGAGTGTGAGTGCTGTATTGTAAAGAGGGGAGGACGGCAGGCTGATGCTGAGTGATGTGTTGCATGGAGTGGAGTACGGTAGGCTGATTGTGAGTGCTGTATTGTACAGAGGGGAGGATGGTAGGCTGATTGTGAGTGCTGTATTGCAAGGAGGGGAGGACTATAGGCTGATTGTGTGTGCTGTATTGCAAGGATGGGAGGACGATAGGCTGATTGTGTGTGTTGTATTACAAGGTGGGGAGGACGGTAGGCTAATTGTGAGTGCTGTATTACAAGAAGGGGAGGACGGTAGGCTTATTGTGAGTGCTGTATTACAAGGTGGGGAGGACGGTAGGCTGATTGTGAGTGCTGTATTGCAAGGATGGGAGGACGGTAGGCTAATTGTGAGTGCTGTATTACAAGGTGGGGAGGACGGTAGGCGAATTGTGAGTGCTGTATTACAAGGAGGGGAGGACGGTAGGCTAATTGTGAGTGCTGTATTACAAGGTGGGGAGGACGGTACGCTGATTGTGAGTGCTGTATTACAAGGAGGGGAGGACGGTAGGCTGATTATGAGTGTTGTATTGTACAGAGGGGAGGATGGTAGGCTGATTGTGAGTGCTGTATTGTACAGAGGGGAGGACTGTAGGCTGATTTTGAGTGCTGTATTGTACAGAGGGGAGGAAGGTAGGCTGATTGTGAGTGCAGTTTTGCAAGGAATGGGAGAACGGTAGGGTAATTCTGAGTGCTCTATTGCATAGAGGGGAGGACGGTAGCCTGATTGTGAGTACTGTATTGTACAGAGGGGAGGACGGTAGGCTGATTGTGTGTACTGTATTGTACAGTGGGGAGGACAGTAGGCTGATTATGAGTGTTGTATTGTGCAGAGCGGAGGACTGTAGGCTGATTGTGAGTGTTGTAATGTACAGAGGGGAGGACGATAGGCTGATTATGTGTGCTGTATTGTATAGAGGGGAGGATGGTAGGTTGATTGTGAGTGTTGTATTGTACAGAGGGGAGGACGGTAAGCTGATTGTGAGTGATGTATTGCAATGAGTGGCGGTTGGTAGGCTGATTATGAGTGCTGTATTGCATGGTGGGGAGGATGGTAGGCTGATTGTGAGTGCTGTATTGCTAGGAGGGGTGGATGGTTGGGTGATCGCGAGTGCTGTATTGTACAGAGGGGAGGACGGTAGGTTGATTGTGAGTGCTGTATTGTACAGAGGGGAGGATGGTAGGCTGATTGTGAGTGCTGTATTGTATAGAGGGGAGGATGGTAGGCTGATTGTGAGTGCTGTATTGTACAGAGGGGAGGATGGTAGGTTGTTTGAGTGTGCTGTATTGTACAGAGGGGAGGATGGTAGGCTGATTGTGAGTGCTGTATTGCAAGCAGGGGAGGATGGAAGGCTGATTGTGAGTGTTGTATTGTACAGAGGGGAGGGCGGTAGGCTGATTGTGAGTGCTGCATTGCTAGGAGGGGTGGATGGTAGGGTGATTGTGCTTGCTCTATTGTACAGAGTGGAGGATGGTAGTCTGATTGTGAGTGCTGTATTGCAAGGAGTGAGGATGGTAGGCTGATTGTGCGTGCTGTATTGCAAGGAGGGGAGGATGGCAGGCTGACTGTGAGTGCAGTATGGCAAGGAGGTGAGGACGGTAGGCTGATTGTGAGTGCAGTTTTGCAAGGACGGGAGGACGGTAGGCTGATATGAGTGCTGTATTGCCAGGAGGGGAGGACGGTAGGCTGATTGTGAGTATTGTATTGTACAGAGGGGATGACGGTAGGCTGATTGTGAGTGCAGTTTTGCAAGTATGGGAGAACGGTAGGGTAATTCGGAGTACTGTATTGTACAGAGGGGAGGATGGTAGGCTGATTGTGAGTGCTGCATTGCAAGGAGGGGAGGACGGTAGGCTGATTGTGAGTGCTGTTTTGCAAGGAAGGGTGGACGGTAGGGTGATTTTGTGTGCTGTTTTGTACAGAGGGGAGGGCGGTAGGCTGATTGTGAGTGCTGTATTGCACAGAGGGGAGGACTGTAGGCGGATTGTGACTGTTGTATTGTACAGAGGGGAGGACGGTAGGCTGATTATGAGTGCTGCATTGTACAGAGGGGAGGATGGTAGGCTGATTGTGATTGTTGTATTGCATGAAGTGGCGGATGATAGGCTGATTGTGAGTACTGTATTGTACAAAGGGGAGGATGGTAGGCTGATTGTAAGTGCTGTATTGTACAGAGGGGAGGATGGTAGGTTGTTTGTGAGTGATGTATTGTACAGAGGGGAGGATGGTAGGCTGATTGTGAGTGCAGTATTGCAAGCAGGGGAGGATGGTAGGCTGATTGTGAGTGCTGTATTGTACAGAGGGGAGGGCGGTAGGCTGATTGTGAGTGCTGTATTGCTAGGAGGGGTGGATGGTTGGGTGATTGTGCTTGCTGTATTGTACAGAGTGGAGGATGGTAGTCTGATTGTGAGTGCTGTATTGCAAGCAGTGCGGATGGTAGGGTGATTGTGAGTGCTGTATTGTACAGAGGGGAGGACGGTAGGCTGATTGTGAGTGCTGTTTTGCAAGGAAGGGTGGACGGTAGGGTGATTTTGTGTGCTGTTTTGTACAGAGGGGAGGGCGGTAGGCTGATTGTGAGTGCTGTATTGCACAGAGGGGAGGACTGTAGGCAGATTGTGACTGTTGTATTGTACAGAGGGGAGGAAGGTAGGCTGATTATGAGTGCTGTATTGTACAGAGGGGAGGATGGTAGGCTGATTGTGATTGTTGTATTGCATGAAGTGGCGGATGATAGGCTGATTGTGAGTACTGTATTGTACAAAGGGGAGGATGGTAGGCTGATTGTAAGTGCTGTATTGTCAGGAGGTGATGACGGTAGGCTGATTGTGAGTGCTGTTTTGCAAGGAAGGGTGGACGGTAGGGTGATTTTGTGTGCTGTATTGCAAGGAGGGGAGGACTGTAGGCGGATTGTGACTGTTGTATTGTACAGAGGGGAGGACGGTAGGCTGATTATGAGTGCTGTATTGTACAGAGGGGAGGATGGTAGGCTGATTGTGATTGTTGTATTGCATGAAGTGGCGGATGATAGGCTGATTGTGAGTACTGTATTGTACAGAGGGGAGGATGTTAGGCTGATTGTAAGTGATGTATTGTACAGAGGGGAGGATGGTAGGCTGATTGTGAGTGCTGTATTGCAAGGAGGGGAGGACGATAGGCTGATTGTGTGAGCTGTATTGCAAGGAGGGGAGGACTGTAGGCTGATTGTGACTGTTGTATTGAACAGAGGGGAGGACGGTAGGCTGATTATAAGTTTTGTATTGTACAGAGGGGAGGACAGTAGGCTGATTGTGAGTGCTGTATTGTACAGAGGGGAGGGCGGTAGGCTGATTGTGAGTGCTGTATTGCTAGGAGGGGTGGATGGTTGGGTGATTGTGCTTGCTGTATTGTACAGAGTGGAGGATGGTAGTCTGATTGTGAGTGCTGTATTGCAAGCAGTGCGGATGGTAGGGTGATTGTGAGTGCTGTATTGTACAGAGGGGAGGACGGTAGGCTGATTGTGAGTGCTGTTTTGCAAGGAAGGGTGGACGGTAGGGTGATTTTGTGTGCTGTTTTGTACAGAGGGGAGGGCGGTAGGCTGATTGTGAGTGCTGTATTGCACAGAGGGGAGGACTGTAGGCAGATTGTGACTGTTGTATTGTACAGAGGGGAGGAAGGTAGGCTGATTATGAGTGCTGTATTGTACAGAGGGGAGGATGGTAGGCTGATTGTGATTGTTGTATTGCATGAAGTGGCGGATGATAGGCTGATTGTGAGTACTGTATTGTACAAAGGGGAGGATGGTAGGCTGATTGTAAGTGCTGTATTGTCAGGAGGTGATGACGGTAGGCTGATTGTGAGTGCTGTTTTGCAAGGAAGGGTGGACGGTAGGGTGATTTTGTGTGCTGTATTGCAAGGAGGGGAGGACTGTAGGCGGATTGTGACTGTTGTATTGTACAGAGGGGAGGACGGTAGGCTGATTATGAGTGCTGTATTGTACAGAGGGGAGGATGGTAGGCTGATTGTGATTGTTGTATTGCATGAAGTGGCGGATGATAGGCTGATTGTGAGTACTGTATTGTACAGAGGGGAGGATGTTAGGCTGATTGTAAGTGATGTATTGTACAGAGGGGAGGATGGTAGGCTGATTGTGAGTGCTGTATTGCAAGGAGGGGAGGACGATAGGCTGATTGTGTGAGCTGTATTGCAAGGAGGGGAGGACTGTAGGCTGATTGTGACTGTTGTATTGAACAGAGGGGAGGACGGTAGGCTGATTATAAGTTTTGTATTGTACAGAGGGGAGGACAGTAGGCTGATTAGGAGTGCTGTATTGTTCAGAGGGGAGGATGGTAGGCTGTGAGTGTTGTATTGCATGAAGTGGCGGATGATAGGCTGATTGTGAGTGCTGTATTGTTCAGAGGGGAGGACGGTAAGCTGATTGTGAGTGCTGTATTGCAATGAGTGGCGGTTGGTAGGCTGATTATGAGTGCTGTATTGTATAGAGGGGAGGATGGTAGGCTGATTGTGAGTGCTGTATTGTATAGAGGGGAGGATGGTAGGCTGATTGTGAGTGCTGTATTGTAAGGAGTGAGGATGGTAGGGTGATTGTGAGTGCTGTATTGCAAGGAGGGGAGCATGGAAGGCTGATTGTGAGTGTTGTATTGTACAGAGGGGAGGGCGGTAGGCTGATTGTGAGTGCTGTATTGCTAGGAGGGGTGGATGGTTGGGTGATTTTGCTTGCTGTATTGTACAGAGTGGAGGATGGTAGTCTGATTGTGAGTGCTGTATTGCAAGGATTGAGGATGGTAGGGTGATTGTGAGTGCTGTATTGCAAGGGGGTTGGATGGTAGGGTGACTGTGAGTGCAGTATTGTACAGAGGGGAGGATGGTAGGCTGATTGTGAGTGCTGTATTGCAAGGATTGAGGATGGTAGGGTGATTGTGAGTGCTGTATTGCAAGGGGGTTGGATGGTAGGGTGACTGTGAGTGCAGTATTGTACAGAGGGGAGGATGGTAGGCTGATTGTGAGTGCTGTATTGCAAGGAGTGAAGATGGTATGGTGATTGTGAGTGCTGTATTGCAAGGGGGTTGGATGGTAGGGTGATTCTGAGTGCTGTATTGTACAGAGGGGAGGACGGTAGGCTGAGTGTGAGTGCTGCATTGTACAGAGGGGAGGACGGTAGGCTGATTGTGGGTGCTGTATTGTACAGAGGGGAGGATGGTAGGCTGATTGTGAGTGCTGTATTGCAAGGAGGGGAGGACGGTAGGCTAATTGTGAGTGCTGTATTACAAGGTGGGGAGGACGGTAGGCTGATTGTGAGTGCTGTATTGAAAGGATGGGAGGACGGTAGGCTAATTGTGAGTGCTGTATTACAAGGAGGGGAGGACGGTAGGCTAATTGTGAGTGCTGTATTACAAGGTGGGGAGGACGGTACGCTGATTGTGAGTGCTGTATTACAAGAGCGGAGGACGGTAGGCTGATTATGAGTGTTGTATTGTACAGAGGGGAGGATGGTAGGCTGATTGTGAGTGTTGTAATGTACAGAGGGGAGTACGATAGGCTGATTGTGAGTGCTGTATTGTACAGAGGGGAGGACGGTAAGCTGATTGTGAGTGATGTATTGCAATGAGTGGCGGTTGGTAGGCTGATTATGAGTGCTGTATTGCATGGTGGGGAGGACGTTAGGCTGATTGTGAGTGCTGTATTGCTAGGAGGGGTGGATGGTTGGGTGATTGTGAGTGCTGTATTGTACAAAGATGAGGACGGTAGGTTGATGGTGAGGGCTGTATTGTACAGAGGGGAGGATGGTAGGCTGATTGTGAGTGTTGTATTGTATAGAGGGGAGGATGGTAGGCTGATTGTGAATGCTGTATTGCAAAGAGTGAGGATGGTAGGGTGATTGTGAGTGCTGTATTGCAAGGGGGTTGGATGGTAGGGTGATTGTGAGTGCAGTATTGTACAGAGGGGAGGACGGTAGGCTGAGTGTGAGTGCTGTATTATACAGATGGGAGGACGGTAGGCTGATTGTGAGTGCTGTGTTGCATGGAGTGGAGTACGGTAGGCTGATTGTGAGTGCTGTATTGTACAGAGGGGAGGACGGTAGTCTGATTGTGAGTGCTGTATTGTTCAGAGGGGAGGACGGTAAGCTGATTGTGAGTGCTGTATTGCAATGAGTGGCGGTTGGTAGGCTGATTATGAGTGCTGTATTGCATGGTGGGGAGGACGGTAGGCTGATTGTGAGTGCTGTATTGGTAGGAGGGGTGGATGGTTGGGTGATTGTGAGTGCTGTATTGTACAGAGGGGAGGACGGTAGGCTGATTGTGAGTGCTGTATTGTACAGAGGGGAGGACGGTAGGCTGATGCTGAGTGCTGTGTTGCATGGAGTGGAGTACGGTAGGCTGATTGTGAGTGCTGTATTGTACAGAGGGGAGGATGGTAGGCTGATTGTGAGTGCTGTATTGCAAGGAGGGGAGGACGATAGGCTGATTGTGTGTGCTGTATTGCAAGGATGGGAGGACGATAGGCTGATTGTGTGTGTTGTATTACAAGGTGGGGAGGACGGTAGGCTAATTGTGAGTGCTGTATTACAAGAAGGGGAGGACAGTAGGCTTATTGTGAGTGCTGTATTACAAGGTGGGGAGGACGGTAGGCTGATTGTGAGTGCTGTATTGCAAGGATGGGAGGACGGTAGGCTAATTGTGAGTGCTGTATTACAAGGTGGGGAGGACGGTAGGCGAATTGTGAGTGCTGTATTACAAGGTGGGGAGGATGGTACGCTGATTGTGAGTGCTGTATTACAAGGAGGGGAGGACGGTAGGCTGATTATGAGTGTTGTATTGTACAGAGGGGAGGATGGTAGGCTGATTGTGAGTGCTGTATTGTACAGAGGGGAGGACTGTAGGCTGATTTTGAGTGCTGTATTGTACAGAGGGGAGGAAGGTAGGCTGATTGTGAGTGCAGTTTTGCAAGGAATGGGAGAACGGTAGGGTAATTCTGAGTGCTCTATTGCATAGAGGGGAGGATGGTAGCCTGATTGTGAGTACTGTATTGTACAGAGGGGAGGACGGTAGGCTGATTGTGTGTACTGTATTGTACAGTGGGGAGGACAGTAGGCTGATTATGAGTGTTGTATTGTGCAGAGCGGAGGACTGTAGGCTGATTGTGAGTGTTGTAATGTACAGAGGGGAGGACGATAGGCTGATTATGTGTGCTGTATTGTATAGAGGGGAGGATGGTAGGTTGATTGTGAGTGTTGTATTGTACAGAGGGGAGGACGGTAAGCTGATTGTGAGTGATGTATTGCATGGTGGGGAGGACGGTAGGCTGATTGTGAGTGCTGTATTGCTAGGAGGGGTGGATGGTTGGGTGATTGTGAGTGCTGTATTGTACAGAGGGGAGGACGGTAGGTTGATTGTGAGTGCTGTATTGTACAGAGGGGAGGATGGTAGGCTGATTGTGAGTGCTGTATTGTATAGAGGGGAGGATGGTAGTCTGATTGTGAGTGCGGTATTGTACAGAGGGGAGGATGGTAGGTTGTTTGTGAGTGCTGTATTGTACAGAGGGGAGGATGGTAGTCTGATTGTGAGTGCTGTATTGCAAGGTGTGAGGATGGTAGGCTGATTGTGCGTGCTGTATTGCGAGGAGGGGAGGATGGCAGGCTGACTGTGAGTGCAGTATGGCAAGGAGGTGAGGACGGTAGGCTGATTGTGAGTGCAGTTTTGCAAGGACGGGAGGACGGTAGGCTGATTGTGAGTATTGTATTGTACAGTGGGGATGACGGTAGGCTGATTGTGAGTTCTGTATTGCAAGGAAGGGTGGACGGTAGGCTGATTGTGAGTGTTGTATTGCAAGGAGGGGAGGACTGTAGGCGGATTGTGACTGTTGTATTGTACAGAGGGGAGGACGGTAGGCTGATTGTGAGTGCTGTATTGTACAGAGGGGAGGACGCTAGGCTGATTATGAGTATTGTATTGTATAGAGGGGAGGATGGTAGGTTGTTTGTGAGTTCTGTATTGTACAGAGGTGATGACGGTAGGCTGATTGTGAGTTCTGTATTGTCAGGAGGTGATGACGGTAGGCTGATTGTGAGTGCTGTTTTGCAAGGAAGGGTGGACGGTAGGGTGATTGTGTGAGCTGTATTGCAAGGAGGGGAGGACTGTAGGCTGATTGTGTGAGCTGTATTGCAAGGAGGGGAGGACTGTAGGCTGATTGTGACTGTTGTATTGAACAGAGGGGAGGACGGTAGGCTGATTATAAGTTTTGTATTGTACAGAGGGGAGGACAGTAGGCTGATTATGAGTGCTGTATTGTACAGAGGGGAGGACGGTAGGCTGATTATGAGTGCTGTATTGTACAGAGGGGAGGATGGTAGGCTGATTGTGATTGTTGTATTGCATGAAGTGGCGGATGATAGGCTGATTGTGAGTACTGTATTGTACAGAGGGGAGGATGGTAGGCTGATTGTAAGTGATGTATTGTACAGAGGGGAGGATGGTAGGCTGATTGTGAGTGCTGTATTGCAAGGAGGGGAGGACGATAGGCTGATTGTGTGAGCTGTATTGCAAGGAGGGGAGGACTGTAGGCTGATTGTGACTGTTGTATTGAACAGAGGGGAGGACGGTAGGCTGATTATAAGTTTTGTATTGTACAGAGGGGAGGACAGTAGGCTGATTATGAGTGCTGTATTGTTCAGAGGGGAGGATGGTAGGCTGTGAGTGTTGTATTGCATGAAGTGGCGGATGATAGGCTGATTGTGAGTGCTGTATTGTTCAGAGGGGAGGACGGTAAGCTGATTGTGAGTGCTGTATTGCAATGAGTGGCGGTTGGTAGGCTGATTATGAGTGCTGTATTGCATGGTGGGGAGGACGGTAGGCTGATTGTGAGTGCTGTATTGGTAGGAGGGGTGGATGGTTGGGTGATTGTGAGTGCTGTATTGTACAGAGGGGAGGATGGTAGGCTGATTTTGAGTGCTGTATTGTACAGAGGGGAGGATGGTAGGCTGATTGTGAGTGCTGTAATGTATAGAGGGGAGGATGGTAGGCTGATTGTGAGTGCTGTATTGTACAGAGGGGAGGATGGTAGGTTGTTTGTGAGTGTTGTATTGTACAGAGGGGAGGGCGGTAGGCTGATTGTGAGTGCTGTATTGCTAGGAGGGGTGGATGGTAGGGTGATTTTGCTTGCTGTATTGTAGAGAGTGGAGGAAGGTAGTCTGATTGTGAGTGCTGTACTGCAAGGAGTGAGGATGGTAGGGTGATTGTGAGTGCTGTATTGCAAGGGGGTTGGATGTTAGGGTGATTGTGAGTGCAGTATTGTACAGAGGGGAGGACGGTAGGCTGATTGTGAGTGCTTTATTGCAAGGAGGGGAGGACGATAGGCTGATTGTGTGTGTTGTATTACAAGGTGGGGAGGACGGTAGGCTAATTGTGAGTGCTGTATTACAAGGAGGGGAGGACGGTAAGCTAATTGTGAGTGCTGTAATGTACAGAGGGGAGGACGGTAGGCTGATTGTGAGTGCTGTATTGCTAGGAGGGGTGGATGGTTGGGTGATTGTGCTTGCTGTATTGTACAGAGTGGAGGATGGTAGTCTGATTGTGAGTGCTGTATTGCAAGGAGGGGAGGACGATAGGCTGATTGTGTGTGTTGTATTACAAGGTGGGGAGGACGTTAGGCTGATTGTGAGTGCTCTATTGCTAGGAGGGGTGGATGGTTGGGTGATTGTGCTTGCTGTATTGTACAGAGTGGAGGATGGTAGTCTGATTGTGAGTGCTGTATTGCAAGGAGTGAGGATGGTAGGGTGATTGTGAGTGCTGTATTGCAAGGAGGGGAGGATGACAGGCTGACTGTGAGTGCAGTATGGCAAGGAGGTGAGGACAGTAGGCTGATTGTGAGTGCAGTTTTGCAGGGATGGGAGGATGGTAGGCTGATATGTGCTGTATTGCCTGGAGGGGAGGACGGTAGGCTGATTGTGAGTATTGTATTGTACAGTGGGGAGGATGGTAGGCTGATTGTGAGTGCTGTATTGCCAGGAGGGGAGGAGGGTAGGCTTATTGTGAGTATTGTATTGTACAGTGGGGATGACGGTAGGCTGATTATGAGTGCTGTATTGCAAGGAGGGGAGGACGATAGGCTGATTGTGTGTGTTGTATTACAAGGTGGGGAGGACGTTAGGCTGATTGTGAGTGCTCTATTGCTAGGAGGGGTGGATGGTTGGGTGATTGTGCTTGCTGTATTGTACAGAGTGGAGGATGGTAGACTGATTGTGAGTGCTGTATTGCAAGGAGTGAGGATGGTAGGGTGATTGTGAGTGCTGTATTGCAAGGAGGGGAGGATGACAGGCTGACTGTGAGTGCAGTATGGCAAGGAGGTGAGGACAGTAGGCTGATTGTGAGTGCAGTTTTGCAGGGATGGGAGGATGGTAGGCTGATATGTGCTGTATTGCCTGGAGGGGAGGACGGTAGGCTGATTGTGAGTATTGTATTGTACAGTGGGGAGGATGGTAGGCTGATTGTGAGTGCTGTATTGCCAGGAGGGGAGGAGGGTAGGCTTATTGTGAGTATTGTATTGTACAGTGGGGATGACGGTAGGCTGATTATGAGTGCTGTATTGCAAGGAGGGGAGGACGGTAGGCTGATTGTGAGTTCTGTATTGCAATGAGCAGAGGACGGTAGGCTGATTGTGAGTGCAGTTTTGCAAGTATGGGAGAACGGTAGGGTAATTCTGAGTACTGTATTGTATAGAGGGGAGGATGGTAGGCTGATTGTGAGTGCTGTACTGCAAGGAGTGAGGATGGTAGGGTGATTGTGAGTGCTGTATTGCAAGGGGGTTGGATGTTAGGGTGATTGTGAGTGCAGTATTGTACAGAGGGGAGGACGGTAAGCTGATTGTGAGTGCTTTATTGCAAGGAGGGGAGGACGATAGGCTGATTGTGTGTGTTGTATTACAAGGTGGGGAGGACGGTAGGCTAATTGTGAGTGCTGTATTACAAGGAGGGGAGGACGGTAGGCTAATTGTGAGTGCTGTATTACAAGGTGGGGAGGACGTTAGGCTGATTATGAGTGCTGTATTGCAAGGATGGGAGGACGGTAGGCTAATTGTGAGTGCTGTATTACAAGGTGGGGAGGACGGTAGGCTAATTGTGAGTGCTGTATTACAAGGAGGGGAGGACGGTAGGCTAATTGTGAGTGCTGTATTACAAGGTGGGGAGGACGTGACGCTGATTGTGAGTGCTGTATTACAAGGAGGGGAGGACGGTAGGCTGATTATGAGTGTTGTATTGTACAGAGGGGAGGATGGTAGGCTGATTGTGAGTGCTGTATTGTACAGAGGGGAGGACTGTAGGCTGATTTTGAGTGCTGTATTGTACAGAGGGGAGGAAGGTAGGCTGATTGTGAGTGCAGTTTTGCAAGGATGGGAGAACGGTAGGGTAATTCTGAGTGCTGTATTGCATAGAGGGGAGGACAGCAGCCTGATTGTGAGTACTGTATTGTACAGAGGGGAGGACGGTAGGCTGATTGTGTGTACTGTATTGTTCAGTGGGGAGGACAGTAGGCTGATTATGAGTGTTGTATTGTGCAGAGCGGAGGACTGTAGGCTGATTGTGAGTGTTGTAATGTACAGAGGGGAGTACGATAGGCTGATTATGTGTGCTGTATTGTACAGAGGGGAGGATGGTAGGTTGATTGTGAGTGTTGTATTGCATGAAGTGGCGGATGATAGGCTGATTGTGAGTGCTGTATTGTACAGAGGCGAGGACAGTAAGCTGATTGTGAGTGATGAATTGCAATGAGTGGCGGTTGGTAGGCTGATTATGAGTGCTGTATTGCATGGTGGGGAGGACGGTAGGCTGATTGTGAGTGCTGTATTGCCAGGAGGGGTGGATGGTTGGGTGATTGTGAGTGCTGTATTGTACATAGGGAGGACGGTAGGTTGATTGTGAGTGCTGTATTGTACAGAGGGGAGGATGGTAGGCTGATTGTGAGTGCTGTATTGTATAGAGGGGAGGATGGTAGGCTGATTGTGAGTGCTGTATTGTACAGAGGGGAGGGCGGTAGGCTGATTGTGATTGATGTATTGCTAGGAGGGGTGGATGGTTGGGTGTTTGTGCTTGCTGTATTGTACAGAGTGGAGGATGGTAGTCTGATTGTGAGTGCTGTATTGCAAGGAGTGAGGATGGTAGGGTGATTGTGAGTGCTGTATTGCAAGGAGGGGAAGATGGTAGGCTGATTGTGAGTGCTGTATTGTATAGAGGGGAGGATGGTAGGCTGATTGTGAGTGCTGTACTGTACAGAGGGGAGGATGGTAGGCTGATTGAGAGTGCTGTATTGCAAGCAGGGGAGGATGGAAGGCTGATTGTGAGTTTTGTATTGTACAGAGGGGAGGGCGGTAGGCTGTTTGTGAGTGCTGTATTGCTAGGAGGGGTGGATGGTTGGGTGATTGTGCTTGCTGTATTGTACAGAGTGGAGGATGGTAGTCTGATTGTGAGTGCTGTATTGCAGGGAGTGAGGATGGTAGGGTGATTGTGAGTGCTGTATTGCAAGGAGGGGAGGATGGCAGGCTGACTGTGAGTGCAGTATGGCAAGGAGGTGAGGACAGTAGGCTGATTGTGAGTGCAGTTTTGCAGGGATGGGAGGATGGTAGGCTGATATGTGCTGTATTGCCTGGAGGGGAGGACGGTAGGCTGATTGTGAGTATTGTATTGTACAGTGGGGAGGATGGTAGGCTGATTGTGAGTGCTGTATTGCCAGGAGGGGAGGAGGGTAGGCTTATTGTGAGTATTGTATTGTACAGTGGGGATGACGGTAGGCTGATTGTGAGTGCTGTATTGCAAGGAGGGGAGGACGGTAGGCTGATTGTGAGTTCTGTATTGCAATGAGGGGAGGACGGTAGGCTGATTGTGAGTGCAGTTTTGCAAGTATGGGAGAACGGTAGGGTAATTCTGAGTACTGTATTGTATAGAGGGGAGGATGGTAGGCTGATTGTGAGTGCTGTACTGCAAGGAGTGAGGATGGTAGGGTGATTGTGAGTGCTGTATTGCAAGGGGGTTGGATGTTAGGGTGATTGTGAGTGCAGTATTGTACAGAGGGGAGGACGGTAGGCTGATTGTGAGTGCTTTATTGCAAGGAGGGGAGGACGATAGGCTGATTGTGTGTGTTGTATTACAAGGTGGGGAGGACGGTAGGCTAATTGTGAGTGCTGTATTACAAGGTGGGGAGGACGGTAGGCTAATTGTGAGTGCTGTATTACAAGGAGGGGAGGACGGTAGGCTAATTGTGAGTGCTGTATTACAAGGTGGGGAGGACGTGACGCTGATTGTGAGTGCTGTATTACAAGGAGGGGAGGACGGTAGGCTGATTATGAGTGTTGTATTGTACAGAGGGGAGGATGGTAGGCTGATTGTGAGTGCTGTATTGTACAGAGGGGAGGACTGTAGGCAGATTGTGAGTGTTGTAATGTACAGAGGGGAGGATGGTAGGTTGATTGTGAGTGTTGTATTGCATGAAGTGGCGGATGATAGGCTGATTGTGAGTGCTGTATTGTACAGAGGCGAGGACGGTAAGCTGATTGTGAGTGATGTATTGCAATGAGTGGCGGTTGGTAGGCTGATTATGAGTGCTGTATTGCATGGTGGGGAGGACGGTAGGCTGATTGTGAGTGCTGTATTGCCAGGAGGGGTGGATGGTTGGGTGATTGTGAGTGCTGTATTGTACAGAGGGAGGACGGTCGGTTGATTGTGAGTGCTGTATTGTACAGAGGGGAGGATGGTAGGCTGATTGTGAGTGCTGTATTGTTCAGAGGGGAGGACGGTAGGCTGATTGTGAGTGCTGTATTGCAAGCAGGGGAGGATGGACGGCTGATTGTGAGTGCTGTATTGTTCAGAGGGGAGGACGGTAAGCTGATTGTCAGTGCTGTATTGCAATGAGTGGCGGTTGGTAGGCTGATTAGGAGTGCTGTATTGCATGGTGGGGAGGACGGTAGGCTGATTGTGAGTGCTGTATTGGTAGGAGGGGTGGATGGTTGGGTGATTGTGAGTGCTGTATTGTACAGAGGGGAGGATGGTAGGCTGATTTTGAGTGCTGTATTGTACAGAGGGGAGGATGGTAGGCTGATTGTGAGTGCTGTAATGTATAGAGGGGAGGATGGTAGGCTGATTGTGAGTGCTGTATTGTACAGAGGGGAGGATGGTAGGTTGTTTGTGAGTGTTGTATTGTACAGAGGGGAGGGCGGTAGGCTGATTGTGAGTGCTGTATTGCTAGGAGGGGTGGATGGTAGGGTGATTTTGCTTGCTGTATTGTACAGAGTGGAGGATGGTAGTCTGATTGTGAGTGCTGTACTGCAAGGAGTGAGGATGGTAGGGTGATTGTGAGTGCTGTATTGCAAGGGGGTTGGATGTTAGGGTGATTGTGAGTGCAGTATTGTACAGAGGGGAGGACAGTAGGCTGATTGTGAGTGCTTTATTGCAAGGAGTGGAGGACGATAGGCTGATTGTGTGTGTTGTATTACAAGGTGGGGAGGACGGTAGGCTAATTGTGAGTGCTGTATTACAAGGAGGGGAGGACGGTAGGCTAATTGTGAGTGCTGTATTACAAGGTGGGGAGGACGTTAGGCTGATTGTGAGTGCTGTATTGCAAGGATGGGAGGACGGTAGGCTAATTGTGAGTGCTGTATTACAAGGTGGGGAGGACGGTAGGCTAATTGTGAGTGCTGTATTACAAGGAGGGGAGGACGGTAGGCTGATTGTGAGTGCTGTATTGCCAGGAGGGGTGGATGGTTGGGTGATTGTGAGTGCTGTATTGTACATAGGGAGGACGGTAGGTTGATTGTGAGTGCTGTATTGTACAGAGGGGAGGATGGTAGGCTGATTGTGAGTGCTGTATTGTATAGAGGGGAGGATGGTAGGCTGATTGTGAGTGCTGTATTGTACAGAGGGGAGGGCGGTAGGCTGATTGTGATTGATGTATTGCTAGGAGGGGTGGATGGTTGGGTGTTTGTGCTTGCTGTATTGTACAGAGTGGAGGATGGTAGTCTGATTGTGAGTGCTGTATTGCAAGGAGTGAGGATGGTAGGGTGATTGTGAGTGCTGTATTGCAAGGAGTGAGGATGGTAGGGTGATTGTGAGTGCTGTATTGCAAGGAGGGGAAGATGGTAGGCTGATTGTGAGTGCTGTATTGTATAGAGGGGAGGATGGTAGGCTGATTGTGAGTGCTGTACTGTACAGAGGGGAGGATGGTAGGCTGATTGAGAGTGCTGTATTGCAAGCAGGGGAGGATGGAAGGCTGATTGTGAGTTTTGTATTGTACAGAGGGGAGGGCGGTAGGCTGTTTGTGAGTGCTGTATTGCTAGGAGGGGTGGATGGTTGGGTGATTGTGCTTGCTGTATTGTACAGAGTGGAGGATGGTAGTCTGATTGTGAGTGCTGTATTGCAGGGAGTGAGGATGGTAGGGTGATTGTGAGTGCTGTATTGCAAGGAGGGGAGGATGGCAGGCTGACTGTGAGTGCAGTATGGCAAGGAGGTGAGGACAGTAGGCTGATTGTGAGTGCAGTTTTGCAGGGATGGGAGGATGGTAGGCTGATATGTGCTGTATTGCCTGGAGGGGAGGACGGTAGGCTGATTGTGAGTATTGTATTGTACAGTGGGGAGGATGGTAGGCTGATTGTGAGTGCTGTATTGCCAGGAGGGGAGGAGGGTAGGCTTATTGTGAGTATTGTATTGTACAGTGGGGATGACGGTAGGCTGATTGTGAGTGCTGTATTGCAAGGAGGGGAGGACGGTAGGCTGATTGTGAGTTCTGTATTGCAATGAGGGGAGGACGGTAGGCTGATTGTGAGTGCAGTTTTGCAAGTATGGGAGAACGGTAGGGTAATTCTGAGTACTGTATTGTATAGAGGGGAGGATGGTAGGCTGATTGTGAGTGCTGTACTGCAAGGAGTGAGGATGGTAGGGTGATTGTGAGTGCTGTATTGCAAGGGGGTTGGATGTTAGGGTGATTGTGAGTGCAGTATTGTACAGAGGGGAGGACGGTAGGCTGATTGTGAGTGCTTTATTGCAAGGAGGGGAGGACGATAGGCTGATTGTGTGTGTTGTATTACAAGGTGGGGAGGACGGTAGGCTAATTGTGAGTGCTGTATTACAAGGTGGGGAGGACGGTAGGCTAATTGTGAGTGCTGTATTACAAGGAGGGGAGGACGGTAGGCTAATTGTGAGTGCTGTATTACAAGGTGGGGAGGACGTGACGCTGATTGTGAGTGCTGTATTACAAGGAGGGGAGGACGGTAGGCTGATTATGAGTGTTGTATTGTACAGAGGGGAGGATGGTAGGCTGATTGTGAGTGCTGTATTGTACAGAGGGGAGGACTGTAGGCAGATTGTGAGTGTTGTAATGTACAGAGGGGAGGATGGTAGGTTGATTGTGAGTGTTGTATTGCATGAAGTGGCGGATGATAGGCTGATTGTGAGTGCTGTATTGTACAGAGGCGAGGACGGTAAGCTGATTGTGAGTGATGTATTGCAATGAGTGGCGGTTGGTAGGCTGATTATGAGTGCTGTATTGCATGGTGGGGAGGACGGTAGGCTGATTGTGAGTGCTGTATTGCCAGGAGGGGTGGATGGTTGGGTGATTGTGAGTGCTGTATTGTACAGAGGGAGGACGGTCGGTTGATTGTGAGTGCTGTATTGTACAGAGGGGAGGATGGTAGGCTGATTGTGAGTGCTGTATTGTTCAGAGGGGAGGACGGTAGGCTGATTGTGAGTGCTGTATTGCAAGCAGGGGAGGATGGACGGCTGATTGTGAGTGCTGTATTGTTCAGAGGGGAGGACGGTAAGCTGATTGTCAGTGCTGTATTGCAATGAGTGGCGGTTGGTAGGCTGATTAGGAGTGCTGTATTGCATGGTGGGGAGGACGGTAGGCTGATTGTGAGTGCTGTATTGGTAGGAGGGGTGGATGGTTGGGTGATTGTGAGTGCTGTATTGTACAGAGGGGAGGATGGTAGGCTGATTTTGAGTGCTGTATTGTACAGAGGGGAGGATGGTAGGCTGATTGTGAGTGCTGTAATGTATAGAGGGGAGGATGGTAGGCTGATTGTGAGTGCTGTATTGTACAGAGGGGAGGATGGTAGGTTGTTTGTGAGTGTTGTATTGTACAGAGGGGAGGGCGGTAGGCTGATTGTGAGTGCTGTATTGCTAGGAGGGGTGGATGGTAGGGTGATTTTGCTTGCTGTATTGTACAGAGTGGAGGATGGTAGTCTGATTGTGAGTGCTGTACTGCAAGGAGTGAGGATGGTAGGGTGATTGTGAGTGCTGTATTGCAAGGGGGTTGGATGTTAGGGTGATTGTGAGTGCAGTATTGTACAGAGGGGAGGACAGTAGGCTGATTGTGAGTGCTTTATTGCAAGGAGTGGAGGACGATAGGCTGATTGTGTGTGTTGTATTACAAGGTGGGGAGGACGGTAGGCTAATTGTGAGTGCTGTATTACAAGGAGGGGAGGACGGTAGGCTAATTGTGAGTGCTGTATTACAAGGTGGGGAGGACGTTAGGCTGATTGTGAGTGCTATATTGCAAGGATGGGAGGACGGTAGGCTAATTGTGAGTGCTGTATTACAAGGTGGGGAGGACGGTAGGCTAATTGTGAGTGCTGTATTACAAGGAGGGGAGGACGGTAGGCTAATTGTGAGTGCTGTATTACAAGGTGGGGAGGACGTGACGCTGATTGTGAGTGCTGTATTACAAGGAGGGGAGGACGGTAGGCTGATTATGAGTGTTGTATTGTACAGAGGGGAGGATGGTAGGCTGATTGTGAGTGCTGTATTGTACAGAGGGGAGGACTGTAGGCTGATTTTGAGTGCTGTATTGTACAGAGGGGAGGAAGGTAGGCTGATTGTGAGTGCAGTTTTGCAAGGATGGGAGAACGGTAGGGTAATTCTGAGTGCTGTATTGCATAGAAGGGAGGACAGCAGCCTGATTGTGAGTACTGTATTGTACAGAGGGGAGGACGGTAGGCTGATTGTGTGTACTGTATTGTACAGTGGGGAGGACAGTAGGCTGATTATGAGTGTTGTATTGTGCAGAGCGGAGGACTGTAGGCTGATTGTGAGTGTTGTAATGTACAGAGGGGAGTACGATAGGCTGATTATGTGTGCTGTATTGTACAGAGGGGAGGATGGTAGGTTGATTGTGAGTGTTGTATTGCATGAAGTGGCGGATGATAGGCTGATTGTGAGTGCTGTATTGTACAGAGGCGAGGACGGTAAGCTGATTGTGAGTGATGAATTGCAATGAGTGGCGGTTGGTAGGCTGATTATGAGTGCTGTATTGCATGGTGGGGAGGACGGTAGGCTGATTGTGAGTGCTGTATTGCCAGGAGGGGTGGATGGTTGGGTGATTGTGAGTGCTGTATTGTACATAGGGAGGACGGTAGGTTGATTGTGAGTGCTGTATTGTACAGAGGGGAGGATGGTAGGCTGATTGTGAGTGCTGTATTGTATAGAGGGGAGGATGGTAGGCTGATTGTGAGTGCTGTATTGTACAGAGGGGAGGGCGGTAGGCTGATTGTGATTGATGTATTGCTAGGAGGGGTGGATGGTTGGGTGTTTGTGCTTGCTGTATTGTACAGAGTGGAGGATGGTAGTCTGATTGTGAGTGCTGTATTGCAAGGAGTGAGGATGGTAGGGTGATTGTGAGTGCTGTATTGCAAGGAGTGAGGATGGTGGGTGATTGTGAGTGCTGTATTGCAAGGAGTGAGGATGGTAGGGTGATTGTGAGTGCTGTATTGCAAGGAGGGGAAGATGGTAGGCTGATTGTGAGTGCTGTATTGTATAGAGGGGAGGATGGTAGGCTGATTGTGAGTGCTGTACTGTACAGAGGGGAGGATGGTAGGCTGATTGAGAGTGCTGTATTGCAAGCAGGGGAGGATGGAAGGCTGATTGTAAGTGTTGTATTGTACAGAGGGGAGGGCGGTAGGCTGATTGTGAGTGCTGTATTGCTAGGAGGGGTGGATGGTTGGGTGATTGTGCTTGCTGTATTGTACAGAGTGGAGGATGGTAGTCTGATTGTGAGTGCTGTATTGCAAGGAGTGAGGATGGTAGGGTGATTGTGAGTGCTGTATTGCAAGGAGGGGAGGATGGCAGGCTGACTGTGAGTGCAGTATGGCAAGGAGGTGAGGACAGTAGGCTGATTGTGAGTGCAGTTTTGCAGGGATGGGAGGATGGTAGGCTGATATGTGCTGTATTGCCTGGAGGGGAGGACGGTAGGCTGATTGTGAGTATTGTATTGTACAGTGGGGAGGATGGTAGGCTGATTGTGAGTGCTGTATTGCCAGGAGGGGAGGAGGGTAGGCTTATTGTGAGTATTGTATTGTACAGTGGGGATGACGGTAGGCTGATTGTGAGTGCTGTATTGCAAGGAGGGGAGGACGGTAGGCTGATTGTGAGTTCTGTATTGCAATGAGGGGAGGACGGTAGGCTGATTGTGAGTGCAGTTTTGCAAGTATGGGAGGACGGTAGGGTAATTCTGAGTACTGTATTGTATAGAGGGGAGGATGGTAGGCTGATTGTGAGTGCTGTACTGCAAGGAGTGAGGATGGTAGGGTGATTGTGAGTGCTGTATTGCAAGGGGGTTGGATGTTAGGGTGATTGTGAGTGCAGTATTGTACAGAGGGGAGGACGGTAGGCTGATTCTGAGTGCTTTATTGCAAGGAGGGGAGGACGATAGGCTGATTGTGTGTGTTGTATTACAAGGTGGGGAGGACGGTAGGCTAATTGTGAGTGCTGTATTACAAGGAGGGGAGGACGGTAGGCTAATTGTGAGTGCTGTATTACAAGGTGGGGAGGACGTTAGGCTGATTGTGAGTGCTGTATTGCAAGGATGGGAGGACGGTAGGCTAATTGTGAATGCTGTATTACAAGGTGGGGAGGAGGGTAGGCTAATTGTGAGTGCTGTATTACAAGGAGGGGAGGACAGTAGGCTAATTGTGAGTGCTGTATTACAAGGTGGGGAGGACGTGACGCTGATTGTGAGTGCTGTATTACAAGGAGGGGAGGACGGTAGGCTGATTATGAGTGTTGTATTGTACAGAGGGGAGGAAGGTAGGCTGATTGTGAGTGCAGTTTTGCAAGGATGGGAGAACGGTAGGGTAATTCTGAGTGCTGTATTGCATAGAGGGGAGGACAGCAGCCTGATTGTGAGTACTGTATTGTACAGAGGGGAGGACGGTAGGCTGATTGTGTGTACTGTATTGTACAGTGGGGAGGACAGTAGGCTGATTATGAGTGTTGTATTGTGCAGAGCGGAGGACTGTAGGCTGATTGTGAGTGTTGTAATGTACAGAGGGGAGTACGATAGGCTGATTATGTGTGCTGTATTGTACAGAGGGGAGGATGGTAGGTTGATTGTGAGTGTTGTATTGCATGAAGTGGCGGATGATAGGCTGATTGTGAGTGCTGTATTGTACAGAGGCGAGGACGGTAAGCTGATTGTGAGTGATGAATTGCAATGAGTGGCGGTTGGTAGGCTGATTATGAGTGCTGTATTGCATGGTGGGGAGGACGGTAGGCTGATTGTGAGTGCTGTATTGCCAGGAGGGGTGGATGGTTGGGTGATTGTGAGTGCTGTATTGTACATAGGGAGGACGGTAGGTTGATTGTGAGTGCTGTATTGTACAGAGGGGAGGATGGTAGGCTGATTGTGAGTGCTGTATTGTATAGAGGGGAGGATGGTAGGCTGATTGTGAGTGCTGTATTGTACAGAGTGGAGGGCGGTAGGCTGATTGTAATTGATGTATTGCTAGGAGGGGTGGATGGTTGGGTGTTTGTGCTTGCTGTATTGTACAGAGTGGAGGATGGTAGTCTGATTGTGAGTGCTGTATTGCAAGGAGTGAGGATGGTAGGGTGATTGTGAGTGCTGTATTGCAAGGAGTGAGGATGGTAGGGTGATTGTGAGTGCTGTATTGCAAGGAGGGGAAGATGGTAGGCTGATTGTGAGTGCTGTATTGTATAGAGGGGAGGATGGTAGGCTGATTGTGAGTGCTGTACTGTACAGAGGGGAGGATGGTAGGCTGATTGAGAGTGCTGTATTGCAAGCAGGGGAGGATGGAAGGCTGATTGTGAGTGTTGTATTGTACAGAGGGGAGGGCGGTAGGCTGATTGTGAGTGCTGTATTGCTAGGAGGGGTGGATGGTTGGGTGATTGTGCTTGCTGTATTGTACAGAGTGGAGGATGGTAGTCTGATTGTGAGTGCTGTATTGCAAGGAGTGAGGATGGTAGGGTGATTGTGAGTGCTGTATTGCAAGGAGGGGAGGATGGCAGGCTGACTGTGAGTGCAGTATGGCAAGGAGGTGAGGACAGTAGGCTGATTGTGAGTGCAGTTTTGCAGGGATGGGAGGATGGTAGGCTGATATGTGCTGTATTGCCTGGAGGGGAGGACGGTAGGCTGATTGTGAGTATTGTATTGTACAGTGGGGAGGATGGTAGGCTGATTGTGAGTGCTGTATTGCCAGGAGGGGAGGAGGGTAGGCTTATTGTGAGTATTGTATTGTACAGTGGGGATGACGGTAGGCTGATTGTGAGTGCTGTATTGCAAGGAGGGGAGGACGGTAGGCTGATTGTGAGTTCTGTACTGCAATGAGGGGAGGACGGTAGGCTGATTGTGAGTTCTGTATTGCAAGGAGGGGAGGACGGTAGGCTGATTGTGAGTGCAGTTTTGCAAGTATGGGAGAACGGTAGGGTAATTCTGAGTACTGTATTGTATAGAGGGGAGGATGGTAGGCTGATTGTGAGTTCTGTATTGTAAGGAGGTGACGGTAGGCTGATTGTGAGTGCTGTTTTGCAAGGAAGGGTGGACGGTAGGGTGATTTTGTGTGCTGTATTGCACAGAGGGGAGGACTGTAGGCGGATTGTGACTGTTGTATTGAACAGAGGGGAGGACGGTAGGCTGATTATGAGTGTTGTATTGTACAGAGCGGAGGACAGTAGGCTGATTATGAGTGCTGTATTGTACAGAGGGGAGGATGGTAGGCTGATTGTGAGTGTTGTATTGCATGAAGTGGCCGATGATAGGCTGATTGTGAGTACTGTATTGTACAGAGGGGAGGATGGTAGGCTGATTGTAAGTGCTGTATTGTACAGAGGGGAGGATGGTAGGCTGATTGTGAGTGCAGTATTGCAAGGAGGGGAGGATGGTAGGCTGATTGTGAGTGCTGTATTGTACAGAGGGGAGGGCGGTAGGCTGATTGTGAGTGCTGTATTGTCCAGAGGGGAGGATGGTAGTCTGATTGTGAGTGCAGTATTGCAAGGAGGGGAGGATGGTAGGCTGATTGTGAGTGCTGTATTGTACAGAGGGGAGGGTGGTAGTCTGATTGTGAGTGCTGTATTGCTAGGAGGGGTGGATGGTAGGGTGATTGTGCTTGCTGTATTGTACAGAGTGGAGGATGGTAGTCTGATTGTGAGTGCATTATTGCAAGGAGTGAGGATGGTAGGCTGATTGTGAGTGCTGTATTGTACAGAGGGGAGGGCGGTAGGCTGATTGTGAGTGCTGTATTGCTAGGAGGGGTGGATGGTTGGGTGATTGTGCTTGCTGTATTGTACAGAGTGGAGGATGGTAGTCTGATTGTGAGTGCTGTATTGCAAGGAGTGAGGATGGTAGGGTGATTGTGAGTGCTGTATTGCAAGGAGGGGAGGATGGCAGGCTGACTGTGAGTGCAGTATGGCAAGGAGGTGAGGACAGTAGGCTGATTGTGAGTGCAGTTTTGCAGGGATGGGAGGATGGTAGGCTGATATGTGCTGTATTGCCTGGAGGGGAGGACGGTAGGCTGATTGTGAGTATTGTATTGTACAGTGGGGAGGATGGTAGGCTGATTGTGAGTGCTGTATTGCCAGGAGGGGAGGAGGGTAGGCTTATTGTGAGTATTGTATTGTACAGTGGGGATGACGGTAGGCTGATTGTGAGTGCTGTATTGCAAGGAGGGGAGGACGGTAGGCTGATTGTGAGTTCTGTACTGCAATGAGGGGAGGACGGTAGGCTGATTGTGAGTTCTGTATTGCAAGGAGGGGAGGACGGTAGGCTGATTGTGAGTGCAGTTTTGCAAGTATGGGAGAACGGTAGGGTAATTCTGAGTACTGTATTGTATAGAGGGGAGGATGGTAGGCTGATTGTGAGTTCTGTATTGTAAGGAGGTGACGGTAGGCTGATTGTGAGTGCTGTTTTGCAAGGAAGGGTGGACGGTAGGGTGATTTTGTGTGCTGTATTGCACAGAGGGGAGGACTGTAGGCGGATTGTGACTGTTGTATTGAACAGAGGGGAGGACGGTAGGCTGATTATGAGTGTTGTATTGTACAGAGCGGAGGACAGTAGGCTGATTATGAGTGCTGTATTGTACAGAGGGGAGGATGGTAGGCTGATTGTGAGTGTTGTATTGCATGAAGTGGCCGATGATAGGCTGATTGTGAGTACTGTATTGTACAGAGGGGAGGATGGTAGGCTGATTGTAAGTGCTGTATTGTACAGAGGGGAGGATGGTAGGCTGATTGTGAGTGCAGTATTGCAAGGAGGGGAGGATGGTAGGCTGATTGTGAGTGCTGTATTGTACAGAGGGGAGGGCGGTAGGCTGATTGTGAGTGCTGTATTGTCCAGAGGGGAGGATGGTAGTCTGATTGTGAGTGCAGTATTGCAAGGAGGGGAGGATGGTAGGCTGATTGTGAGTGCTGTATTGTACAGAGGGGAGGGTGGTAGTCTGATTGTGAGTGCTGTATTGCTAGGAGGGGTGGATGGTAGGGTGATTGTGCTTGCTGTATTGTACAGAGTGGAGGATGGTAGTCTGATTGTGAGTGCATTATTGCAAGGAGTGAGGATGGTAGGCTGATTGTGAGTGCTGTATTGTACAGAGGGGAGGATGGTAGGCTGACTGTGAGTGCTGTATTGCAAGGAGGGTAGGATGGAAGGCTGATTGTGAGTGCTGTATTGTACAGAGGGGAGGACGGTAGGCTCATTGTGAGTACTGTTTTGCAAGGAGGGGAGGACGGTAGGCTGATTGTGAGTGCAGTTTTGCAAGGATGGGAGGACGGTAGGCTGATTGTGAGTGCTGTATTGTACAGAGGGGAGGACAGTAGGCTGATTGTGAGTGCTGTATTGCAAGGATGGGAGAATGGTAGGCTAATTCTGAGTGCTGTATTGCATAGAGGGGAGGATGATAGGCTGATTGTGAGTACTGTATTGTACAGAGGGGAGGACGGTAGGCTGATTTTGAATTCTGTATTGCAAGGAGGTGATGACGGTAGGCTGATTGTGAGTGCTGTTTTGCAAGGGGTTTGGATGGTAGGGTGATTGTAAGTGCTGTATTGTACAGAGGGGAGCGCGGTAGGCTGATTGTGACTGTTGTATTGTACAGAGGGGAGGGTGGTAGGCTGATTATGAGTGTTGTATTGTACAGAGGGGAGGACAGTAGGCTCATTATGAGTGCTGTATTCTACAGAGGGGAGGATGGTAGGCTGATAATGAGTGTTGTATTGTACAGAGGGGAGGATGGTAGGCTGATTGTGAGTGTTGTATTGCATGAAGTGGCGGATGATAGGCTGATTGTGAGTGCTGTATTGTACAGAGGGGAGGACGGTAAGCTGATTGTGAGTGCTGTATTGCAATGAGTGGCGGTTGGTAGGCTGATTATGAGTGCTGTATTGCATGGTGGGGAGGACGGTAGGCTGATTGTGAGTGCTGTATTGCATGGAGGGGAGGATGGTAGGCTGATTGTGAGTGCTGTATTGTACAGAGGGGAGGATGGTAGGCTGATTGTGAGTGCTGTATTGCAAGGAGGGGAGGATGGAAGGCTGTTTCTGAGTGTTGTATTGTACAGAGGGGAGGATGTTAGGCTGATTGTGAGTGCTGTATTGTACAGAGGGGAGGACGGTAGACTGATTGTGAGTGTTGTATTGTACAGAGGGGAGGATGGTAGGCTTATTGTGAGTGTGTATTGCAAGGATTGAGGATGGTAGGGTGATTGTGAGTGCTGTATTGCAAGGGGGTTGGAAGGTAGGGTGATTGTGAGTGCTGTATTGTACAGAGGGGAGGACAGTAGGCTGATTGTGAGTGCTGTATTGTACAGAGGGGAGGATGGTAGGCTGATTGTGAGTGCTGTATTGCAAGGAGGGGAGGATGGTAGGCTGATTGTGAGTGCTGTATTACAAGGAGGGGAGGACTGTAGGCTGGATGTGAGTGGTGTATTGCAAGGAGGGGAGGACGGTAGGCTGATTGTGAGTGCTGTATTGTACAGAGGGGAGGACGGTAGACTGATTGTGAGTGCTGTATTGTACAGAGGGGAGGATGGTAGGCTTATTGTGAGTGTGTATTGCAAGGATTGAGGATGGTAGGGTGATTGTGAGTGCTGTATTGCAAGGGGGTTGGAAGGTAGGGTGATTGTGAGTGCTGTATTGTACAGAGGGGAGGACAGTAGGCTGATTGTGAGTGCTGTATTGTACAGAGGGGAGGATGGTAGGCTGATTGTGAGTGCTGTATTGCAAGGAGGGGAGGACGATAGGCTGATTGTGAGTGCTGTATTGCTGGGAGTGGAGTACGGTAGGCTGATTGTTAGTGCTGTATTGTACAGAGGGGAGGATGGTAGGCTGATTGTGTGTGCTGTATTGCAAGGAGGGGAGGACAATAGGCTGATTGTGTGTGGTGTATTACAAGTTGGGGAGGACGGTAGGCTAATTGTGAGTGCTGTTCTGCATGGAGTGGAGGTTAGTAAGCTGGATGTGAGTGCTGTATTGCAAAGAAGGGAGGATGGTAGGCTGATTGTGAGTTGTGTATTGCAAGTAGGGGTGGATGGTAGGGTGATTGTGAGTGCTGTATTGTACAGAGGGGAGGACGGTAGGCTGATTGTGAGTGCTGTATTACAAGGAGGGGAGGAATGTAGGCTGCATGTGAGTGGTGTATTGCAAGGAGGGGAGGACGGTAGGCTGATTGTGAGTGCTGTTCTGCATGGAGTGGAGGCTAGTAGGCTGGATGTGAGTGCTGTATTGCAAAGAAGGGAGGATGGTAGGCTGATTGTGAGTTGTGTATTGCAAGTAGGGGTGGATGGTAGGCTGATTGTGAGTGCTGTTTTGCAAGGAGGGGAGGACGGTAGGCTAATTGTGAGTGCTGTATTACAAGGAGGTGAGGACTGTAGGCTGATTGTGAGTGCTGTATTACAAGGAGGGGAGGACTGTAGGCTGGATGTGAGTGGTGTATTGCAAGGAGGGGAGGACGGTAGGCTGATTGTGAGTGCTGTATTGTTCAGAGTGGAAGACGGTAGACTGATTGTGAGAGCTGTATTTTGCAGAGGAAAGGACGGTAGGCTGATTGTGAGTGCTGTATTGCAAGGAGGGGAGGATGTTCAGCTGTTGAGGAGAGTAAAGTGTGTCTTCTGAACATAGAATGTACTCACCCAACTTGGGTTGTGACATAAGCCTCTTCATCCCAAAATTACTTCCCTCAACTTCCTCTACGTCCCACCGACTGACTTATGGGAGCGAGCAAAGTTTTTCCAGTCCAGAAGAGAATTGGAAGGAAATTTTCATTCAAAGGCGGTCCACTGTGGTGATTTTTGATGAGGATGTGTAAGGTGGAAGAGGAGGACTCTAGACCCTGGCCTACAAACAATTCTGATAAGGTTAATGATGAATTACAATCTTCTGAGTCAGTTCACTATACTAGTCCAACAACGGACACAAAAGTCTGTCTTTACAATGAAAGCTGCTTATCACTGGGTTTTCCATGGATGGGTGATCCAAGCTGTCCTGTTCCATTGTGATTGGTTTGTGGTGAACAACTTACTAATGCAGCAACGGCTCCAGCAAAATTGCAAAGACTCTTAACTACAAATCACAGTTATATGACTCGTAAAGTGTTGATTATTGAAAAAAAATTGTAATTTCATGACAGTTTAAAGATTTTGAAAGTAAAGTCCCAGTCAGTAAAAGGAATCAGTAAGCCAGATTTAAGACCAGTTCACTCAAGAACATTTAACAAAATGTTCTCGAATGATGACACAAAGGTTGGGGGTGTTGTGGATAGTGTGGAGGGTTGTCAGAAGTTACAGTGGGACATTGATAGGATGCAGAACTGACTGAGAAGTGGCAGATGGAGTTCAACCCAGATAAGTGTGAGGTGGTTCATTTTGGTAGGTCAAATATGATGAATATAGTATTAATGGTAAGACTCTTGGCAATGTGTTGGATCAGAGGGATCTTGGGGTCCGAGTCCATAGGACACTCAAAGCTGCTGCACAGGTTGACTCTGTGGTTAAGAAGGCATACGGTGCATTGGCCTTCATCAACTGTGGGACTGAGTTTAAGAGCTGAGAGGTAATGGACGCTGGTCAGCTATATAGGACGCTGGTCAGACCCCACTTGGATTACTGTGCTCAGTTCTAATCACCTCTCTACAGGAAGGATGTGGAAACTATAGAAAGGGTGCAGAGGAGATTTACAAGGATGTTGCCTGGATTGGGGGAGTATACCTTATGAGAATAGGTTGAGTGAATTCAGCCTTTTCTCCTTGGAGTGACGTAGGATGAGAGGTGACCTCATAGAGGTGTATAAGATGATGAGAGGCATTGATTGTGGATAGTCAGAGACTTATTCCCAGGGTTGAAATGGCTAACACTAGAGGGCACAGTTTTAAGGTGCTTGGAAGTAGGTACAGAGGAGGCGTCAGGGGTAAGTTTTTTATGCAGAGAGTGGCAAGTGTGTGGAATGGGGAGCCGGCAATGGTGGAGGAGGCAGACATGACAGGGTCTTTTATTGGACTCCTGGACAGGTACATGGAGCTCAGAAAAATAGAGGGCTATGGGTAACCCGAGGTAATTTCTTTCTTTTTTTGTTTTTAATATTTTTATTAATTTTCACATAGAAGATTACAGAGTACATCAGGATATATATTATGAATCAAAAAATAGAATAGTACCAAATACATTATATTTAAATCACACTTGCAATCGCAGTACCCTATATTCATAATCAAACATGTACATTATTTAAATTGTAATTTCAATTGTAATAATTTTATTATAAAAAAAGAATCGAAACCCACTTCCAAAGTTGAAACAACAACACACACAAAATGCTGGTGGAACACAACAGGCCACGTAGCATCTATAGGGAGAAGCACTGTCGACGTTTTGGGCCGAGACCCTTCGTCAGGACTAACCGAAAGGAAAGATAGTAAGAGATTTGAAAGTAGTGGGGGGAAGGGGAAATACGAAATGATAGGAGAAGACCGGAAGGGGTGGGATGAAGCTAAGAGCTGGAAAGGTGATTGGTAAAAGTGATACAGAGCTGGAGAAGGGAAAGGATCATGGGACGGGAGGCCTCAGGAGAAAGAAAGGGGGAAGCAGGGGAGCACCAGAGGGAGATGGAGAACAGGCAAATAACTAAATATGTCAAGGATGGGGTAAGAAGGGGAGGAGGAGCATTAACGGAAGTTAGAGAAGTCAATGTTCATGCCATCAGGTTGGAGGCTACCCAGCCGGTATATAAGGTGTTGTTCCCCCAACCTGAGTTTGGACTCATTTTGACAGTAGAGGAGGCCATGAATAGACATATCAGAATGGGAATGGGATGTGGAATTAAAATGTGTGGCCACTGGGAGACTGAGCGTAGGTGTTCAGTGAAATGGTCTCCCAGTCTGCGTCGGGTCTCACCAATATATTAAAGGCCACACCGGGAGCACCGGACGCAGTATAACACACCAGCCAACTCACAGGTGAAGTGTCGCAGTATACCACACCAGACCAAAGTTGAAGCTATTTGATAAAGAAAGAAAGACGGGAAAAAATCCTTATCACATAGCGATTTATATTATTAGCCAACATCTGTACCTTAACACCAAATCAAAGGTTTTGAAAGTAGTTCAAGAATGGTCCCCACAATGTTTGCAAGTCTTGACTAGATTCAGAAATTGAATAACGGATCTTCTCCAAATTTAAACATGACATCACGTAACCATTGAAGGTGATTAGACGGAGCAACATCCTTCCATTTAAGCAAGAGCACTCTCCTAGCCACAAAAGCAAATCAGATGTCTCCAAAGTTAGGTAATTTCTAAAGTAAGTACATTTTCAGCAACACATTGTGGGCCGAAGGGCATGTATCATGCTGTAGGTTTTCTACGTTTCTAACTGTGTGAAAACCTGGATAAAGAACACACCAATCTCCTGCTACAGATAGAAATCCGGTGGCTCAATAGAAGAAGATGTCACAACCACGGATTCGACAGCGCAGCAGATTCGGCAATTGCACTCGTGAATATGCACGTGTCAGCTAATTATTGTTTCATTGTGATAATATTTAACTCCATTCATTCCATCATAGTGTTTGTCGAGACTTAAACCCAGGACAGGAACTCAGCAATGCTTCGCTGCCTGTTTGCTTTCGGCCTGAGAAATTGGACTGTCGAATCAACTGACTCTGAAGACTAACGGTATTCGTTTAATGTTTAGTTGTTGTTTTCAGCCGCAGTGTAGGCTTTGTTTTCCATTTAAGAGTTTTCGTTAATGGCCCTGTATGGCCTAGCGTTTATTGTTTTTTATTTTCCCTTTAACACTGTTCGCATTAAAGTCTGTGAATTATCGAGTCACTTCAGTGTCTCTCACTCTGCACTTGGGTCATATCCGCACCGGGTGACAGAAGAGATCTCATTCTCAACAGGGTGTTTGGGCTGAAAGGTGAATTGCAGTACTTCCAAGAAAATAGTAGGCCGGATTTTGCTGAGTGCTTTGAAGATGATGAATGGCTGCAGAAACTAGCCTACTTAGCAGACATTTTTCATCACATGATACTGTTGAACAAGTCTCTGCAAGGCCTTGGAGAAAATATTTTGACTTCTATTGACAAGATTCTTGGATTTAAAAGGAAACTAAATCTTTGGAAAAATCATTTTGCAAAAGGAAATCTTGAAATGTTTCCACTGCTGCTTGGGCTTGAGAGTGAAGAAAGATTCAGAATGTTGCGAGTCTTATTGAAAACCACCCGGAAGAATTGCAGAACACGATTGAACAGTATTTTTCCTCCCTTTCAACACAAGAGTATGACTGAGTGAGGGACCCTCCCTCTGAATCTTCTGATCAGCCTGAGAACTTGAGTTTGAGAGAAGAAGAAGAACTTTGTGAGCTGCAGTCTGATCGTGCACTCAAACTGAGATCTACTGACCCGCCCCGGACAAGTTCTGGATTTCTGTAAAAGAAGAGTCTCCTGATAGTCGTAGGAAAGCAATAAGCATTTCCACTTCTTAGACGTGTGAGCAAGCTTCTTCTCATTTAGCAAGCATCAAGAGCAAGGATAGAAATTGTCTCATTTCAGTTGACGGTGAAATCCATGTGCGCTTATCTCAAGTTCGACCCAGAATTGAGAAAGTTATTATGTTTGCCTTATGAATTATTAAAATTTATGAAAGGGAAAGAAATCGATTAATTTCAAGAAAGTTAAGCTAAACTTAACTATTTGTTTTATTTCAAGAAAGGTTGGCTAAAAATTCATTCTTTACTCAAAAGAGCATTAACAATTATTTTTGGATTATTATATCTACAACTTACTGATCACACTAACGTACCATGAGCTGTAGATTTTTTATGGAGCGGGTCCCTGAGACCTGAAAATTATTTCAAGGGTTCCTCCAGGGCAAAAAGGTTGAGAAAGGCTGGTGTAGAAACATCTGATACTAGAGGACATGTATTAAGGTGAGAGAGTGATTTGCAGGGAAGGGTGTTTTACATATACAGTGGTGGGTGCCTGGAATGTGCTGCCAGAGTTGGTGGTGAATGCAGTTAGACAGGGCGCTTAAAAGGATCTTAGACACGTGAATGTGCAGAGAATGGAGGTATATGGAACATGAACAGCAGAAGCGAACAGTTTAATTAGGTGTCATTAGCTTTATGTTCATTGCTGTGTTCTACACTTTGATGTTGGAGGAAATGCAGCATATATATATAATCAAAAACATTAACAGAAGCAACAAAATAGATTAAAATCCCCGTAAGTCAAAATGTTTCTTAATTAGGTAATGGCCTCACTGAACACATCTGTGTTGCTACAAGTACAATACATCAAATATTTCAATATTCTACTGATCAGCTGTTTGGAACAAAGCCATGGACAAAGCTCAATATTTTCCTGGAATAGTTCAGAAAACATTGTCCCCATCAATCATATCTCACCCAAGAGGTTCCTTTCTCTTTGAAAATGTAATCTCTGGTTTCCTGTGACCTTTACAAGCTTGTATTAAAATGCATAACAGAATTAGTGTTTGTTGATAAATGGAAAATCATTTTGCAAACTCACTGTGGTACGGATTTAAGAACAGCACTGCAGGGCAGCATATCCCCCCCGAGCTGCAGTACTCAAGGATTGCTTCTGCAGAGCATATCAAAGTTACAACCTGAATCACTTCTGGGAGCTGGTCACATGAAACAAGTTTTATTTTAACTGGCCAGTGCCAGATAGTATGATTTTAATTAGCATGATGGCAATAAAAATTCCCAATTTTAGTACTCGTCTGGTTTATCTCCAGACTTTGGTCAAATGTCTTTCTGTAAAAGTAGAACTACAGCTTAAGATGCTGGGAATTATGACTTTTATTTTAGAAGCAGTAATTGCTTGAAATTTGTCTTCCCCTAGATTAAACATAATAGGTAACAGTAACTCAAGTAACCATGTGTTACAACAGTGGTGTGCAGAAGAGCATCTCTAAGTGCACAACACATCGAACCTTGAAGTTAATGGGCTACAGCTGCAGAAGACCATGAACATACACTTCGTGGCCATTTTGTCAGGTACAGGTAGTACCTAAAAACGTGCCCATTGATTGTGTATTACGTAGAACGTGTCTACAGGTGAAGTGTCTGGTTCTACCAAGCTTATAGGATTTGTAGATCAATGCCGACTATGTCCCGGCCTTTGTGGTGGCATTCCCGAGGGTGAAACCCCGCTATTAAAGTTCTGAAAGGGCTGCAATGGGGAATACTCCAGGCCTCCTCATCCCCGCTGTTCAGTATTCAATTACTTTGACTTTTCACTTCTCGTCCAGTTAGCTGTTTGATTTCCCAGCGTCGAGTTTATTGCCATGTGCACAGGTACGCTGAGGTATAGGTAAAATGAATAATTACTCGCAGCAGCATCACAGGCACATTCACCCAGCGGCCACGTCTTCCGGAATCTCCTATACCTAATAAAGTGGCCACTGAGTGGACATTTGTAGTTTTCTGATGCTGTAGTCCACCCACTTCAACGTCCGACTGTTGTATGTTCAGACATCACCTAGCGGAAAGGTGATAGGTGTATCTTCAGCACAGGTTACTGCCACCTTCCTGTCAGCTTGAGTCAGTCCATCTGGTCTCCTCTCTCAATAACAAGACGTTTTTGCCTACAGAACTGCCACTCACTGGATGTCTTTTTGTCTTTTCACCATTCTTTATAAACTGTCGAGACTTGTGCATGAAGATCCCAGGAGATCAGCTGCTTCCGAGATCCACCAACAATCACTGAGATCACATTCCTTCCCCATTCTGGGTTCTGGTCTGAACAACAACTGAACCTCTGGACCATGCTCTTATGCACTGAGTTTTTGCCAGATAATTTGTTGATCAGATATTTACACTGACAAGCAGGTGTACAGGTGTACCTAATAAAGTGGCCGCTGAGTGTGGATTCAGACTCATAGATTCTTTAAGGAAAGCATCACCTTTGAAAGTTCCATACACAGAGTGCTGGAGAAGCTCAGCAGGTCTGGCAGCATCCATGAAGAAGAGTAAGCAGACGAAGTTTCAGGCCGAAGCTCTTCTTCAGGACTGAGGAAGAAGGGGGAAAATGCCAGAATAAAGAGGTGGGGGGAGGGAAAGAGTCCAGTTGAAAGGTGATAGGTGAAGCCAAGTGGTTGGGAAAGGTCAAGAGCTGGAGAAGAAAGAAACTGATGGGAGAGGAGAGTGGACAACAGGAGAAAGGGAAGGAAGAGAGGACCTAGGGGGAATTAATAGGCAGTTGAGAAGATATAAAAGGTTAGAGTGGGGAATAGAGGGAGGGGGATAATTGTTCACCGGAAGAAGGAATCAATATTCATGCCATCGGGTTGGAGGGTACCCAGATGGTAGGTAAAATGTTGCTCTTTCATCCTGAGGGTGACCTCAGCTTAGCACAAGAGGAGGCCAAGGACCGGCATGTTGGAATGGAAATGGGAATCAGAATTAAAATGTTTGGCCACTGGGAAGACCTACTTGTGGCAGATAGTGCAGAGGTGCTCGATGCAGCAGTCCCCCAATTTATGACAGGTCTCACTAATGTCGAGGAGGCCTCATCGGGAGCACTGGACACAATAGACGACCCCCACAGATTCACAGGAGGAGTGGTGCCTCACCCCGAAGGACTGTTTGGGGCCCTAAATGGAGGTGAGGGAGGAGGTCAATGGGCATGGTAGCACTTTGGTCACTTGCAGGGGTAAGAACTTAGAGGAAGATTGGGGGGAGGGATGAATGGACAAGGGAATCACAGAGGGAACAATCCCTGTGGAAAGCGGGGAATGGGGAAGTAAAGATATGTTTAGTGGTAGGAGCCTTTTGGAGATGGTGGAAGTGTCTGAGGAGGTTGTATTGGATGTGAAAGCTGATTGGGTGGTAGGTAAGGACAAGATGAACTCTATTGCTATTGTGGCAATGGGAAGATGGGATGAGTGTGGATGTATAGGGAATGGAGGAGATGTGGGTGAGGGCAGCATCAATAGTAGAGGGACAGAAACCCCGTTCTTTAAAGAAGGATGACATCTCTGATGTCCTTGATGTCCTTGATGGAAATCAGCATCCTGGGTATAGCTACAATGGAGGTGAAGAAACTGAGAAAAGGGAATAGCATTTTTACAGGCAATAAGGTAAGAAGAGGTAATGTCAAGGTTTTGAAAGTTTCCAAGTCAAGTCAAGTAATACCAATAGACTTTGAAGAACAGATCTGCTGAGATTTTATACACAGCATCTTCCAGAAAGCCTGAGTTTTTGTGAACCTGCGGGCAAGTCTACTAAAGCAAAATACTGCAGATACAGGAATTCCGAAATAAAACCAGAAGCTGCTGGGAGAACTCTTTAGGCATGATGAGTTGGATCTCAGGACGATGAACAAGGGGTCGTAGGCTTAGGGTGAAAGGTGAAATATTTAAGGAGAATCTGAGAGGAAATGTCTTCACTCAGAGAGTGGTGAGAGTGTGGAATGAGCTGCTAGTGGAGCTGGTGGATGCGGGTTCAAAGTCCCAAGTTAAAATTAAATTTATTATCAGAGTACATGTATGTTACCACATACAACTGTGAACATTTCCTGTGGGCATTCTCAGCAAGTCTATAGAATAATAACTGTAACAGGGTCAATGAAAGGTCAAGTAGAGTGCAGAATACACCAAACTATGCAAACACAAATATAAATAAATAGCAATAAATAATGAGAACATGAAATAACAAGATAAAGAGTTCTTAAAGTGAGGCTAATGGATGGGAAAGTGAGTGTAGTTATCTCCTTTAGTTCAGCAGCCTGAATATTGAGAGGTGGTAACTGTTCTTGAACCTGATGGGGCAAGTTCTGAGGCCCTTGTACTTTCTACCTGATGGCAGCAGTGAGAAAAGAGCACGGCCTGGGTGGTGAGGATCTCTGGTGATGGATGCTGATTTTCTATGACATTGTTTCATGTAGATATGCTTAGTGGTTGGGAGGGCTTTACTCATGACGTCCTGGGCCGAATACACTTCCTTTTGTAGGATTTTCCATTCAAAGGCATTGGTGTTTTTCTACCAAGCTGTGATTCAGCCAGTCAATACACTCTCTACTGCACATCTATAGAAGTTTATCAAAGTTTTTAATCTCGTGCCGAATCTCTGCAGGCTCCCAAAGAAGTAGAGATGCTGTTGCGTCTTCTTTGCAATTGCATTTACATGCTAGGAATTTAAAGTTGCTGACCCTCTCCACCTCCGATCCCCCAATGACCTCTGGCTACCTTCTCCTGAAGTCTATAATCAGTTCCTTGGTCTTGCTGACATTGAATGAGAGCGTGTTGTTATGACCACATCTCAGCCAAGTTTTCAGTTTCCCTCTTGTAAGCTAATTCACCATCACCTTTGATATGGCCCACAACAGTGGTGTCACCAACAAGCTTGAATATGGTGTTGGAGCTGTGCTTAGCCTCACAGTCATAGGGGTAAAGCGAGCAGAGCAGGGGGAGGGGCTAAGCACACAGCCCTGTGGTGCGCCTGTGCTGATGGAGATTGTGGAGGAGATGTGTTTGCCAATGTGAACTGAACAGGGTCTACAAGTCACAACATTTAAGAAAAGTTAGGATAGGTACATGGGTGAGAAGGGTATGGAGGACTATGGTCCTAGTTATGGGTTGATAGGACTAGGCAGTTTAGTTGGTACAGATTGGATGGGCTGAAAGGCCTGTTTCTAAGCTGTAGAGCTCTATAACTCTATAATGAGCTTCTGATGCAAGTTCATTGACATCAAGTGTCAATTCTCTTCCACAAGAATTTCCAGTGCTTTCCCATATTTGTTACAGATCTTTTTTTTTCTGAACAGCATGGTGAGATTTTGTAAAAATTGACCAAGGAGTTAGAGACTACCAACAATGCAGAGGGCTGCTTCTACCTGAAGCCGAACAGCATATCCTGTGTGGCAGTGGGAACCATCCTGCTAATAGACTGACCATTAATATCATTTATACACCCTATCTCCATGACAACTCCTGACGTCCCTACTGGCACCTCATCATGGATTTTAAGATAAGCAGTGTTTTGGAAATTACACTGTGCTTTGCAAAATATTCTTCTTGCTTATCTTCACATTTTAACAGCAATGTCGAAGAACATCAAAGCCTGCAAAAAGCAATGAATGGAGTCTAGTCCATCATAGGGAAAGATCTTCCTACCAATGAGCACAGAAGATATTGCCACAAGAGAGCAACATCCATGATCGAGAACTGCCCACCATCTAGGTGCTTTCTTCTCACTGCTGCCATTGGGAAGGAAGTACAGGAGCCTTAGGTCCCACACCACCTGGTTCAGGAACAGTTATTACCCTCAAATGTCAGGCTCTTGAACTCGGTGTAGACAATGTCACTTATCTTAACACTGAGGGAGAATGAAGGGGGATCTCACAGAAGCATTCTGAATCTTAAACGGCCTGAACAGATTAGATATGGCAAAGTTATCTCCCATAGTAGGGGAGTCTAGGACAAGAGGGCATGACTTCAGGATTAAAGGGCATCCTTTTAGAGCTGAGATGTGGAGAAATTGCTTTAGTCAGAGGATGGTAAATCTGTGGAATTTGTTGCCATGAGTGGCTGTGGAGGCCAAGTCATTGGGTATATTTAAAGCAGAGATAGATAGGTTCTTGATTAGCCAGGGCATCAAAGGGTATGGGGAGAAAGCAGAGGAGTGGGGATAACTGGAAGAATTGAATCAGCCCATGATTGAATGGCGGAGCTGCCTTGGTGGGCCGAATGGCCTACTTCTGCCCCTATATCTTACGGACTTGTGGTCTAACTGACCACTGAACACAACTGATGGGCTCACCTTCAAGGACTCTACAACTCATGTTCTCAGTGTTGTTTATTTATTATTATTTGGTATTTTTTGTATTTTCACAGATTGTGTCTTTTGCACACTGGTTGCTTGTCAATGTAGATTTTCATTGAGTTTTTGTTCTACTGTGAATGTCTGCAAGAAAATTAATCTCAGGGTGGTATTCTATATCTGCATGTATATACTTTGATGATAAATTTACCTTGATCTTCGAACTTTAGTAATCCCCTGTTCGTTCTTCTGACTTCCTCCTCAAATTGCATTCAGCCACCTGTATGGTTCCTTTGCACCCTAATCATCCATCTCATCACTGGAGACAAATTGGCCGATGTTTCTTGTTTGGTCAGGGAGCACCGACTGGACAGCTGTGGCTTTAGGGACCGACGTTGCACAGTCCAGCTCCTGAGTGAGTTCTTTGCAAAGCTCCGATTTCTCTCGGCCATCAATAATGTCACATTGAAGACCATCTGTCCATCTGTGTTTGCAGAGCAGAGGAGATCATTCTATCTCTCAAGCTTATTCTGGCAATGACCAAGCCCTTTTCTCACCGCTACCCTCAGGCAGAAGACTCACACCACCAGGTTCCAGAACAACTATTTCCCAACATCTATCAAATTCTGGAACCAACCTGCAGAACCCTAACCCTACCTCAGCAATGGTTCTTCATGGACCATCTCTTGCTCTACCATGGGCCTGTCTCCGATTGAGTCTTCATTACACTAAGATCTTCTTTCTGCGGTTTTTTCTCTTTCTCCTCACCGTCCTGTATTATTTATATTCTGCACATTGTCTGTATCTATGTGTCTGTCATGCTGCAGCAAATAAGTTTTCATTGTACCTGTACCCCAGCATACATGTGCACTTGACAATGAGCTCAATTCGACCTCAGTGCCATCCCTGGTGGGCAGTGTCCCCTTTGGGAGTTGGAAGAGGTGCTTATGTGAGCACACAGTGATGGGAGGGAGGTTGAAAAGCCAGAGTGAAATCAGCAACAGATTTAACATACTCTGCTTTTAAAATGAAGCCTCACTGAAAAGCTGATGTAAAAAAAGCTGCAGACTTTGATGTTTGCAATCAAAGAGAGAGCCAGTTTATGTTAGAGGCTTCACATCTTGCAGAGTGACACATGGATGGCTTGCTGCTGGCGAGGCCTGATTACAAGATAAGGCCCACACATTAGTTCCCTTACATCTCCTGATGGCTTGGAGAGGGACTTGCACTTAAAAACACATATTCACAGTACCAAGCCCTTCAAGAGCCAAAAGAACAGAATAGACAAGAACAGGAAGTCACCAACCTGTGTGAATGGGAGGAAGTCAGAACCTTTGGGAAAAGCTCACAAAGACACAGGGTGGAAGTGTGAACTCCGTGGGGTACGACTGAACCAAGGTCCCCGGCACTGTGAGGAAGCAACTCTACTAGCCGTACCTCTGTGCTGCCAGGGTTCTGGGGCAAGGTATTCATCCGAGATTTGCCACTCACATTGGAGTTGTATAAAACTTTGGTGAGGCCTTACTTGGAGAATAGTGTGCAGTTGTGGTCAATCCATTGCAGGAAGTGTTGGGACAGGGCAGGGGATGGCTTTCAAGATGGTGCAATGAGGTTCACCAAGAAGCTGTCTGGGTTAGAGAGTATTAGCAATAAGGAGAGGATGGACAAACTTGGGATGTTTTCTCTGGAATGTTTGAGGATGAAGGAATCCCTAATAGAATGTATAAACTCTTCTTGAGCTTCCTTCTGGGTACCTGTACCTAGATCCTTGTTCACATACCTGATAAAATTGTGTAGACAGCCAGGGTACGAATGTTTTCCCAGGGTACGAACGGTGAATTCTAGATAGAGTGGCTTTCAGGTCAGAGGGGAAATTTTAAAAGGGATGTGTGGGAAAATTTTTTTAAACAGAGTGTGGCAGGCACTTCAATCATGCTGCCAGGTGGCGGTGAAGGCACATACGATAGAGGCTTTCAAACTCATGTAAATTCAAAGTAAATTTACTTTGTCACCGTCTAATCCCTTGAGATTTGTTTTCTTGCAGGCATTTCACAGTAAATACAAGGAAACACAATGCAAACATTCAAAACCCACACATAACAAAGATGAGCAAACAACCAATGTGTAAGTACTAAAAAGAAAATAATAATAATAATAATGAAGAAATAAACAATAAATATCGAGAATGTGAATAATCAAGTCCTTGAAAGTGAGTCCTTAGGTTGTGAGATCAGTTCTGTGTTTGGGGTGAGTGATGTTGATTGAAGTTATCTTCCTGGTGCAAGAGACAGATGGTTGAGGGGTAATAACTGTTCCTGAGCTGGTGGTGTGGGTCCTGAAGCTCCTGTACCTCCTTCCTGATGGCAGCAGTGAGAAGAGAGCAAGGCCTGGATGGTGGAGTCTCCTTGATGATGGATGCTGCTTTCCTGTGACAGCGTCCCTGTAGATGTACTCGAAGGTTAGGTATTGGGGGGTCTTTACTTGTGATGAACTGGACTGTATCCACTACCTTTTGAAGCCTTTCCACTGTGGGGCATTGATGTTTCCAACCCAGGCCATCATACAATCCGTCAGTATACTCTCCATCACGCATCTATAGAAGTTTATCAACATTTTAGATGACATGACAATTCTTTGCAAAGTAGAGGCACTACTGTGCCTTCTTCATAATGACACTCATCTGAAATGATAACGTTGAGGAATTAAAAGTTACTGACCCTCTCCACCTCTGATCCCTGATGAAGACTGGCTCATGGATCTCCAGCTTCCTCCTCCTATAGTCAGTAATCAGCTCTTTGGTTTTGCTGATATTGAATGAGAGGTGATTGTGGCACCATTCAATCAGATTTTCAATCTCCCTCTTGTGTACTTGCTATTTGTCATCACATTTTAATTGACTGACAAGTTATGTTGTCAGCAACCTTAAGTATAGCATCGGAGCATCCTCACAATCATAAGCGAATAGAGCAGGGGCGAAACACGCAGCATTGTGGTGCACTGGTGCTGATGGAGACTATGGAGGAGATGTTGTTGCAACTCCAAACCAACTGGAGCCTGCAAGTGAGGAAATTGAGGATCCAATTACGCAAGGAGGTATTGAAATCTAGGTCTTGAGGCTCTTTGATTAGCCTTGAGGGGATGCTGAGCTGTAGTCAATGAAGAACACCCTGATGCATACATTTTCACTGTCCAAATGTTCCAGTGTTGAGTGAAGAGCCTATGAAATGGCATCTGCTGTTGACTTGTGGATCCAAGTTTCTCCTCAGGCAAGAGTTGATGTATCATCAGCAATATGCAAGGAATGCATTGAAATGGACCATGTGCAGGCAGAAGGGATTTAGTTTAATTTGGCTTCTTGCTCAGCACAGATGCTGTGGTCCGAATGGCCTGATCTTGAGCTCTAATGTTCTATGTTCCCGGGGTCCCAAGGGGAGGGAGGCATAGTGAAATGTAAGCTTCTAACCTGCCTGGTTAGAAGGAGATCAATTTCACCCTTTGAACTGGAGCAGAGATACTTGATGACACATTATCCGCTAGAATAGAAATACAAAACTGCCTACTGCATCAAACCTGTGGAATAATGGTACCAGAGGGAAGTCTCAGAAGATTCATCAGATCCTGTAAAAGGATGATTTTGAACAGCCACTGGTTTTATGTTTAGTTTATGGAGCTACATCAGGCTTTTTCATTAGCATCTAGGCTTGCTACATGCGTGGGTTTATTACCTGATGGGATTATCTATTTTTGTCTAGTTCCAAATAAATCATCCACTATCCTGCTGTAGTCTTCTATCAGCTGCTGAAGCATGAGGCTCAGGGGAGTCCCTCCCTACAGGGTTTGCATCAAAATGAGACGGGATCAACGGGGTGGTACAAAGACAAAATTGCATACACGGAGTGTAACCACTGACTCTTTCATTAACAATGACAAACTCCCTAGGAATAAACTGTTACCGAATCTTACAGCAGAGAAACGTGCCCTTCAACCCACAGCTGACCATCAAACACCCATCTACGCTAACCTTGTTTTAATCTCCCATCCTATTCTATCCCTCATCTGCATACTGAGGGCAATTTACAGCAGCAATCGACTAACCTGCCTACACATCTTTGGGATATGGGAAGAAACTGGAGCACTCAGAGGAAGCTCCCATGATCACAGGGAGAGTTCACTTTCTTAAGGATAGAATTAATAAGCATTCAACAAAACATGAACTATATAAGAGGTCAAGGTTCAACCTACAATACAGCATCATGCAAGAAGTCCAGGTGTGACCTATGGAAAGCTAAATTAAGGATGAGAAAACAATTCTGATTGAGGTTAGAGATGGAATTATATGTCTGCCAGCTCTGGCAGGGTTTGCAGACCATCATTTCCTACAAAGTCAGACCTAACATTGTGAATGTCTATAATGCTTCACTGCCAGATTAGCTCAATGTCTTTCAAGCACACTTTGAAATGGAAGATAAAACTGCACCTGCTTGAATTCCTACAGCATCTGCTGACCCTGTGAGCTCTGTCATGGAGGCCAATGTCAGAACGCCTTTCAAGTGGGTGAAGCTCTGCGAGGTAGCAGGCCCTGGTAGTCTACCTGTTAGGACTGTGAAAACCTGTGGCAACCACCAGCTGGTGTGTTCAATGACATTTTCGTCTCTCACTGCTACCATTGGAAGATCCCAGCTGTTTCAAAAGGGCGACAATCATACTGGTGTCCAGGAAGAGCAGGGTGAGCTGTCTCAATGATTATTGCCCAGTGGCACTCACATCGACTGTGATGAAGTTAATTAAGCATACAATCAATTCCTGCCTAACCTGGACCTGGACCAGCTGCAGTTTGTCTATTGTCACAATAGGTCTACAGTAGATGCAACCTCACAAGCTCTTCACTCAGCCTTGAATCACCTGGACAATAGTAATACTTACACCAGGCTGTTGTATATTGATTACATCTCAGTGTTCAACACTCAGTTCTAATCGAAAACCTCCAAAACATGAGTCTCTGTACCAGCTTGTTGCAATTGGATCCTTGACCAGGAGACCACAGTCTGTGGGGATTGGAAATATTGTCTTCCTCTTTCTGGCAATCAGCACTGGTGCACCTCAACAATACTTATACTCTGTCTGCACCCACAACTGCGTGGCTAGGCACAGCTCAAACACCATCTATCAATTTGACTATGACGTAGCCACTGTTGGCAGAATTTCTGTTGGTGATGAGGAGGCGTACAGGAGTGGGATAGATCTGCTGGTTGAGTGGTGTCACTGCAACGACCTTGCACTCAGTGTCAGTAAGTCCAAGGAACTGATTGTGGACTTCAGGAAGGGGAAGTTGAGAGAACACATACCAGTCCTCGTCAGGGACCGGAATTGGAAAGGGTGAGCAGTTTCAAGCTGCTGGGTGTCATCATCTCTGAGGATCTATCCAACATATTGATGCAATTATAAAGAAGGCATAACAGTGGTATATTTCATTAGGAGTTTGCGGAAACTTGGCCTGTCACCAAAGATACAAATGTACCGTGGAGAGCATTCTAGCTGGTTACATCACCACCTGGTATGGAGGGGCCACTGCACAGGATCAAAAAAAAGAGCTGCAGAAAGTTTAAAATTCAGCCAGCTCCATTATGGGCACTAACCTCCTCAGCATCCAGGACACCTTCAAAAGCAAAACCTCAAAAAGGAGAAATCCATCATTAAGGACCCCCATCACCCAGACCTGCTCTCTTCTCATTGATACATTAGGAGGTGGTACAGGAGCATGAAGGCACACACTCAACATTTCATGAACAGTTCTTTACCTTCTGCCATCAGATTTCTGAATGGTCAATGAACCCATATACTCTGCAGATGCTGGAAATTCAAGCAACACACACAAAACGCTGGTGGAACACAGCAGGCCAAGCAGCATCTATAGGGAGAAGTACAGTCAACGTTTCAGGCTGAGACCCTTCGTCAGGGCTAACTGAAAGAAAAGATAGTAAGAGATATGAAAGTAAGAGGGGGAGGGGGAGATCCAAAATGATAGGAGAAGACGGGGGGGAGGGGGGGATGAAGCTAAGAGCTGGAAAGGTGATTGGCAAAAGGGATACAGAGCTGGAGAAGGGAAAGGATCATGGGACGGGAGGCCTAGGGAGAAAGAAAGGGGGGGGGAGCACCAGAGGGAGATGGAGAACAGGCAAGGAGTGATTGTGAGAGGGGCAGAGAGAGAAAAAAGGAGAGAGAAAAAAAGGTGGAGGGGAGAGGAATAAACAAACAAACAAACAAATAAATAAGGGCGGAGGTGCATTAATGGAAGTTACAGAAATCAATGTTCATGCCATCAGGTTGGAGGCTACCCAGTCGGTATATAAGGTGTTGTTCCTCCAACCTGAGTGTGGCTTCATCTTGACAGTAGAGGAGGCCGTGGATAGACATATCAGAATGGGAATGGGACGTGGAATTAAAATGTGTGGCCACTGGGAGATCCTGCTTTCTCTGGCGGACAGAGCGTAGGTGTTCAGCGAAATGGTCTCCTAGTCTGCGTCAGGTCTCATCAACATAAAGGAACATATAGGGAGTACTGGACGCAGTATACCACACCAGCTGACTCACAGGTGAAGTGTCGCCTCATCTGGAAGGACTGTCTGGGGCCCTGAATGGTGATGAGGGAGGAAGTGTAAGGTCAGGTGTAGCACTTGTTCCGCTTAAAAGGATAAGTGCCAGGAGGGAGATCTGTGAGTCGGCTGGTGAAATAATTTATACTTATACTTAAATAATATATACTTATTGTAATTTATAGCTTTTATTATTATATATAGTAATGTACTGCTGCTGCATAACAACAAATGTTCATAACATATGCTAGCGATATTAAATCTGGTTGTGATTTTGAACTATTGCCTAATTAGGCTGAGCCAGTATGGTTTGGTGCAGGCCAAGTTGTGTTTTGCTAACTTGATTGAGTTTTTTGACAAGGTAGTTTTGACAAGGAATTTGATGAAGGTAGAGCTGTTAACGTTGTCTAATGGATTTTAGTAAAGAATTTGGCAAGCTTCCTCATGGGAGGCTCATCCAGAAGATTAAGCTGCATGGGATCAATGGTGAATTGGACGCTTGGATTTAGAACTGGCTTGCCCATAGAAGACAGAGAATAGAGTCAAATAACTTATTCTAGCTGGGACCTCTGCTGTTTGTGAGGTGCATAAATGACCTGGATGAAAAATGCAGATGGGTTTGAAGATGATCGTAAGATTGGGAGTGTTGTGGATAATGTAGGTGACTGGCAAAGAATACAATGGGAGATAGATGAGTTGCAGATATGGGTGGAGACATGGCAGGCGGTGTTTAACCCAGCCAAATGTGAATTGTTGCACCATGATGGGTCAAAAATAAAGAAACAGTACTCTATTAAGAGCAAGACCCTTAAGTGTTGGGGAACAGAGGGATCTTGAGTCTAAGGTCTTAGCTCCCTGAAAACTGCTGCACAGGACAATAGGATTTAGAAGGCTTATGGCATGTTTGCCTTTATTAGTCAAGCCATTGAGTTCAAAAGACAAGAAGTTATGTTGCAGCCTTATAAAACTCTGGTTAGGACGCATCTGGAACACTCCATGCAGTTCTGGTCATCCCATTATAGGAAGGGTGTTGAGGCATTGGAGAGGGTGCTGCCCGGGTTAGAGGGCATGTGTTATAATGAGAGGTTGGACAAACTTGTGTTGTTTTCTTTGGAGTAGTGGAGGCTGAGGGGAGTTCTGATTGATTTTTACAAGATTATAGATCGAGAAGACAGACAGTATAATTTTCCCAGGGCTGAAATGTCTCAAACCAGAGGGCATGCATTTAAGGTGAGAGGGGGTAATTTGAGAGGAGATATGAGGGGTGAGTTTTTTTTACACAGAGAGTGGTGGATGCCTGGTTTGGTGGTAGAGGCAAACACATCAGAGACTTCTAAGAGGTATTTGGATAGGCACATGAATGTGCAGAAAATGGAAGGATTTGGGTATTGTGTAGACAGAAGAGATTAGTTTAGATGGCTATTTGATTACTAATTGAATTGGCTTGACACAATATTGTGGGCCACAAGGCCTGTTCCTTTACTGTACTGTTTAATGCTCTGTTCCAGTTAGAGAGAAAGTGCAGTGCTGTTAGGGAAAGTTCAAGAGTCGTGCCAGATATATTGTGATGGCTTATAAGAAGTCCATTCAAGAGTCTTATAATAGCTGGATAGAAGCTGACCTTGAGCCTGGAGACACGTGTGCTCAGGCTTTGCTATGTTTTGCCCTTTCAGGTTAGGGAAGAAGAGAGAATGACTAAGTTGAGAGGAAAGTTGGCAGAGTACCAAGAGTTAGGGGACAAGTTATATGTTTGTTCATTATAATGAAGACTGTTTGATCAAAGCATATTTCCGAAAGCTCATATTATCCAAAGGCATGGAAGTGTGAAAATTCAATTAATTGAAACAATTAGGGTATTAATCAATTAACCTGGAACCAATGAAGTATCATTAATTAACTTTATTTACACTAAAGCTCCTTGGTTCATAATATAAGACATAGGAGCAGGAATAGATCATCCAGTCCTCGGAACCTGCTCCACCATTTATCATGACTAGGCTGATCTCCAACCTCAGGGCCTTTTCTCTGCACTGTCTGTCCCCAGATCCCCTGGTTCCCTTTATCCTGAGAAAGCTTCAGATTCCTGGTTTTAATGAACTCAGTGCTGAGTTTCCATAGCTTCCTCAGGTAGCAAGTTCCAGACTATTGCCAGCATCTGAGTGTCCTCAATCCTTGACCTAAGGGAGCAAACCCGTATCCTGAGACTGTGACTCCTGTGATTTCCCCCAGCTCATCGAACCCTGCCAGAGCTTTGGATGTTTCACTGAACTCTAGGGAATGCTGGAGCAAAGGCTCTGTCCAGATGAAGGGCCTCAATCCTGCACTTCCACTGTTCATTTTCCTTCACAGATGCTGCTTGACCAGTTGAGTTCCTCCCCAGTCTGTGTGTTGCTCCAGATTCTAGCATCTGCAGTCTCCTGTGTTGCTTGTGCCCAAGTCTATTTAATCTCTACTTAAAAAGCAGCCCTGCTATCGCTGGAATCTATCAGCTGTATCCCTACTGTACTATCTTCATGGCAGAGTATACCCTTTTTGTTTTGTTAAAACTCTACACAGTTCTATCAAGGAATAAGATGGCAGGTGACATAAGTGTCTGTATGAGAACTCTTTGGATCTAGTGATCATAATACCATTTGTTTCAAGCTAATTATGGAGCTGTTCTTCAGGTTGTGAGTCTAAATTGGAGAAAGGCCAACTTTGATGGCATCAGAAAGGATGTGGCAGGTAGCAGCTTTCAGGGAAGTGGATGCTCGGTAAGTGGGACTCCTTCCAAGGTGAAATATTAAGAGCACAGAACTTGTATATTTAAAGAACACACCGAGGGCAATGTCAGCAGAACACACTGCACTAACGCTGAATGAGAAGATCGTCGAGTTCCTCCTGGCATATCACGATGCAGCACACTCCACAACCAACAGCTCACTGTCTTTGCTGTTCCTGGGTCATCCCTTGCGATCAGGCTTGGATCTCCTCAAACCCAATCTCAGGAGGAGAATGCAGGACAAAATGAGACAAACAAGGAGGTTCGATGTTTCACTCCTGGACGAGCAGTCTGGGGCGGGACTACAGAGGTGACAAAAGTGGGTACTCAGAAAGATTAAGGACAGAATTGGACCACTCTCCTACACAGTAGAGATGGCATCGGATACAATCTGGAGATGGCACATAAGTCCATTGAGGACAGCACAGTCAATTGTTAGAGAAGAAAAGTGGTCAGAGTGGTCAGTGCCACTTCCTACAGTCCTAGTCAACTCGTCCGACCACAATGTATATAAGTTTAAATGAATGCTGTATTGAGTTAGAGTTCATAGCTAAGCAGGGAGGAGTGTTGACTATTTCAGTACCATTTGAATAATAGTGTTTGATTAAGCTTTCTATGTTGTTTAAATAATTTATAATGGGTTATATGTAAAAGTACGTGCATGGTATTTGTTATGACGCTACCATGTCAATGCGTGTGCCTCACTTAAAAATAAAATTGAAGCTTACATACATCTCTCTTGTTTTACTTTCCATTAATTTTATGTTTTGGAGTTACAAACCATAACAGTTGGGTCCTCAGGTAGTTGTAGAGGCCGATGTGGGATCCACATAACCGGGATGTTAGGGGGGGGATTCCCCTAATGGAAAGTGACTGTGCATGGCTTTGTTTATTGTGGAAAGGCACCACACGGTCCTTGACTGATCAAGCTCAGAGTTCGGCGGTACAGAGTGTCAAATGACTGGGGACTTATCACTGTTGCAACCTTGCTCAGCTTTCCCTGCCAACATGGTATGTCGTCATCTTCTGTCAGCTCTACCGTTGAGGCCGTGAGTAGGTCGTTTTTCATCTGGAACCTGCTCCTTAACCTTATGGGTGATCCTATCAGGACTGAACGACTACAGACCTGTCGCCTTGACATCTGTGGTCATGAAATCCTTTGAACGCTTGGTGTTGAACCACCTGAAGACCCTCACCAGCAGCCTGCTGGATCCCCTGCAGTTTGCCTACCGGGCAAATAGGTCAGTAGACGATGCAGTCAACCTGGGACTGCACTATATCCTGCAACATCTGGATCGTCCTGGGACCTATGCTCGGATGCTGTTTGTGGATTTCAGTTCGGCGTTTAACACCAACGTCCCTCATACCCTCTGCTCCAAATTGTCTCACCTCACTGTGCCACCTGACCTCTGCGATTGGATTTACAGCTTCCTGACCAACAGAAGTCAGCAGGTAAGGATGGGATATTCGAATCACCAACACCGGCACCCCCCAGGGGTGTGTCCTCTCTCCACTGCTGTTCTCCCTCTACACCAATGACTGCACAATCCTCCAACCCCTATGTGAAGCTTTTGAAGTTTGCAGACGACACCACCGTCATCGGACTCATCCAGAACAGTGATGAGTCTGCATATCCACAGCAGGTGGACCAACTGGCGCCCTGGTGCAGTCGGAACAATCTGGAGCTGAACACGCTCAAGACAAAGGAGATGATAGTGGATTTCAGGAGACATCCCCCCATTATGTCCCCCCTCACAGTCCTCGGCAGCCCTGTGTCCACCGTGGAGAACTTCAGGTTCCTGGGAACCACCATCTCTCAGGATCTGAAGTCGGAGCAGAACATCAGCTCCATCCTGAAGAAGGCCCAGCAGCGGATGTACTTCCTGCGGCTCTTGAGGAAATTGCCTCAGGAATTGCTGCTGCAGTTCTACACTGCAGTCATTGAGTCTATACTGTGCACCTCCATCACTGTATGGTTTGGAGTCGCCACCAAGCAGGATAGAACCAGACTACAGCGCACAGTGAGGACTGCCGAGCGCATCATTGGTGCCTCCCTGCCCTCTATTGTGGACCTGTACTCTTCCAGGTTGAAGAAGAGGGCGGGGAACATCATAAAGGACTCCTTCCATCCTGCGCACGGACTGTTTGAACTGCTTCCGTCTGGTAGGCGCTTCAGATCCCTCCAGACTAAGACTAATGGGTACTGGAGAAGTTTTTTCCCTACTGCGGTCACTTTGCTGAACAGTTAACTGCCGGTTAACTGTCGGCTAACTATTACTTGGATTGCACTACTTGTATGTATAATCTATATTTTCATTTATATTTATCATTATTATTGTTATGAGCAGAGAGACAACATCTGCCGGAAGTAAATTCCTTGTATGTGCACAGGTACTTGGCGATTAAAGTCTGATTCTGATTCTGAAGTGACAGAAATATAAACTGTAGACTGTATCTTGGGAGATGACAAGCCTGTTCACCACAAGGTGAGGATCCTCGGAGAAGATGTACAGAACTCCGGGTACATTCTTAAATAGGCCATGTGAGACTTCAGTTAAACATCTGGTTTTACAGCATGAAATTTATAGTGAAAAGGAAAATGCAAAGGTATCAGGATGATCCATAAAAATGGAGTCTGTTAACTTTAGAGTGAAGGTTGATTGTCACTTAGCAATTCTACACTGTTTGCTGGTTCTGTTGTGAGTAACTCTCTGCTACAATCTCACAGGCTCCAGCTCACTGCATCGAATGTGGCCTTCTCTCCTGGGCCGTGATTCCAGCTTCCTTCACAGAGACCGTGTGTCCATCCTAACCTGTTCTCAGGCTACCTCTCTCTCCAGTTGTGCGGGACTCTTCCCTCTCCTCCCATCTGCGCTGTAGGATCACACTCAGCCAAAGTGATTTCTAGGGCAAGTGAAGGTGGGACAGTTCCCCTGAGGTCATGTTGGTGTTTGTGGAGAGGAACAGATGCAGAAGGGTATTCTCAGGGTTGGAGATTGTGCTCAGGGCAAAACATTGGTGAAGCTGTGTTTGGAATATTATGTTTGGTGTTGGCCATCCTGCTATAGGAAAGCTGGGAAGAGTGCAGAGGAGATTTATGATGATGATGATGCCAGGACTTGAAGAATTTGAGTTACGGAGAGAGATTGAGCATTGGAGCTTTATTCACAGGAGCACAATAGACTGAGGAGTGTATAAAATCATGAGGGACATAGAGAGGGTGGGGAATCAAGAACTAGCGGGCAAGGGTTGAAGGTGAGCTGGGAGTGATTTCATAGGAACCTCAAGGGGAACGTCTTCACCTTGCAGGTGGTCAGTATATGAAATGCGTTGCCAGAGATTGTGGCTGAGTTCTGCTGAAAGATCTCAGCCTGAAATGTTGACAGTATTCTTTTCCATAGATGCTGCCTGGCCTGCTGAGTTTTTCCAGTATTTTGTGTGTGTTGCTCAAGTCAATATTCGGTGATGCCTTTGAAACCGCATCAATTCTCTTGGGTACTGTTGTGCACTTTTATAAGAAAGTTGGCTGCTAGGTTGTTCCAAGCATCTTGGAGAACTTGCCACAATTCTCCTACAGACTTTGGCTGTCTCACTTGCTTCTATCTCTTCAGGTAGTCCTAGACAGCCTCGATGATGTGGAGATCAGGGCTCTGGAGGCCGTACCATCTGAAACCGTATAAAAATCTAGGGTGCCTAAGACTTTCGGACAGTACTGTACCTCAAGATTGCTGTCAAAAAACTTTGATGGCATTCCATGACTCCAGCCTTCTCTTTGGTTCAGACATTTGTCTGTCAAACTGAAAATTCCAGAATCTCTCTGACATTTCTGAATTCAAAAACTTCAAAATGATTATTTTAAAGCATCTGCTCAATAGCAGTAGGAAATATGTCTGTATTATCTGTGTGGAAACAAAGCCTCGTTTTCACATTCCACCTTCTTCTGATGTACTGCTAAGGTGCTAAGTGGGATAGATATCAGGGAGATCTAGTGTTGACACTAGGACAGACACTAAAAGGAAGGATATAATTCTGAGGTTATATGAAGCATTGCTCAGACTGCACTTGGAGCACTGTGAGCAGTTTTGGGCTCCTTATCTAGGAATGATGTGCTGGCATCGGAGAGGGTCCAGAGGAAGATCACAGGAATGATCCAGGAAATGAAAGGGTTAGCTAATGTATGAGCGGCATTTGCTGGCTCTGGACCTGTACTTGCTGGAAATTAGAAAAATGAGGGGGATGTCATTGAAACCTAACAAATATTGGAAAGCCGAGATAGAGTGGACATGGAGTGAATGTTTCCTTTAATGGGAGAGTCATCAGTGGATGCAGCCTCAGGATTGAAGGACGTCCTTTTAGAACAGAGATGAGGAAGATTTTTTTTAGCCAGATGGTCGTGAATCTGTGGACTTCATTGCTTCAGAAGACTGAGGAGGCCAAGTCATTGGATATATTTAAAGTGGAGTTTGATAGGCTCTTCATTAGTAAGGGCGTCAAAGGTTATAAAGAGAAGGCAGGAGAAAGGAGTTGAGAGGGATAATAAATCAGCCATGATGGAATGGCTGAACAGACTCGATAGGCCGAATGGCCTGATTCTGCTCCTATGTCTTATAGTCTTATGAGATGTTGCAAGCCATTAGCAGTGGAACTGATTCCAATCAAGAGTTATTGGCTCCTGGAACAAATATTCCTCATCCTGCCATATCCATTAAGCCAAGGCATCATTCCTGGTTCTACACCCATGCAGGGAAGTGTCAGGAGCACCTAAACGTGAGGTAGCAACCTGAATAAGCAACAATACAGGACTGCACACAGCAGAAGTAACTCGCAGAGTGGCAGGGTTCCAGAGATCCGTGCTATATCCAGTCTCAGTGATCCCCATCCTCAGACCAATGCTCTCAACACTATGGGACAAAACTTCAAAAGCTGCAAATATTTGGAAAGTAGAGGTGTTGGTGAGCTTTCTCGACCAGGGAGGATGTGCTCTGGGATCATGGGGGGTTGTGTGAGGTGTGCATTCCCAGGCGATTGAAACTGCCCACAGTTTCCACTGCTGTGCCACCGATGTGAAGGAGCTGTGAGTGGTGGGAGTTCTCCCTGAGTCGATAACCATCTCTTTTGTCTTGTAGACATCGAGGAAGAGATGGGTTATTCGCCTGGCACCAGCACTCGAGTTCCTCCTCAAGAACAGTGGGCAGTGAACCCCTGCCTTGTATGTATTCTCCAAACAAGTAGGAAAGAAAGGTCCCTCCAGCTTACCTCCACTGATCCCCAAGCCAGTATTAAAAGGACTCCCTTGACTCGGAGGAACCTTTGTGCCATGTGTCTGTTCAGGGGGCCCCTTTCTGCTGATGCCACTTTAGATTAATCAAGCATGATGGAATGGTGAAGCAGATTCGATGGGCTGAATGGCCTAATTCTGCTCCTGTGTCGTGGTCTTATGGTCTAAAACTACCAACTCTCAGAGAAGCATTGAGAATAGGATCAGAAATGGGCCATTTAACCCTTTGGATCTACTTTCACATTCAACATGAGCATGGCTAATCATCCAATTCTTTGCTCTGATACCACCCACTCCCTTTCTCTTTATATCCCTTGATCCCTTGAGTATTAAAAAATATATCCACACCTATGTTTCTATGACTGTTTATGTTCTGGGATTGGTGTTGTGGTGTGAACTGGTCACTGTGCTTAACGCAGTAAGGGATTTGACTGTGTGGAGTTACAGAAGCTGTTCCCTCCGGTGGGATTCAGAACGAGGGAGGTCCAAATTAAAGTTGGAGCCAGGTTACTTTGAGGGATTTTTGTAAAGAAAATGTCCTTGCCCGCAGAGTAACAGAAACTAGGTGTTGCAGTTGGAGATGCAGCTTCACCACTTTGGAGGCTTAGGCTCTGGCGCTGTCCATGTGGAGTTTGCATGCTCTCCCTGTGACTGTGTGAGTGTCCTCCACAACTTACAGCATCGAGGACCTGAGTTGTAGGAAGATGTTGGACAGTCATTCTGCAGAGTGTAGGAGATGCAGAGGTGATCTTGTAGAAACGTATAAAATCATGGTGGGCCTAGATTGTGCACAGAAGGGACAAGTTTAAGGTGTGAGTGGAGAGACCTAAAGGACAACTTTTTTAACAAAGCTAAGTATAACAAGCTTTCAGAGAAAGTGGTTGAGGCAGGTACATTAACAATGTTTAAAAGATAGTTGGACGGGTACATGGACAGGAAAGGTTTAGAAGTTAGGGGCCAAATGCTAACAATTGGGACTTGCTTGGATAGCCACCTTGTTCAGCAAGGAAGGGCATGTTCCAACGCTGTATGACTCTGTGATTCTATATAGCCACTAGGAGGTATAAATTATTGTTGGTTGGTAGGACCAAGATTTCAGAGAAGTTGATGGGCATGTGAGAGAGAATAAGTTTTAGGGGCACAAGGGAATGGTGTCAATCTGCTGAGAGCCAGCACATATCCAGTGGGCTGAGCAGCCTCCTTCTGTGCTGTAATATGCAAGTAGCTTTAACTTCCTCCAGCAAATGGTGAGGACAGGTGAAGCTTTAAAGTCTAGCTTCAGTGTCAAGATGACCTCACTGTTGAAGGCACCGTCTTCTCGTTGACACATTAAACTGAGGTCACCAATGCCATCAGGAAGCAAGAATGAAGGTAGGGTTCAGCTCAGCCATGTGTAACTAGAACAGGCTCAAGGGACAGAATGGCCTACTTCCTAATGCCTGCCCCCCTCTCCTGTCCCCTTGGACTTTGAGCCCTGCTAGTTTGTGACAAAATTTATGCTCATAAAAGCAATGCCAGTCTGATTTGGAAAACACATTAAAATGCTCCAGAGAAACATAAATCTAATTACATTCATAATTTTTTCTTGTGTATGATTCATCAGTTCCCTTGAACTGTAAAGGTTCTTGAATTATTAAAGTTAATCTGGTATTCAGTTACAATAGCTAGCTGAATCTACATCAAAATGAATCATGAACAGTCTGAACTCTTCAATAAAGAGCACCAACACAATATATGTGTGAATGACTGATTAATCTCTGGGGAGATGAACTCAACAGCTCCATTTTGCCCTCCTTTAGAAGGTTAGGATAGCAGACTGCCGACTTGGTGTGAGTGATGAATAGAGGGTCAACACAGTAACTACCTGTTATCCATCAACCTAACCTGGAAGGAATGTTCAGGTAGAGTGTAAAGCTACTGTGCATTTCACCCAACCCCAACCAACCTGTCCCTTACGAGCAACTGATTGTAAACAAATTACTTATTTATTGAGATGCAATGCAGAATAGGCCCTTTGAACTGCGCTGATTTAACCCCAGCCTAATCATGGGACAATTTGCAATGACCAATTAACTGACCAACTGGTATGTCCTTGGACTGTGGGAGGAAACCGGAGCACCTGGAGGAAACCCAGGCCGTCATGGGGAGTAAACACAAAATCCTTACAGGCAGCGGCAGGAATTGAACCGTGGGTCTGTGAAACCGTAAACTGTTGTGAAAACTGTTGTTTTGTTAACACAAACAATCTGCATGTGCTTTTTTTTTACACAGAGAATGGTGGTGGGTGATTGCAGAGTGCTGCCAGGGAAGTAGATAGGATAGTGGCATTCAGGAGGCTTTCAGATAGGCTCATGAATATGCAGGAAAGGAGAGATGAAGGGCCACGTGCAGGCAGAAAGGATTAGGTTAGCTTGGCTTCATTCTCAGCACAGACATTTTGGGCCAAAGAGCCTGCTCTGTATGACGTTCTCTGTAGAAACATGGGTAATTGCAGTGTAATGCTGACTGTAGTTCACCCTTTCTGAACGTAACACTTAATATCTGAATTCTATTGGCTGTGGTGTAACACCTCCAGGCCTTGGGCCTTTGAGGCCAGAAGGTCATGGAGTTGAGTTCTAAATGGTGACACCCTTCGGGTTGGAGTGTAAGGACTGAGGGAGTGTCTCACTGCTAAAGGCACCCTCTTCTGGTTGAGACATTAAACTGAGTTCCCAACTCCTTTCATCCATCTTCAGCGTTTGATCCCACTACATGCAGAGGACACCTCCACGACATTTCTCTTGGGTGACATCTCTAAAACAAGAGGTCTGATTTGTGCCCCATTATTGTCCAAGGACCTTTCCTGAACAAAAATTGGTTGACAACCTTTCAAGTATCTGATAGTGGATTTTAAAGGGGCCCCGGGACGGACAGTTCTGTTTTTAATAAAGCTGCACACTTCTTATTTTGCACATTCCATGAATGAATCATTCTCTCCATTAAAATGACTTGCCAAAGGAATGAAGAGAATGGTGGGAAAACAAATAGACCTGCCGTCTCCCAGTGGCAGTAAATCAGGTTCAGCTCCAGTTCTGAATGCTGTCTGTGTGGAATTTGAATTCTCTTTCTGTGGCTGTCTGATTTCCTCTGTGTGCTCTGATCTCCCTCCACCTTTCAAAGACATGCAGGTTGTTAGGTTAGTAGGTCACTTTCGAAAACCCCTTGTGTGTAGTGGAGTGGTCGAATATGGGGGAGTTTATAGAGAAGGGACGAATACATACAGAGGCCGTGTTATTAGGTACCTTCTGTATGTTCGTGGTCTTCTGCTGCTACAACCCATCCACTTCAAGGTTCGATGTGGTACGTGTTCAGAGATGATCTTCTGCACATCACCGATGTAACATGTAGTTATCTGAGTTACTGTCACCTTCCTGTCAGCTTGAACTAATCTGGTCATTCTTTTCTGACCTCTCTCATTAACAAGGCATTTTTGCCCAAGAACTGCCCTTCACAGATTTTTGTTTTGTTTTTCAGACCATTCTGTGTAAACTCTAGAGACCGTTGTATGTGAAAATTCCAGGAGATCTGCAGTTTCTGAGATACTCAAACCACCCTATCTGGCACCAATGGTCATTCCATGGTCAAAGTCACTTGGATCACATTTCTTTCCCATTCTGATGTTTGTTCTGAACAGCGACTGAACCTCTTGACCATGTCTGCGTACTTTTATTTATTGAGTTGCTGCAACATCATTGGCTGATTAAGTATTTGCATTATCAAGCATGTATACAGATGTACATAAAAAGTAGCCACTGAATGTACTGTTGGTTTAAAGAACAATTGAAAGGTATCAAGGTCAAAGTCTTGAACCTTATTGATTAGTTTTGAGGGGATGATAGTATTGAACGCTGAGCTGTCATCAATGGAGAGCATCCTGATGAATGCATCTTCACTGTTCAGATGTTCCAAGGTTGAGTGAAGAGTCAATGAGATGGCATCTGCTCCTGACCTGTTGTGACGGTAGGCAAATTGGGGAGGATCCAAGTCACTTCTCAGGCAGGAACTGATATGTTTCATCACCAACCTCTCAAAACATTTCATCACTGTGGATGTAAGTGCTGTTGGAAGATAGTCATTGAGACAGCTCACCATGTTCTTCTTAGACACCGGTATGAATGGTCTGTTTGAAACGTGGGTACCTCATGACACAGTGAGAGGTTAAAGATATCGGTGAACACTCCAACCATCTGATCAACACAGGCCTTCAGTACTCGGCCAGGTAACCCGCCTAGGACAGATGCTTTCTATGGTTCGCCCTCATAAAGCATACTCTCTCATCGGCCTCAGAGACTGAAATCACAGGATCGTTGGAAGTCTTGAGGATGCCTCCGTGTTTTGGTAATCAAAGCGAGAGTAAAAGTCATTGAGCTCATCAGGGAGCAAAGCCTTGTTGTCACCTATGTCAAATAAAAAACACAAAATGCTGGCAGAACTCAGCAGGCCAGACAGCATCTATGGAGGAGGTAGTGACAACGTTTCGGGCCGAAACCCTTCATCAGGAGGGTCACTTGGTAGTCACTTTTGTCACCTACGTCACTTGGTTTCACTTTGTAGGAGATGATAGCATTCAAGCCTTGCCTCAGCTGTCGAGCTCCCACCGCTGTGGACTCACTTTCATGTCATGTTCTCCATATCTATCTATCTATCTGTTGGTTTATTTATGTATTTATTTATATTTATTTTGTATTTGCACAATTTGTTGTCCTTTGCACGTTGATCATTTGTCTGTTCTGTTGGGTGTGATCTTTCATTGATTCTATTATGGTGATTGGATTTAGTGAGAATGCCTGCAAGAACATGAATCTCAGAGTTGTAAATGGTGACATATAAGTACTTGTGATAATAAATTTACTTTAAACTTTGAATTAGTGGGAAAGTCGAAGTTAAGTTTATTGTCATATACACCAGTACACGGATGCAATGGAAACCTTGCAGCAGTATCGTAGACACGCCAACATGGAGGAGTGTGAATATCTGGAGGAGCTGGGAAAGATGGCGTCAGAGGCTTTTGCAGACCAGGGCAACTTCTTCCGGATGAAACAGCTTATTCTTCATTTCTTATGTCTGCTTCATCTTATCAAAGTGGCTAGAATTCTGTCAGAGCCCGTGATAACTACGGTTCAAACTACAGTTTTCCGGGAGTGGGGGGCTTCTTGTTCTCAGGCTCACAGTGCCGCCTGGTGTTTTGATAACTCTAGGTGTGGCCTGGAAGACGTGCACTTTTGGGCTTGGCCCTGTTGATGACCCAGTTCCTCGACTGAAGCTTCGTGGCAAGAGAGCAGGCAGTGTGCACCAGTGTTGGAAGAAGACCCCTATACTCGAGTGATACCCCTCTCTCTTGGCGGAGGGTGAGAGCCTGTCGGTCCGAGTTGGGAGACCGCCACACTGGAACAGCGAGCTGCTGCTCTCCCGCTCTCGTCGTGCAAGAACGATCGCTCTCTCTCTCGCTGGTGAGAGAGAGCCCGTCAGATGTACCAAAGTGCTGGGATAGACTAGCTTTCTGATGGACCTGAGATCAAAGTCTCTTTAGGGGCTTTTGCTGATGCTTGCATGGGGGGTGGGATGGTGCTTCTGCTGGTGAAAGTGGGGGGAGGGACGGTCGATGCTTCTGCTGCAGCTTGTGTGTGTGTGTGTGGGGGGGGCTTTGGGGTTCTGATATTACCATCATTCACTCTTTGGGGTTTCTTGTCTCATGGATGCCCCTGCAAAGAGTAAGAATTTCAGGCTGCAAACTGTATACATTCACTGATATTAAACTGAACCAAATTGAACCATCAGTTACACAGCATTCACAAGAAAATGGGATGTCCCTGAAAGTCTGCATAGACTTGATGGGCAGAATGGCCTCCTTCATCATGGTAGGTTAGCATGGAATATAAGCATGTTCTGCTTGAGTTGGCACTGCTGGCCCCCATAACTCAAGGGCGATGCTTCCCTGGGACTCAGCACTCAGTCACAAATCACAATAGCACATGGCTATTAATCGAAGTCCGACTCTAATTAATTAATTTCCAAAGTTGAGTAAAAGCCATCTATTACACTGTGCTTGTTATTGCCGTCCAAAATATTCAAGGTTAATTCAGCTCTGATTAGAATGCAAAAGAAAATCTGAATCATTGAGCTTCAGAATACAGTCTCTGAAAACGTAATAAAACTACAAAATACTCAGCAGGTCAGGAAGTCAAGTTGTATCTGTATGAAACTTTGGTCAGACTGTATGTAGTCTTGTGTGCAGTTCTGGCTGCTCCATAGCAGGAAGGATGTGAGGACTTCGGCGACTGAGTTAAAGTTCACCAGGATGTTGCCAGTTTCAGAGGGTATTAGCTCTACATTGAGGTCGGGCGATCTTAGGTTCTTTTCTCTGGAGTGACAGAGGCTGAAAGAAGTTAATAAAATTACAAAAGGCACGGGTAGTTTTTTTTTCCCAAGACAGAAATGTTAAATACCAGAGGACATACTTTTAACGTGAGAATGAGAAAACTTAAAGACCTTTCATCCCTTTGGGGAAAAGTTAGGTCTCTTATCTTGCTTAGAAGGAGAGGGGCGGAGTGCCTGTGACTGCTTGTGTTGGGTAGGGAGAGACTGAATTACTGCTGGAGCCACTGACAGAGAGTGGTTTGTCAATTGCAGCTGCTCGAGAGGGAAGGAGATCAAAGTTTGAAGTAAGTTTTATTATCTAAGTACATATATGTGACCATATATAACACTGAGATTTATTTTCTTGTGAGCATATTCAATAAATCTATAGAATAATAATAACCATAACAGAATCAATGAAAGATCGCTCAGCTTGAGTTGCCAACCAGAGTACAGAAGACAACAAACTGTGCAAATGCAAAGAGAAGAAACAATAATAAATAAGCAATAAATATCGAGAACATGAGATGAAGAGTCCTTGACAGTCATACTGTCACAGAACTTCTTGGTCTCCTCATTTCTTCCCCTTCTTGCTCTTAAAACATGTTTGATTTCTTTCTCTCCATGATGGAAGGTCACTGGCCTGAAGAACTAACCTTGATTTTCTCTCTCTTTGCAGACGCTGTCTGATCTACCGAGCACTTCCAGAATGTTTGGTTTTAATTGCTGATCTACTGCATCTGCAGTGTTTTGCTTGACTAAAGCTGAATCAGTCTTTGCCATTCCTTACATGAAATGCATGATCTGTCCGGGTAATAGAGAGTCCCCACTGTCTCCTCTTTACTCTTATACCAGGCGTTATTGATCAAGGCACACAAAGTGCTGGAGGAACTCAGCAGGTCAGGGAACATCTATAAAGGGGACTAGGTAGTAGACATTTCAGGCTGAGACCCTTCGTCAGGACTGGAAAGGAAGGGGGAAAAAGCAGAATAAAGTGGTGGTGCCGGGGGTGGGGGGGGGAAGGAGTACACGCCGGCGGGTGAGACCAGGTAAGAGGAAGAGGTGGGTGGGGAAAGGGGTATGAAGTGAAAGCTGGGAGGTGGTAGGAGGAAGAGGAAAAGTGGAAGGAATGCAATGAGAGGATAGCAGATCATGGAAGAAAGGGAAGGAGGATGGGCACCAGAGGGGAGAAGAGAAGGACGTCTGCCAACAGGCGTCGACACAGAGTCCACCCCCAGCGGCCATCAGGAGTCTCGTCTGCAGGATATCACAGAAACGCCAGATCATTTAGTCAGCTCAAAAGTACATCCCTAAAAGGGAGATCGCAAGTTTCACTCGATTGCACTTTAAAAGTAGAAGTATATCTAGAAGGAGAATATGTTGCAGTTTTGTGATCTGTCTGCAACATCTCGCCCTTGGTGACTGGCATCATCTTCAAATACAGTGTATATATATATATATATATATCTTATTGTTTCTAGTTTTTTATGTATTGCACTGTACTCTGCTTCATAACAACACATTTCACAACATGTATCAGTGATATCGAACCTGATTCTGATTTTGAATTATTCTACAAGTGTGTCCATTTAACCTGTCTGCTCCAGTCCTTCTGAAACTTGCCACCATCTTACAGTTTATCTGATTCACACATCGCTAGAAGCTGTAAAGTTATGCTCTGTACACACAGATCCAGATCATGTACATCAACACCAGCCGTGATCCGGAGTCTGAACCCTGAGTGAAACCATGGTGTATTTATGCTGGTATTAAAACCACCCTTCACCATTACTGATTGATTTCTGTCTCTTCACTTTTCGCATCTTCACTGATACTGTCCATTCACTTTCAAGAGCTCTTAGAAACGTAGAAAACCTACAGCACAATACAGGCCCTTCAGCCCGCAAAGCTGTGCCGAACATGTTCCTACCCTAGAAATTACCTAGAGTTACCCATAGCCCTCTATTTTTCTAACCTCCATGTAGCCATCCAGGAGTTTCTTAAAAGACCCTCTCATATCCATCTCCACCACTGTTGCCGGCAGCCCATTCCACGCACTCACGACTCTCTGTGTAAAAAACTTACCCCTAAATCTGCTCTGTACCTACTTCCAAGCACATTAAAACTATGGCCCCTTGTGCTAGCCATTTTAGCCCTGGGAAAAAGCCTCTGACTATCCACATGACCAATGCCTCTCATTATCTTTTACACCGCTATCAGGTCTCCTCTCATCCTCTGTCGCTCCAAGGAGAAAAGGCCGAGTTCACTCAACCTTTTCTCATAAGGCATGCTCCCCAATCCAGGCAACGTCCTTGTAAATCTCCTCTGCACCCTTTCTATGGTTTCCACGATCTTCCTGTAGTGAGGCAACCAGAACTGAGCACAGTACTCCAAGTGGGGTTTTACCAGGGTCGTCTATAGCTGCAACATTACCTCTCGGCTCTTAAACTCAATCCCACGATTGATGAAGGCCAATGCACCGTGTGCCTTCTTATCCACAGTCAACCTGCGTAGCAGCTTTGAGTGTCCTATGGACTTGGACCCCAAAATCCCTCTGACCCTCCACACTGCCAAGAGTCTTACCATTAATACTATATTCTGCCATCATATTTGACCTACCAAAATTAACCACCTCACACTTATCTGGGTTGAACTCCATCTGCCACTGCTCAGCCCAGTTTTGCATCCTATCAATGTCCCGCTGTAACCTCTGACAGCCCTCCACATTATCCACAACATCCCCAACCTTTGTGTCATCAGCAAATTTACCAACCCATCCCTCCACTTCCTCATCCAGGTCATTTATTAAAAATCATGAAGAGTAAGGGCCCCAAAACAGATTCCTGAGGCACATCACTGGTGACCGACCTCCATGCAGAATATGACCCGTCTACAACCACACTTTACCTTCTGTGGGCAAGCCAGTTCTGGATCCACAAAGCAAAGTCCCCTTGGATCCCATGACTCCTTACCCTCTCAATAAGCCTTGCATGGAGTACCTTTTCAAATGCCTTGCTGAAATCCATGTACACTACATCTACCACTCTACCTTCATCAATGTGTTTAGCCACATCCTTAAAAAATTCTATCAGGCTCATAAGGCATGACCTGCCTTTGATAAAGCCGTGCTGACTATTCCTAATCATATTATGCCTCTCCAAATGTCCATAAATCCTGTCTCTCAGAATCTTCTCCATCAGCTTACCAACCACTGAAGTAAGACTCACTGGTCTATAATTTACTGGGCTATCTCTACTCCTTTTCTTGAATAAGGGAACAACATTCACAACCTTCCAATCCTCCGGAACCTCTCCCGTCTCCGTTGGTGAAGGAAAGATCATCACCAGAGGCTCAGCAATCTCATCCCTTGCCTCCCACAGTAGCCTGGAGTACATCTCGTCCAGTCCCGATGACTTATCCAACTTGATGCTTTCCAAAAGCTCCAGAACTTCCTCTTTCTTAATATCTACATGCTCAAGTTTTTCAGTTTGCAGTAAGTCATCCGTACAATCACTATGATCCTTTTCTGTAGTGAATACTGAAGCAAAGTGTTCATTTAATACCTCTACAATCTCCTCTGGTTCCATATACACCTTTCCACTGTCACACTTGATTAGTCCTATTCTCTCACGTCTTATCCTCTTGCTCTTCACATACTTGTAGAATGCCTTGGGGCTTTCCTTAATCTTGTCCACAAACACCTTCTCTTGGCCCCTTCTGGCTCTCCTAATTTCATTCTTAAGCTCCTTCCTGCTCACCTTATAATCTTCTAGATCTCCATCATTACCTAGCTCTCTGAACCTTTTGTAAGCTTTTCTTTTCTTCTTCACAAGATTTTCAACAGCCTTTGAACACCACGGTTCCTGAACCCTACCATCCTTTCCCTGTCTCATTGGAACGTACCTATGCAGAACCCCAAGCAAATATCCCCTGAACATTTGCCGCATTTCTGGTGTACATTTCCTTGAGACCATCTGTTCCAAATTTACGCTTCCAAGTTCCTGCCTGATAGCCTCATATTTCCCTTTACTCCAATTAAGTGCTTTCCTAACTTGTCTGTTCCTATCCCTCTCCAATGTTATGGTAAAGGAAATAGAACTGTGATCACTATCTCCAAGGTGCTCATTCAGTGAGAGATCTGATACTTGACCAGGTTCATTTCCCAATACCTGATCAAGTGCAGCCTCTCCTCTTGTAGGCTTATCTACATATTGTGTCAGGAAACTTTCCTGAACACACCTAACAAACTCCACCCCATCTAAACCCCTTGCTTTAGGGAGATGCCAATCAATATTTGAGAAATTAAAATCTCCCACCACGACACCCCTTTTATTCTTACACCTTTCCAGAATCTGTCTCCCTATCTGCACCTCGATGTCCCTGTTACTATTGGGTGGTCTATAAAAAACACCCAGTAGAGTTATTGACCCCTTTCTGTTCCTAACTTCCACCCACAGAGTCTCGGAAGACAATCCCTCCATGACTTCCTCCTTTTCTGCAGCTGTGACACTGTCTCTGATCAGCAGTGCCACACCCCACCTCTTTTGCCTCCCTCCCTGTGCTTTCTGAAACATCTAAAGCCTGGCACTCTAAGTAGCCATTCCTGTTCCTGAGCCATCCAAGTCTCTGTAATGGCAACAATATCACAGATCCAAGTACTGATCCATGCTCTAAGCTCATCCGCTTTGTTCATGATGCTTCTTGCATTAAAATAGGCACATCTCAAACCATTGATCTGAGCGTGTCCCTTCTCTATCACCTGCATATCCTCCCTCTCACACTGAATACAAGCTTTCTCGATTTGTGAGCCAAACTCTTCCTCTATTTCTTTAGTTTGGTTCCCACCCCCCCCCCCCCCAGCAATTCTAGTTTAAAGTCTTCCCAGTAGTTGTAGCAAACCTCCCTGCCAGGATATTGATCCCCCTTGGAATCAAGTGCAATCTGTTTTTTTTTGTACAGGTCACATCTGCCCCAAAACAAGTCACAATGATCCAGAAATCTGAATCCCTGCCCCTTGCTCCAATCCCTCAGCCACGCAATTATCCTCCATCTCATTCTATTCCCACACTCATTGTCATGTGGCACAGACAGTAATCCCGAGATTACTACCTTTATGGTCCTGCTTCTCAACTTGCTTCCTAACTCCCTATAGATGTTTTCAGGACCTCCTCCCTTTTCCTACCTACATCATTGGTACCAACATGTACCACGACCTCTGGCTGTTCTCCTTCCCACTTCAGGATATCATGGACGCGATCAGAAACATCCCGGATTTTGGCACCTGGGAGGCAAACTACCATCCGTATTTCTTTCCTGCATCCACAGAATCGCCTGTCTGATCCCCTAACTATAGAGTCCCCTATCACTGCTGCCTTCCTCTTCCCTTTCCTACCCTTCTGAGCCACAGGGCCAGCCTCATTGTTTCAGAGGCACAGCCACTGTTGCTTTCCCCAGGTAGGCTGTCCCCCGCAACTGTACTCAAACAGAAGTACTTATTGTTGACAGGGACAGCCACAGGGTTACTCTCTAGCATCTGTCTCTTGCTGTTCCCTCTCCTGACTGTTACCCACTTGTCTGTCTCCCGAGGCCCCTGGTGCGACACAACTGCTTATAGCTCCTATCTATCACCTCCTCACTCTCCCTGGCCAGACAAAGGTCATTGAGCTGCATCTCCAATTCCCTACCGGGATCCCTAAGGAGCAGCAGCTTGACGCACCTGGTGCAGCTGTGGCCATCTGGGAGGTTGGGAGTCTCCTGGACTTCCCACATCTAACACCGAGCACAGAACACCGGCCTGACACACATTCTTCCTGTCTGTATTCTATAACCTACCTCGCCTCGACCCATTATTGCCGAAGCCCCGTTGAGCCAAAGCCTTCCTACTCTGTCTCCCTCTACTCTGTCGCCCGCTCCTCTGACGCCCATTCTGTAAAGCTGTCTCCTTTAAACTCTTCTCATTGTTCTAACTGGCTGATGTCCACGTGCTTTGGCAGTTGTACAACTCTTGTTATAGATCTATATTGAACTTTACTAAACCCTAATTAAAGTTGATATCCATTATGTCAACCACAATGGTAGGGGTCCATGGCGTAAAAAAAGTTGGGAACCCTTCCGCTATAGCTTCTGAGGTAAAAATATAAGTTGAACTGAAATGTTCACTCTGTTTCTGTTGCCACAGATGCTGCTTGATCTGATGAGTGTTTTCAGCAATGTCTTTATTTCAGATTTCCAGCTTCATGGTTTTCCTCTGCCTTCCCTTCAGAATCTTTTGCAGGTGATCAATTCACCCTGAACACTACCAAGCTTATACCTCATGTTTATTTTCACTTGTCCTAGATTGCAAATGTCTCCACCTTTACTGAGTGCTTCATGCTTGGTGAAGCCAGTTGCAAAATTTATGATCTATTTTCCTCATTAAAATGTGTGACTCTGACTGCAGGAGACTTGGAGCTATAAATATCACCTTCAGTGTATTCTTTGGCCCCCTCAGACCTTGATGTTTTATGTGTCAGCTTTCGTACTTTGATTACCTTTGTCATTGCGAGACTGAAAGCTGTCAGGGACTTTTGCCAGCAAAACCTCGGAAAAGACTGAACTGGATTAGTGAAAGCAAAGAGCCCTCACTGTTGTCTGGCAGTTCATGTTGCTGTCGTAGTGTCGCAGGTTTGATCTAGACCTTGGGCATAACGTCTGTATGGACTTTGCCCGTCCTCTCTCTGACTGTGTGAGTTCTCTCTGGGTACCACCACCTCAGCAGTGAAGGCAGAAGAAGGCCGCAGAAGTAGTGGGGATCCCAGTTGTCTTGGATGCCACGCCACTGGACCCTGATCCCAATCTGTCAAGGACCAGGCATCGGCCTCCCTGTGGTAAACAAAGTCATGTACAGGCATTCTCCATGCAGAGAATAACCACCTTGGGAGAACATCATACTCAACTGGAGTGATTGCAACAATACCACCTCTTGGCATAGGGAGGTGGCAAAAGACTGAAAAAGGGAGTTGAAGTGCGAGTGAGAGGGAATAAACTGAGGGGCAACAGGGAAATTCAGAGTAGGGGGGTGAGTAATAGGATCTGGCATACACCAGACAGGACTCCTTTGGTGCTGGAGTGTTTGGTCACCCAAATGGTGAAGTGTCAGAATGAACTACCAGACCACGTAGCAATTTTTTTATACAGTTTCTCTGTGTCAAAGTCATATAAGATCTGCGGGAAGACTGGTGAGTATCTGAGTCAAATCTATGTTTTTGCTTCCAATCATTATTACTAAATGCATTCTGTTCAAACATTGAAAAATCATGCATTCTTTACAATTTCAGATTATCTATAAAGTGCTTCACTGTCCCTTTGTAGGGATGTTAAAGAATCAAATTTAATGCCACTCACTGAAGCAATTCATGTTTTTTTTAAACAGTTCTTTTCACTCAGGTAAACGTTGAAGTTGGAATATCATCAATCATTCCATCTTTTCTCCTTGCATTTCGCATTACAGTAATTGTTGCTGACATTACATTAGCTAATGATTTGGAAGGTGAGGCAGAGCGTGTGACTTGCAGTGAGCTTGTTTCAGCACAGTGAAGAGAGTTGGCTTACTCAGGAAATAGTCCATTTCAAAAGCAATGGAAGAGGAAACTGCAGCAACGTCTCCCGATAAAAGCAGGATAATTTCTCAGGAAAATGCAGGGTGGGGATTAGCTTCATCTAACCTGTGCACATTAAATCCATCATCTTTGCACACAATTTGCATCACAGTATGATTGACAAGGGATCATTAATCATCTGTCTTGTGGCTGGCTACAGTGTGGTCACAGTACGTGACATGCAGTGACATGAAGAGAGGCATAGAAAAATAGGTGCTGTGCATCATATTGGGCAAAACTATTGAGCTAGTCATCTGAAGAGTATGACTGAAAGTCTATCCATGGTATGGGGTCAATTTTTCTTGACAGCATGATGTCCAGAAAGCTACCCTGATGCTACCTCAGCCTGTAGTTTCCTCTCTCACTCTCTCTATTTGCACCAACAGTGCTAAGTTTATCACGTTTACTTTCTGTGTAAGTTATGCATAGTTCATGTTAAATTTATGTTAACTTACGTTTGTCAACTTTGCAATGTACCGTGCTTCTGTGCAAAGGGGTCATATATATATACCCTGTGTGTGTATGAAGTTCGAATCCCCTGAAGCACTTCTTCCAGTAAGATGACAGTGCGCTCAGATGCAATGGCTTCTACAGGGTCAACCAAAGGTGTTATTATCTTCTTAAATGTATTTTTTATGATCACAAGACTCCAAGACTGCTGGATATTATGAACTTAAAGTACTGCATGTCTGCCCAATCAGCAAGTTGTTCTTTGGAGGAGAAACCGAAGGAGCTGGACTTGGTGCGGACCGTGATAGAGTGGTATCGGTGTGCGAGGCAGGAGTGCAGTCTAACACTGAGTGATTGTTTAGTCGCTTTTCTTGTCGCATAACTCTTTTGGACATTGGTGGAATGATGCAAGTCCAATTCATTGGTTTATTAGCAAATGTCCGGGGTGAGACAGAGGGCGGGGGAGCTGTGTGGCCTCGGTTTTAGTGAGGACTAGGCATCTGGACACGGTGTCATCCATTTGCAGCAGCTCCGGGGAAGCATTGGAGTTGGGTGCAGGATTCATGCTGGAGTCAGTGCTGCCCCCCAGTGTTGGCCTAGCAGAAGACAAGCTAAATTGTGTTTGACTGCAGACTGCCGGGACGAGGACTACCTTTTTATGTGTCTGTATTTTACTGTTACCTCATATATACTTGCTATCTTATATGTGCTATTTGTGCTTCGTGCTGTTTATGATTGTTGGTACTGTGCTTTGTACACTGTTTCGCTTGGCTTTATTTGTGGATATCCGTGTATAGTTGAATGACAATTCAACTTGAACCTGAACCTGAACAACTTGGGGCATGTGTCTTTGCTAAAGGTGCTGCAACAATAGCATTCCCTCCTGTAGTTTTCCATCATCCTCTGGAATTTGCCTTCTGGAAAACACTATAGGGCTAATAAAAGTTAAACTTCACGGCACCTTAACAGTTTCTTTCCCTAGGCAATAAATCTACTCAACCATTCTAGTTATCTCCCCTCATTACCCCCCTCTATCTATTACCCCATCACACACTGCACTATAAACACTTTAAACCATTTTTTATAATGCTGTTTACGTTGTTAAGTGCACACTGGTGTTTATGTATTTATGCACATTTATTACATATCCATTCTTCAAACCCTATGTTTATTTTTTATATAATTCTTTATTCTTTATGCTGTTTTTCTGTTGTACGTCATGCCAACACACCACAGCAAATTTTTAATGCATCCAAACGGATATGGTGGATAAAGTTGATTCTTAATCCTTGAAATATATCCAGCCTTGAAGAACAACATGCTCCCAAGTCTCACAATACTCTGAGAGAAATCATGCCCTGTGCATGTTTGCCTAAAATAATAAACCTCGAGGCTCCTTGATATAACGATCTATTCATTCTCACTACTCTCAAGGATAAGTGAGTGCTCCTTAGTTGCATATTGGATCTGAGAGTGAATGTTAGGCCCTGGATTTGGACTCTATCCAAAGCATCCTCATCCCCTCCAACTGATCAAGCTCTTTCATGAGCTCAAATACGTCACAGTTCTTTCAGGTCTTAGTCATAGAGAATTGGCGTGGGGTGTGCAGGATTGGAATGGTGTTTATGTGTTGTAAGGTGCAAAAGGAGATTAACCAAGATGCTGCCTGGATCAGACAACAAGCTGTATTAGGATGGGTGGAGCAAGGCAGGGCTCTATCTCTGGAATGAATGAGGATGAGAGATGACTTGGTAAGGGTTCACAAAATGATAAAAGGCACAGATTGAGTGGACAGCCAGAGACTTTTTCTCAGGGCAGAAAAAGCTGATATGAGTGCATAATCTTAAGATGAATGGAGGAAAGTAAAAGGAAGATGTCAAAAGTTTACTATTTTACACAAAGAGTGGTGGTTGTGTGGAATGGATAGTCAGGGGTGATGGTAGAGGCATTAGGGATGTTTAAGAAACTCTTAGATAGGCGTGTGGATGATAGAAGAGTGGAGGGCTATGTGGGAGGGAAGGGTTAGGTTGATCTTGGAGTGTGTTAAAGCATCAGCACAACATCATGAGCCGAAGGGCCTGTACTGTTCAGTGTTCTACGGAAGCCTTTCAGTAAACATTTGCTAGACTTACAGGATTGGGTGGGCTGTCTGATGAGGCCAGGTTTGATTCGGTTGAAGCTTGGAAGAGCGAAAGAGGACTTGATTGAAATGTGTTCGATCCTAAGGGCGTGACAAGGTGGAGATGGGATGATGTTTCACCTGGAGGGAGAATATAGAAGTAGGAGTGGGGTCACAATTTAAATATAAGGGATCACTCATTTTAGATATGAAGTAATATACTCTTTCAGTTTTGAGAGACTCTTCCTCAAAGAGTGGTGGAAACCTTTCTCCATGGCCACTCTCCTCCTAAAGGGCTGAAGATTCCTTCTTCTTCCAAATTCCAGCTCACAGCTACTCACTTCATACCCCTCCCTTACACACCCACCCACCTTCCCCCTCACCTGGCCTCCCCTACACACCCACCCACCTTCCCCCTCAGCTGGCTTCCCCTATCACCTCCACACTCACCTTCCCCCTCACCTGGCCTCACCGATCACCTCCACACCCACCTTCTCCCTCACCTGGCCTCCCCTACACACCCACCCACCTTCCCCCTCACCTGGCCTCCCCTACACACCCACCCACCTTCCCCCTCACCTGGCCTCACCTATCACCTCCACACCCACCTTCCCCCTCAGCTGGCCTCACCTACACACCCACCCACCTTCCCCATCACCTGGCCTCACCTACACACCCACCCACCTTCCCCCTCACCTGGCCTCACCTACACACCCACCCACCTTCCCCCTCACCTGGCCTCCACTATCACCTCCACACCCACCTTCCCCCTCACCTGGCCTCCCCTATCACCCACCCACCTTCCCCCTCACCTGGCCTCACCTACACACCCACCCACCTTCCCCCTCACCTGGCCTCCCCTACACACCCACCCACCTTCCCCCTCACCTGGCCTCACCTACACACCCACTCACCTTCCCCCTCACCTGGCCTCCCCTATCACCTCCACACTCACCTTCCCCCTCACCTGGCCTCCCCTACACACCCACCCACCTTCCCCCTCACCTGGCCTCACCTACACACCCACCCACCTTCCCCCTCACCTGGCCTCCCCTAACACCTCCACACCCACCGTCCCCCTCACCTGGCCTCCCCTATCACCTCCACACTCACCTTCCCCCTCACCTGGCCTCCCCTACACACCCACCCACCCACCTTCCCCCTCACCTGTCCTCACCTATCACCTCCACACCCACCTTCCCCCCTCACCTGGCCTCACCTACACACCCACCCACCTTCCCCCTCACCTGGCCTCACCTACACACCCACCCACCTTCCCCCTCACCTGGCCTCACCTACACACCCACCCACCTTCCCCCTCACCTGGCCTCACCTATCAGCTCCACACCCACCCACCTTCCACCTCACCTGGCCTCCCCTACACACCCACCCACCTTCCCCCTCACCTGGCCTCCCCTATCACCTCCACACTCACCTTCCCCCTCACCTGGCCTCCCCTATCACCTCCACACTCACCTTCCCCCACACCTGGCCTCCCCTACACACCCACCCACCTTCCCCCTCACCTGGCCTCCCCAATCACCTCCACACTCACCTTCCCCCTCACCTGGCCTCACCTACACACCCACTCACCTTCCCCCTCACCTGGCCTCCCCTACACACCCACCCACTTTCCCCCTCACCTGGCCTCTGCTATACACCCACCCACCTTCCCCCTCACCTGCCCTCCCCTACACACCCACCCACCTTCCCGCTCACCTGGCCTCACCTATCACCTCCACACCCACTTTCCCCCTCACCTGGCCTCACCTATCACCTCCACACCCACTTTCCCCCTGACCTGGCCTCACCTATCACCTCCACACCCACCTTCCCCCTCACCTGGCCTCCCCTATCACCTCCACACCCACCCACCTTCCCCCTCACCTGGCATCCCGTACACACCCACCCACCTTCCCCCTCACCTGGCCTCCCCTACACACCCACCCACCTTCCCCCTCACCTGGCCTCCCCTATCACCTCCACACCCACCTTCCCCCTCACCTGGCCTCCCCTATCACCCACCCACCTTCCCCCTCACCTGGCCTCACCTACACACCCACCCACCTTCCCCCTCACCTGGCCTCCCCTACACACCCACCCACCTTCCCCCTCACCTGGCCTCACCTACACACCCACTCACCTTCCCCCTCACCTGGCCTTCCCTATCACCTCCACACTCACCTTCTACCTCACCTGGCCTCCCCTACACACTCACCCACCTTCCCCCTCACCTGGCCTCCCCTATCACCTCCACACTCACCTTCCCCCTCACCTGGCCTCCCCTACACACCCACCCACCTTCTCCCTCACCTGGCCTCACATATCACCTCCACACCCAGCTTCCCCCTCACCTGGCCTCACCTATCACCTCCACACCCACCTTCCCCCTCACCTGGACTCCCCTATCACCTCCACACCCACCTTCCCCCGCACCTGGCCTCACCTACACACCCACACACCTTCCCCCTCACCTGGCCTCACCTATCACCTCCACACTCACCTTCCCCCTCACTTGGCCTCACCTATCACCTACACACCCACCTTCCCCCTAACCTGGCCTCACCTATCACCTACACACCCACCTTCCCCCTCACCTGGCCTCACCTACACACCCACTCACCTTCCCCCTCACCTGGCCGCCCCTACACACCCACCCACCTTCCCCCTCACCTGGCCTCACCTATCACCTCCACACCCACCTTCCCCCTCACCTGGCCTCACCTACACACCCACTCACCTTCCCCTCACCTGGCCTCCCATACACACCCACCGACCTTCCCCCTCACCTGGCCTCCCCTATCACCTCCACACTCACCTTCCCCCTCACCTGGCCTCGCCTATCACCTCCACACTCACCTTCCCCCACACCTGGCCTCCCCTACACACCCACCCACCTTCCCCCTCACCTGGCCTCCCCAATCACCTCCACACTCACCTTCCCCCTCACCTGGCCTCACCTACACACCCACTCACCTTCCCCCTCACCTGGCCTCACCTACACACCCACTCACCTTCCCCCTCACCTGGCCGCCCCTACACACCCACCCACCTTCCCCCTCACCTGGCCTCACCTATCACCTCCACACCCACCTTCCCCCTCACCTGGCCTCACCTACACACCCACTCACCTTCCCCTCACCTGGCCTCCCATACACACCCACCGACCTTCCCCCTCACCTGGCCTCCCCTATCACCTCCACACTCACCTTCCCCCTCACCTGGCCTCACGTAACACCTCCACACCCACCTTCCCCCTCACCTGGCCTCACCTACACACTCACCCATCTTCCCCCTCACCTGGCCTCCCCTACACACCCACCCACCTTCCCACTCACCTGGCCTCCCCTATCACCTTCACACTCACCTTCCCCCTCACCTGGCCTCCCCTACACACCCATCCACCTTCCCCCTCACCTGGCCTCCCCTGTCACCTCCATACCTTCCCCCTCACCTGGACTCCCCTACACACCCACCCACCAACCTTCCCCCTCACCTGGCCTCCCCTACACATCCACCCACCTTCCCCCTCACCTGGCCTCCCCTATCACCTCCACACTCACCTTCCCCCTCACCTGGCCTCCCCTACACACCCACCCACCTTCCCCCTCACCTGGCCTCCCCTACACACCCACCCACCAACCTTCCCCCTCACCTGGCCTCCCCTATCACCTTCACACTCACCTTCCCCCTCACCTGGCCTCCCCTATCACCTCCACACTCACCTTCCCCCTCACCTGGCCTCCCCTACACACCCACCCACCTTCCCCCTCACCTGGCCTCCCCTATCACCTCCACACTCACCTTCCTCCTCACCTGGCCTCCCCTACACACCCACCCACCTTCCCCCTCACCTGGCCTCCCCTATCACCACCACACTCACCTTCCCCCTCACCTGGCCTCACCTACACACCCACTCACCTTCCCCCTCACCTGGCCTCCCCTACACACCCACCCACTTTCCCCCTAACCTGGCCTCCGCTATACACCCACCCACCTTCCCCCTCACCTGCCCTCCCCTACACACCCACCCACCTTCCCGCTCACCTGGCCTCACCTATCACCTCCACACCCACTTTCCCCCTCACCTGGCCTCACCTATCACCTCCACACCCACTTTCCCCCTGACCTGGCCTCACCTATCACCTCCACACCCACCTTCCCCCTCACCTGGCCTCCCCTATCACCTCCACACCCACCCACCTTCCCCCTCACCTGGCCTCCCCTACACACCCACCCACCTTCCCCCTCACCTGGCCTCCCCTACACACCCACCCACCTTCCCCCTCACCTGGCCTCCCCTATCACCTCCACACCCACCTTCCCCCTCACCTGGCCTCCCCTATCACCCACCCACCTTCCCCCTCACCTGGCCTCACCTACACACCCACCCACCTTCCCCGTCACCTGGCCTCCCCTACACACCCACCCACCTTCCCCCTCACCTGGCCTCACCTACACACCCACTCACCTTCCCCCTCACCTGGCCTTCCCTATCACCGCCACACTCACCTTCTACCTCACCTGGCCTCCCCTACACACTCACCCACCTTCCCCCTCACCTGGCCTCCCCTATCACCTCCACATTCACCTTCCCCCTCACCTGGCCTCCCCTACACTCCCACCCACCTTCTCCCTCACCTGGCCTCACATATCACCTCCACACCCAGCTTCCCCCTCACCTGGCCTCACCTATCACCTCCACACCCACCTTCCCCCTCACCTGGACTCCCCTATCACCTCCACACCCACCTTCCCCCTCACCTGGCCTCACCTACACAGCCACACACCTTCCCCCTCACCTGGCCTCACCTATCACCTCCACACTCACCTTCCCCCTCACCTGGCCTCACCTATCACCTACACACCCACCTTCCCCCTCACCTGGCCTCACCTACACACCCACTCACCTTCCCCCTCACCTGGCCGCCCCTAAACACCCACCCACCTTCCCCCTCACCTGGCCTCACCTATCACCTCCACACCCACCTTCCCCCTCACCTGGCCTCACCTACACACCCACTCACCTTCCCCTCACCTGGCCTCCCATACACACCCACCGACCTTCCCCCTCACCTGGCCTCCCCTATACACCCACCCACCTTCCCCCTCACCTGGCTTCCCCTATCACCTCCACACTCACCTTCCCCCTCACCTGGCCTCCCCTACACACCCACCCACCTTCCCCCTCACCTGGCCTCCCCTATCAGCTCCACACTCACCTTCCCCCTCACCTGGCCTCACCGATCACCTCCACACCCACCTTCTCCCTCACCTGGCCTCCCCTACACACCCACCCACCTTCCCCCTCACCTGGCCTCCCCTACACACCCACCCACCTTCCCCCTCACCTGGCCTCACCTATCACCTCCACACCCACCTTCCCCCTCAGCTGGCCTCACCTACACACCCAGCCACCTTCCCCATCACCTGGCCTCCCCTACACACCCACCCACTTTCCCCCTCACCTGGCCTCCGCTATACACCCACCCACCTTCCCCCTCACCTGCCCTCCCCTACACACCCACCCACCTTCCCGCTCACCTGGCCTCACCTATCACCTCCACACCCACTTTCCCCCTCACCTGGCCTCACCTATCACCTCCACACCCACTTTCCCCCTGACCTGGCCTCACCTATCACCTCCACACCCACCTTCCCCCTCACCTGGCCTCCCCTATCACCTCCACACCCACCCACCTTCCCCCTCACCTGGCCTCCCCTACACACCCACCCACCTTCCTCCTCACCTGGCCTCCCCTATCACCTCCACACCCACCTTCCCCCTCACCTGGCCTCCCCTATCACCCACCCACCTTCCCCCTCACCTGGCCTCACCTACACACCCACCCACCTTCCCCCTCACCTGGCCTCCCCTACACACCCACCCACCTTCCCCCTCACCTGGCCTCACCTACACACCCACTCACCTTCCCCCTCACCTGGCCTTCCCTATCACCTCCACACTCACCTTCTACCTCACCTGGCATCCCCTACACACTCACCCACCTTCCCCCTCACCTGGCCTCCCCTATCACCTCCACACTCACCTTCCCCCTCACCTGGCCTCCCTTAGACACCCACCCACCTTCTCCCTCACCTGGCCTCACATATCACCTCCACACCCAGCTTCCCCCTCACCTGGCCTCACCTATCACCTCCACACCCACCTTCCCGCTCACCTGGACTCCCCTATCACCTCCACACCCACCTTCCCCCTCACCTGGCCTCACCTACACACCCACACACCTTCCCCCTCACCTGGCCTCACCTATCACATCCACACTCACCTTCCCCCTCACCTGGCCTCACCTATCACCTACACACCCACCTTCCCCCTCACCTGGCCTCACCTATCACCTACTCACCCACCTTCCCCCTCACCTGGCCTCACCTACACACCCACTCACCTTCCCCCTCACCTGGCCGCCCCTACACAACCACCCACCTTCCCCCTCACCTGGCCTCACCTATCACCTCCACACCCACCTTCCCCCTCACCTGGCCTCACCTACACACCCACTCACCTTCCCCTCACCTGGCCTCCCATACACACCCACCGACCTTCCCCCTCACCTGGCCTCCCCTATCACCTCCACACTCACCTTCCACCTCACCTGGCCTCACGTAACACCTCCACACCCACCTTCCCCCTCACCTGGCCTCACCTACACACTCACCCATCTTCCCCCTCACCTGGCCTCCCCTACACACCCACCCACCTTCCCCCTCACCTGGCCTCCCCTATCACCACCACACTCACCTTCCCCCTCACCTGGCCTCCCCTACACACCCACCCACCTTCCCCCTCACCTGGCCTCCCCTATCACCTCCATACCTTCCCCCTCACCTGGCCTCCCCTACACACCCACCCACCAACCTTCACCCTCACCTGGCCTCCCCTACACACCCACCCACCTTCCCCCTCACCTGGCCTCCCCTATCACCTCCACACTCACCTTCCCCCTCACCTGGCCTCCCCTACACACCCACCCACCTTCCCCCTCACCTGGCCTCCCCTATCACCTCCATACTCACCTTCCCCCCTCACCTGGCCTCCCCTACACACCCACCCACCAACCTTCCCCCTCACCTGGCCTCCCCTATCACCTTCACACTCACCTTCCGCCTCACCTGGCCTCCCCTATCACCTCCACACTCACCTTCCCCCTCACCTGGCCTCCCCTACACACCCACCCACCTTCCCCCTCACCTGGCCTCCCCTATCACCTCCACACTCACCTTCCCCCTCACCTGGCCTCACCTACACACCCACCCACTTTCCCCCTCACCTGGCCTCCCCTACACACCCACCCACCAACCTTCCCCCTCACCTGGCCTCCCCTATCACCTTCACACTCACCTTCCCCCTCACCTGGCCTCCCCTATCACCTCCACACTCACCTTCCCCCTCACCTGGCCTCCCCTACACACCCACCCACCTTCCCCCTCACCTGGCCTCCCATATCACCTCCACACTCACCTTCCCCCTCACCTGGCCTCCCCTACACACCCACCCACTTTCCCCCTCACCTGGCCTCCCCTATACACCCACCCACCTTCCCCCTCACCTGGCCTCCCCTATCACCTCCACACTCACCTTCCCCCTCACCTGGCCTCCCATAAACACCCACCCACCTTCCCCCTCACCTGGCCTCCCCTATCACCTCCACACTCACCTTCCCCCTCACCTGGCCTCACCTACACACCCACTCACCTTCCCCCTCACCTGGCCTCCCCTACACACCCACCCACTTTCCCCCTAACCTGGCCTCCGCTATACACCCACCCACCTTCCCCCTCACCTGCCCTCCCCTACACACCCACCCACCTTCCCGCTCACCTGGCCTCACCTATCACCTCCACACCCACTTTCCCCCTCACCTGGCCTCACCTATCACCTCCACACCCACTTTCCCCCTGACCTGGCCTCACCTATCACCTCCACACACCCACCTTGCCCCTCACCTGGCCTCCCCTATCACCTCCACAGCCACACACCTTCCCCCTCACCTGGCCTCCCCTACACACCCACCCACCTTCCCCCTCACCTGGCCTCCCCTACACACCCACCCACCTTCCCCCTCACCTGGCCTCCCCTATCACCTCCACACCCACCTTCCCCCTCACCTGGCCTCCCCTATCACCCACCCACCTTCCCCCTCACCTGGCCTCACCTGCACGCCCACCCACCTTCCCCCTCACCTGGCCTCCCCTACACACCCACCCACCTTCCCCCTCACCTGGCCTCACCTACACACCCACTCACCATCCCCCTCACCTGGCCTTCCCTACACACTCACCCACCTTCCCCCTCACCTGGCCTCCCCTATCACTTCCACACTCACCTTCCCCCTCACCTGGCCTCCCCTACACACCCACCCACCTTCTCCCTCACCTGGCCTCACATATCACCTCCACACCCAGCTTCCCCCTCACCTGGCCTCACCTATCACCTCCACACCCACCTTCCCCCTCACCTGGACTCCCCTATCACCTCCACACCCACCTTCCCCCTCACCTGGCCTCACCTACACTCCCACACACCTTCCCCCTCACCTGGCCTCACCTATCACCTCCACACTCATCTTCCCCCTCACCTGGCCTCACCTATCACCTACACACCCACCTTCCCCCTCACCTGGCCTCACCTATCACCTACACACCCACCTTCCCCCTCACCTGGCCACACCTACACACCCACTCACCTTCCCCTCACCTGGCCTCCCATACACACCCACCGACCTTCCCCCTCACATGGCCTCCCCTATCACCTCCACACTCACCTTCCCCCTCACCTGGCCTCACGTAACACCTCCACACCCACCTTCCCCCTCACCTGGACTCACCTACACACTCACCCATCTTCCCCCTCACCTGGCCTCCCCTACACACCCACCCACCTTCCCGCTCACCTGGCCTCCCCTATCACCTCCACACTCACCTTCCCCCTCACCTGGCCTCCCCTACACACCCACCCACCTTCCCCCTCACCTGGCCTCCCCTATCACCTCCATACTCACCTTCCCCCTCACCTGGCCTCCCCTACACACCCACCCACCAACCTTCCCCCTCACCTGGCCTCCCCTATCACCTCCACACCCAGCTTCCCCCTCACCTGGCCTCACCTATCACCTCCACAGCCACCTTCCTTCTCACCTGGCCTCCCCTACACTCCCACCCACCTTTCCCCTCACCTGTCCTCACCTATCACCTCCACACCCACCTTCCCCCTCACCTGGCCTCAGCTACACACCCACCCACCTTCCCCCTCACCTGGCCTCACCTATCACCTCCACACCCACCTTCCCCCTCACCTGGCCTCAGCTACACACCCACCCACGTTCCCCCTCACCTGGCCTCACCTATCAGCTCCACACCCACCCACCTTCCCCCTCACCTGGCCTCCCCTACACACCCACCCACCTTCCTCCTCACCTGCCCTCCCCTATCACCTTCACACTCACCTTCCCCCTCACCTGGCCTCCCCTACACACCCACCCACCTTCCCCCTCACCTGGCCTCCCCTATCACCTCCACACTCACCTTCCCCCTCACCTGGCCTCACCTACACACCCACTCACCTTCCCCTTCACCTGGCCTCCCCTACACACCCACCCACCTTCCCCCTCACCTGGCCTCCCCTATCACCTCCATACTCACCTTCCCCCTAACCTGGCCTCCCCTACACACCCACTCACCTTCCCCCTCACCTGGCCTCCCCTATCACCTCCATACTCACCTTCCCCCTAAACTGGCCTCCCCTACACACCCACCCACCTTCCCCCTCACCAGGCCTCAGCTACACACCCACCCACCTTCCCCCTCACCTGGCCTCACCTATCACCTCCACACCCAACTTCCCCCTCACCTGGCCTCAGCTACACACCCACCCACGTTCCCCCTCACCTGGCCTCACCTATCAGCTCCACACCCACCCACCTTCCCCCTCACCTGGCCTCCCCTACACACCCACCCACCTTCCTCCTCACCTGCCCTCCCCTATCACCTTCACACTCACCTTCCCCCTCACCTGGCCTCCCCTACACACCCACCCACCTTCCCCCTCACCTGGCCTCCCCTATCACCTCCACACTCACCTTCCCCCTCACCTGGCCTCACCTACACACCCACTCACCTTCCCCTTCACCTGGCCTCCCCTACACACCCACCCACCTTCCCCCTCACCTGGCCTCCCCTATCACCTCCATACTCACCTTCCCCCTAACCTGGCCTCCCCTACACACCCACTCACCTTCCCCCTCACCTGGCCTCCCCTATCACCTCCATACTCACCTTCCCCCTAAACTGGCCTCCCCTATCACCTCCATACTCACCTTCCCCCTAAACTGGCCTCCCCTACACACCCACCCACCTTCCCCCTCACCAGGCCTCAGCTACACACCCACCCACCTTCCCCCTCACCTGGCCTCACCTATCACCTCCACACCCAACTTCCCCCTCACCTGGCCTCAGCTACACACCCATCCACCTTCCCCCTCAACTGGCCTCACCTACACACCCACCCACCTTCCCGCTCACCTGGCCTCACCTACACACCCACCCACCTTCCCCCTCACCTGGCCTCACCTATCAGCTCCACACCCACCCACCTTCCCCCTCACCTGGCCTCCCCTACACACCCACCGACCTTCCCCGTCACCTGGCCTCCCCGATCACCTTCACACTCACCTTCCCCCTCACCGGGCCTCCCCTATCACCTCCACACTCACCTTCCCCCTCACCTGGCCTCCCCTACACACCCACCCACCTTCCCCCTCACCTGGCCTCCCCTATCACCTCCACACTCACCTTCCCCCTCACCTGGCCTCACCTACACACCCACTCACATTCCCCCTCACCTGGCCTCCCCTACACACCCACCCACTTTCCCCCCTCACCTGGCCTCCCCTATACACCCACCCACCTTCCCCCTCACCTGGCCTCCCCTATCACCTCCACACTCACCTTCCCCCTCACCTGGCCTCCCCTACACACCCACCCACCTTCCCCCTCACCTGGCCTCCCCTATCACCTCCACACTCACCTTCCCCCTCACCTGGCCTCACCTACACACCCACTCACCTTCCCCCTCACCTGGCCTCCCCTATCACCTCCATACTCACCTTCCCCCTAACCTCGCCTCCCCTACACACCCACCCACTTTCCCCCTCACCTGGCCTCCGCTATACACCCACCCACCTTCCCCCTCACCTGCCCTCCCCTACACAACCACCCACCTTCCCGCTCACCTGGCCTCACCTATCACCTCCACACCCACTTTCCCCCTCACCTGGCCTCACCTATCACCTCCACACCCACTTTCCCCCTGACCTGGCCTCACCTATCACCTCCACACCCACCTTCCCCCTCACCTGGCCTCCCCTATCACCTCCACACCCACCCACCTTACCCCTCACCTGGCCTCCCCTACACACCCACCCACCTTCCCCCTCACCTGGCCTCCCCTACACACCCACCCACCTTCCCCCTCACCTGGCCTCCCCTATCACCTCCACACCCACCTTCCCCCTCACCTGGCCTCCCCTATCACCCACCCACCTTCCCCCTCACCTGGCCTCACCTACACACCCACCCACCTTCCCCCTCACCTGGCCTCCCCTACACACCCACCCACCTTCCCCCTCACCTGGCCTCACCTACACACCCACTCACCTTCCCCCTCACCTGGCCTTCCCTATCACCTCCACACTCACCTTCTACCTCACCTGGCATCCCCTACACACTCACCCACCTTCCCCCTCACCTGGCCTCCCCTATCACCTCCACACTCACCTTCCCCCTCACCTGGCCTCCCCTACACACCCACCCACCTTCTGCCTCACCTGGCCTCACATATCACCTCCACACCCAGCTTCCCCCTCACCTGGCCTCACCTATCACCTCCACACCTACCTTCCCCCTCACCTGGACTCCCCTATCACCTCCACACCCACCTTCCCCCTCACCTGGCCTCACCTACACACCCACACACCTTCCCCCTCACCTGGCCTCACCTATCACCTCCACACTCACCTTCCCCCTCACCTGGCCTCACCTATCACCTACACACCCACCTTCCCCCTCACCTGGCCTCACCTATCACCTACTCACCCACCTTCCCCCTCACCTGGCCTCACCTACACACCCACTCACCTTCCCCCTCACCTGGCCGCCCCTACACACCCACCCACCTTCCCCCTCACCTGGCCTCACCTATCACCTCCACACCCACCTTCCCCCTCACCTGGCCTCACCTACACACCCACTCACCTTCCCCTCACCTGGCCTCCCATACACACCCACCGACCTTCCCCCTCACCTGGCCTCCCCTATCACCTCCACACTCACCTTCCCCCTCACCTGGCCTCACGTAACACCTCCACACCCACCTTCCCCCTCACCTGGCCTCACCTACACACTCACCCATCTTCCCCCTCACCTGGCCTCCCCTACACACCCACCCACCTTCCCCCTCACCTGGCCTCCCCTATCACCACCACACTCACCTTCCCCCTCACCTGGCCTCCCCTACACACCCACCCACCTTCCCCCTCACCTGGCCTCCCCTATCACCTCCATACTCACCTTCCCCCTCACCTGGCCTCCCCTACACACCCACCCACCAACCTTCCACCTCACCTGGCCTCCCCTATCACCTTCACACTCACCTTCCCCCTTACCTGGCCTCCCCTATCACCTCCACACTCACCTTCCCCCTCACCTGGCCTCACCTACACACCCACTCACCTTCCCCCTCACCTGGCCTTCCCTACACACCCACCCACTTTCCCCCTCACCTGGCCTCCCCTATACACCCACCCACGTTCCCCCTCACCTGGCCTCCCCTATCACCTCCACACTCACCTTCCCCCTCACCTGGCCTCCCCTACACACCCACCCACCTTCCCCCTCACCTGGCCTCCCCTATCACCTCCACACTCACCTTCCCCCTCACCTGGCCTCACCTACACACCCACTCACCTTCCCCCTCACCTGGCCTCCCCTACACACCCACCCACTTTCCCCCTATCCTGGCCTCCGCTATACACCCACCCACCTTCCCCCTCACCTGCCCTCCCCTACACACCCACCCACCTTCCCGCTCACCTGGCCTCACCTATCACCTCCACACCCACTTTCCCCCTCACCTGGCCTCACCTATCACCTCCACACCCACTTTCCCCCTGACCTGGCCTCACCTATCACCTCCACACCCACCTTGCCCCTCACCTGGCCTCCCCTATCACCTCCACACCCACCCACCTTCCCCCTCACCTGGCCTCCCCTACACACCCACCCACCTTCCCCCTCACCTGGCCTCCCCTACACACCCACCCACCTTCCCCCTCACCTGGCCTCCCCTATCACCTCCACACCCACCTTCCCCCTCACCTGGCCTCCCCTATCACCCACCCACCTTCCCCCTCACCTGGCCTCACCTACACGCCCATCCACCTTCCCCCTCACCTGGCCTCCCCTACACACCCACCCACCTTCCCCTTCACCTGGCCTCACCTACACACCCACTCACCTTCCCCCCCACCTGGCCTTCCCTACACACTCACCCACCTTCCCCCTCACCTGGCCTCCCCTATCACCTCCACACTCACCTTCCCCCTCACCTGGCCTCCCCTACACACCCACCCACCTTCTCCCTCACCTGGCCTCACATATCACCTCCACACCCAGCTTCCCCCTCACCTGGCCTCACCTATCACCTCCACACCCACCTTCCCCCTCACCTGGACTCCCATATCACCTCCACACCCACCTTCCCCCTCACCTGGCCTCACCTACACTCCCACACACCTTCCCCCTCACCTGGCCTCACCTATCACCTCCACACTCATCTTCCCCCTCACCTGGCCTCACCTATCACCTACACACCCACCTTCCCCCTCACCTGGCCTCACCTATCACCTACACACCGACCTTCCCCCTCACCTGGCCTCACCTACACACCCACTCACCTTCCCCCTCACCTGGCCGCCCCTACACACCTACCCACCTTCCCCCTCACCTGGCCTCACCTATCACCTCCACACCCACCTTCCCCCTCACATGGCCTCACCTACACACCCACTCACCTTCCCCTCACCTGGCCTCCCATACACACCCACCGACCTTCCCCCTCACATGGCCTCCCCTATCACCTCCACACTCACCTTCCCCCTCACCTGGCCTAACGTAACACCTCCACACCCACCTTCCCCCTCACCTGGACTCACCTACACACTCACCCATCTTCCCCCTCACCTGGCCTCCCCTATCACCTCCATACTCACCTTCCCCCTCACCTGGCCTCCCCTACACACCCACCCACCAACCTTCCCCCTCACCTGGCCTCCCCTATCAACTCCACACTCACCTTCCCCCTCACCTGGCCTCCCCTACACACCCACCCACCTTCCCCCTCACCTGGCCTCCCCTATCACCTCCACACTCTCCTTCCCCCTCACCTGGCCTCACCTACACACCCACCCACCTTCCCCCTCACCTGGCCTCAGCTACACACCCACCCACCTTCCCGCTCACCTGGCCTCCCCTATCACCTCCACACTCACCTTCCCCCTCACCTGGCCTCCCCTACACACCCACCCACCTTCCCCCTCACCTGGCCTCCCCTATCACCTCCATACTCACCTTCCCCCTCACCTGGCCTCCCCTACACACCCACCCACCAACCTTCCCCCTCACCTGGCCTCCCCTATCACCTACACACCCAGCTTCCCCCTCACCTGGCCTCACCTATCACCTCCACACCCACCTTCCCCCTCACCTGGCCTCCCCTACACTCCCACCCACCTTTCCCCTCACCTGTCCTCACCTATCACCTCCACACCCACCTTCCCCCTCACCTGGCCTCAGCTACACACCCACCCACCTTCCCCCTCACCTGGCCTCACCTATCACCTCCACACCCACCTTCCCCCTCACCTGGCCTCAGCTACACACCCACCCACCTTCCCCCTCTACTGGCCTCACCTACACACCCACCCACCTTCCCGCTCACCTGGCCTCACCTACACACCCACCCACCTTCCCCCTCACCTGGCCTCACCTATCAGCTCCACACCCATCCACCTTCCCCCTCACCTGGCCTCCCCTACACACCCACCCACCTTCCTCCTCACCTGCCCTCCCCTATCACCTTCACACTCACCTTCCCCCTCACCTGGCCTCCCCTATCACCTCCACACTCACCTTCCCCCTCACCTGGCCTCCCCTACACACCCACCCACCTTCCCCCTCACCTGGCCTCCCCTATCACCTCCACACTCACCTTCCCCCTCACCTGGCCTCACCTACACACCCACTCACCTTCCCCCTCACCTGGCCTCCCCTACACACCCACCCACCTTCCCCCTCACCTGGCCTCCCCTATCACCTCCATACTCACCTTCCCCCTAACCTGGCCTCCCCTACACACCCACCCACCAACCTTCCCCCTCACCTGGCCTCCCCTATCACCTCCACACCCAGCTTCCCCCTCACGTGGCCTCACCTATCACCTCCACACCCACCTTCCCCCTCACCTGGCCTCCCCTACACTCCCACCCACCTTTCCCCTCACCTGTCCTCACCTATCACCTCCACACCCACCTTCCCCCTCACCTGGCCTCAGCTACACACCCACCCACCTTCCCCGTCACCTGGCCTCACCTATCACCTCCACACCCACCTTCCCCTCACCTGGCCTCAGCTACACACCCACCCACCTTCCCCCTCAACTGGCCTCACCTACACACCCACCCACCTTTCCGCTCACCTGGCCTCACCTACACACCCACCCACCTTCCCCCTCACCTGGCCTCACCTATCAGCTCCACACCCACCCACCTTCCCCCTCACCTGGCCTCCCCTACACACCCACCCACCTTCCCCCTCACCTGGCCTCCCCTATCACCTTCACACTCACCTTCCCCCTCTCCTGGCCTCCCCTATCACCTCCACACTCACCTTCCCCCTCACCTGGCCTCCCCTACACACCCACCCACCTTCCCCCTCACCTGGCCTCCCCTATCACCTCCACACTCACCTTCCCCCTCACCTGGCCTCAACTACACACCCACTCACCTTCCCCCTCACCTGGCCTCCCCTACACACCCACCCACTTTCCCCCTCACCTGGCCTCCCCTATACACCCACACACCTTCCCCCTCACCTGGCCTCCCCTATCACCTCCACACTCACCTTCCCCCTCACCTGGCCTCCCCTACACACCCACCCACTTTCCCCCTCACCTGGCCTCCCCTATACACCCACACACCTTCCCCCTCACCTGGCCTCCCCTATCACCTCCACACTCACCTTCCCCCTCACCTGGCCTCCCCTACACACCCACCCACTTTCCCCCTCACCTGGCCTCCGCTATACACCCACCCACCTTCCCCCTCACCTGCCCTCCCCTACACACCCACACACCTTCCCGCTCACCTGGCCTCACCTATCACCTCCACACCCACTTTCCACCTCACCTGGCCTGACCTATCACCTCCACACCCTCTTTCCCCCTGACCTGGCCTCACCTATCACCTCCACACCCACCTTCCCCCTCACCTGGCCTCCCCTATACACCCACACACCTTCCCCCTCACCTGGCCTCACCTACACACCCACTCACCTTCCCCCTCACCTGGCCTCCCCTACACACCCACCCACTTTCCCCCTCACCTGGCCTCCCCTATACACCCCCACATCTTCCCCCTCACCTGGCCTCACCTACACACCCACTCACCTTCCCCCTCACCTGGCCTCCCCTACACACCCACCCACTTTCCCCCTCACCTGGCCTCCGCTATACACCCACCCACCTTCCCCCTCACCTGCCCGCCCCTACACACCCACCCACCTTCCCGCTCACCTGGCCTCACCTATCACCTCCACACCCACTTTCCACCTCACCTGGCCTGACCTATCACCTCCACACCCACTTTCCCCCTGACCTGGCCTCACCTATCACCTCCACACCCACCTTCCCCCTCACCTGGCCTCCCCTATACACCCACACACCTTCCCCCTCACCTGGCCTCACCTACACACCCACTCACCTTCCCCCTCACCTGGCCTCCCCTACACACCCACCCACTTTCCCCCTCACCTGGCCTCCGCTATACACCCACCCACCTTCCCCCTCACCTGCCCTCCCCTACACACCCACCCACCTTCCCGCTCACCTGGCCTCACCTATCACCTCCACACCCACTTTCCACCTCACCTGGCCTGACCTATCACCTCCACACCCACTTTCCCCCTGACCTGGCCTCACCTATCACCTCCACACCCACCTTCCCCCTCACCTGGCCTCCCCTACACACCCACCCACCTTCCCCCTCACCTGGCCTCCCCTACACACCCACCCACCTTCCCCCTCACCTGGCCTCCCCTATCACCTCCACACCCACCTTCCCCCTCACCTGGCCTCCCCTATCACCCACCCACCTTCCCCCTCACCGGGCCTCACCTACACACCCACCCACCTTCCCCTCACCTGGCCTCCCCTACACACCCACCCACCTTCCCCCTCACCTGGCCTCACCTACACACCCACTCACCTTCCCCCTCACCTGGCCTTCCCTATCACCTCCACACTCACCTTCTACCTCACCTGCCCTCCCCTACACACTCACCCACCTTCCCCCTCACCTGGCCTCCCCTATCACCTCCACACTCACCTTCCCCCTCACCTGGCCTCCCCTACACACCCACCCACCTTCTCCCTCACCTGGCCTCACATATCACCTCCACACCCAGCTTCCCCCTCACCTGGCCTCACCTATCACCTCCACACCCACCTTCCCCCTCACCTGGACTCCCCTATCACCTCCACACCCAACTTCCCCCTCACCTGGCCTCACCTACACACCCACACACCTTCCCCCTCACCTGGCCTCACCTATCACCTCCACACTCACCTTCCCCCTCACCTGGCCTCACCTATCACCTACACACCCACCTTCCCCCTCACCTGGCCTCACCTATCACCGACACACCCAACTTCCCCCTCACCTGGCCTCACCTACACACCCACTCACCTTCCCCCGCACCTGGCCGCCCCTACACACCCACCCACCTTCCCCCTCACCTGGCCTCACCTATCACCTCCACACCCACCTTCCCCCTCACCTGGCCTCACCTACACACCCACTCACCTTCCCCTCACCTGGCCTCCCATACACACCCACCGACCTTCCCCCTCACCTGGCCTCCCCTATACACCCACCCACCTTCCCCCTCACCTGGCCTCCCCTATCACCTCCACACTCACCGTCCTCCTCACCTGGCCTCACCTACACACCCACTCACCTTCCCCCTCACCTGGCCTCCCCTACACACCCACCCACTTTCCCCCTCACCTGGCCTCCCCTATACACCCACCCACCTTCCCCCTCACCTGGCCTCCCCTATCACCTCCACACTCACCTTCCCCCTCACCTGGCCTCCCCTACACACCCACCCACCTTCCCCCTCACCTGGCCTCCCCTATCACCTCCACACTCACCTTCCCCCTCACCTGGCCTCACCTACACACCCACTCACCTTCCCACTCACCTGGCCTCCCCTACACACCCACCCACTTTCCCCCTCACCTGGCCTCCGCTATACACCCACCCACCTTCCCCCTCACCTGGCCTCCCCTACACACCCACCCACCTTCCCGCTCACCTGGCCTCACCTATCACCTCCACACCCAACTTCCCCCTCACCTGGCCTCAGCTACACACCCACCCACCTTCCCCCTCACCTGGCCTCACCTACACACCCACCCACCTTCCCCCTCACCTGGCCTCACCTATCACTTACACACCCACCTTCCCCCTCACCTGGCCTCCCCTATCACCTCCACACCCACCTTCCCCCTCACCTGGCCTCACCTATCACCTACACACCCACCTTACCCCTCACCTGGCCTCACCTACACACCCACTCACCTTCCCCCTCACCTGGCCGCCCCTACACACCCACCCACCTTCCCCCTCACCTGGCCTCACCTATCACCTCCACACCCACCTTCCCCCTGAACTGGCCTCACCTACACACCCACTCAACTTCCCCTCACCTGGCCTCCCATACACACCCACCGACCTTCCCCCTCACCTGGACTCCCCTATCACCTCCACACTCACCTTCCCCCTCACCTGGCCTCACCTATCACCTCCACACCCACCTTCCCCCTCACCTGGCCTTCCCTACACACCCACCCACCTTCCCCCTCACCTGTCCTCACCTATCACCTCCACACCCACCTTCCCCCTCACCTGGCCTCAGCTACACACCCACCCACCTTCCCCCTCACCTGGCCTCACCTATCACCTCCACACCCACCTTCCCCATCACCTGGCCTCAGCTACACACCCACCCACCTTCCCCCTCACCTGGCCTCACCTACACACCCACCCACCTTCCCCCACACCTGGCCTCACCTACACACCCACCCACCTTCCCCCTCACCTGGCCTCACCTATCTGCTCCACACCCACCCACCTTCCCCCTCACCTGGCCTCCGCTACACACCCACCCACCTTCCCCCTCACCTGGCCTCCCCTATCACCTCAACACTCACCTTCCCCCTCACCTGGGCTCCCCTATCACCTCCACACTCACCTTCTCCCTCACCTGGCCTCCCCTACACACCCACCCACTTTCCCCCTCACCTGGCCTCCCCTATACACCCACCCACCTTCCCCCTCACCTGGCCTCCCCTATCACCTCCAGAGCCACCTTCCCCCTCACCTGGCCTCCCCTACACACCCACCCACCTTCCCCCTCACCTGGCCTCCCCTATCACCTCCACACTCACCTTCCCCCTCACCTGGCCTCACCTACACACCCACTCACCTTCCCCCTCACCTGGCCTCCCCTACACACCCACCCTCTTTCCCCCTCACCTGGCCTCCCCTATACACCCACCCACCTTCCCCCTCACCTGGCCTCCCCTACACACCCACCCTCCTTCCCGCTCACCTGGCTTCACCTATCACCTCCACACCCACCTTCCCCCTCACCTGGCCTCACCTATCACCTCCACACCCACCTTCCCCCTCACCTGGCCTCACCTATCACCTCCACACCCACCTTCCCCCTCACCTGGCCTCCCCTATCACCTCCACACCCACCCACCTTCCCCCTCACCTGGCCTCACCTATCACCTCCACACCCACCTTCCCCCTCAACTGGCCTCAGCTACACACCCACCCACGTTCCCCCTCACCTGGCCTCACCTATCACCTCCACAACCCCCTCACCTGGCATCACCTATCACCTCCACACCCACCTTCCCCCTCACCTGGCCTCACCTATCACCTCCACACCCACCTTCCCCCTCACCTGGCCTCCCCTATCACCTCCACACCCACCCACCTTCCCCCTCACCTGGCCTCACCTATCACCTCCACACCCACCTTCCCCCTCACCTGGCCTCAGCTACACACCCACCCACCTTCCCCCACACCTGGCCTCACCTATCACCTCCACACCCACCTTCCCCATCACCTGGCCTCAGCTACACACCCACCCACCTTCCCCCTCACCTGGCCTCACCTACACACCCACCCACCTTCCCCCTCACCTGGCCTCACCTACACACCCACCCACCTTCCCCCTCACCTGGCCTCCCCTATCACCTCCACACTCACCTTCCCCCTCACCTGGCCTCCCCTACACACCCACCCACCTTCCCCCTCACCTGGCCTCCCCTATCACCTCCATACTCACCTTCCCCCTCACCTGGCCTCCCCTACACACCCACCCACCAACCTTCCCCCTCACCTGGCCTCCCCTACACTCCCACCCACCTTTCCCCTCACCTGTCCTCACCTATCACCTCCACACCCACCTTCCCCCTCACCTGGCCTCAGCTACACACCCACCCACCTTCCCCCTCACCTGGCCTCACCTATCACCTCCACACCCACCTTCCCCCTCACCTGGCCTCAGCTACACACCCACCCACCTTCCCCCTCACCTGGCCTCACCTATCACCTCCACACCCACCTTCCCCATCACCTGGCCTCAGCTACACACCCACCCACCTTCCCCCTCACCTGGCCTCACCTATCACCTCCACACCCACCTTCCCCCTCACCTGGCCTCAGCTACACACCCACCCACCTTCCCCCTCACCTGGCCTCACCTATCACCTCCACACCCACCTTCCCCCTGAACTGGCCTCACCTACACACCCACTCAACTTCCCCTCACCTGGCCTCCCATACACACCCACCGACCTTCCCCCTCACCTGGACTCCCCTATCACCTCCACACTCACCTTCCCCCTCACCTGGCCTCACCTATCACCTCCACACCCACCTTCCCCCTCACCTGGCCTTCCCTACACACCCACCCACCTTCCCCCTCACCTGTCCTCACCTATCACCTCCACACCCACCTTCCCCCTCACCTGGCCTCAGCTACACACCCACCCACCTTCCCCCTCACCTGGCCTCACCTATCACCTCCACACCCACCTTCCCCATCACCTGGCCTCAGCTACACACCCACCCACCTTCCCCCTCACCTGGCCTCAGCTACACACCCACCCACCTTCCCCCTCACCTGGCCTCACCTATCACCTCCACACCCACCTTCCCCATCACCTGGCCTCAGCTACACACCCACCCACCTTCCCCCTCACCTGGCCTCACCTATCACCTCCACACCCACCTTCCCCCTCACCTGGCCTCAGCTACACACCCACCCACCTTCCCCCTCACCTGGCCTCACCTATCACCTCCACACCCACCTTCCCCCTGAACTGGCCTCACCTACACACCCACTCAACTTCCCCTCACCTGGCCTCCCATACACACCCACCGACCTTCCCCCTCACCTGGACTCCCCTATCACCTCCACACTCACCTTCCCCCTCACCTGGCCTCACCTATCACCTCCACACCCACCTTCCCCCTCACCTGGCCTTCCCTACACACCCACCCACCTTCCCCCTCACCTGTCCTCACCTATCACCTCCACACCCACCTTCCCCCTCACCTGGCTTCACCTATCACCTCCACACCCACCTTCCCCCTCACCTGGCCTCACCTATCACCTCCACACCCACCTTCCCCCTCACCTGGCCTCACCTATCACCTCCACACCCACCTTCCCCCTCACCTGGCCTCCCCTATCACCTCCACACCCACCCACCTTCCCCCTCACCTGGCCTCACCTATCACCTCCACACCCACCCTTCCCCCTCACCTGGCCTCAGCTACACACCCACCCACGTTCCCCCTCACCTGGCCTCACCTATCACCTCCACAACCCCCTCACCTGGCATCACCTATCACCTCCACACCCACCTTCCCCCTCACCTGGCCTCACCTATCACCTCCACACCCACCTTCCCCTCACCTGGCCTCCCCTATCACCTCCACACCCACCCACCTTCCCCCTCACCTGGCCTCACCTATCACCTCCACACCCACCTTCCCCCTCACCTGGCCTCAGCTACACACCCACCCACCTTCCCCCACACCTGGCCTCACCTATCACCTCCACACCCACCTTCCCCATCACCTGGCCTCAGCTACACACCCACCCACCTTCCCCCTCACCTGGCCTCACCTACACACCCACCCACCTTCCCCCTCACCTGGCCTCACCTACACACCCACCCACCTTCCCCCTCACCTGGCCTCCCCTATCACCTCCACACTCACCTTCCCCCTCACCTGGCCTCCCCTACACACCCACCCACCTTCCCCCTCACCTGGCCTCCCCTATCACCTCCATACTCACCTTCCCCCTCACCTGGCCTCCCCTACACACCCACCCACCAACCTTCCCCCTCACCTGGCCTCCCCTATCACCTCCACACCCAGCTTCCCCCTCACCTGGCCTCACCTATCACCTCCACACCCACCTTCCCCCTCACCTGGCCTCCCCTACACTCCCACCCACCTTTCCCCTCACCTGTCCTCACCTATCACCTCCACACCCACCTTCCCCCTCACCTGGCCTCAGCTACACACCCACCCACCTTCCCCCTCACCTGGCCTCACCTATCACCTCCACACCCACCTTCCCCCTCACCTGGCCTCAGCTACACACCCACCCACCTTCCCCCTCACCTGGCCTCCCCTACACACCCACCCACCTTCCCCCTCACCTGGCCTCCCCTATCACCTCCACACCCACCTTCCCCCTCACCTGGCCTCCCCTATCACCCACCCACCTTCCCCCTCACCGGGCCTCACCTACACACCCACCCACCTTCCCCTCACCTGGCCTCCCCTACACACCCACCCACCTTCCCCCTCACCTGGCCTCACCTACACACCCACTCACCTTCCCCCTCACCTGGCCTTCCCTATCACCTCCACACTCACCTTCTACCTCACCTGGCCTCCCCTACACACTCACCCACCTTCCCCCTCACCTGGCCTCCCCTATCACCTCCACACTCACCTTCCCCCTCACCTGGCCTCCCCTACACACCCACCCACCTTCTCCCTCACCTGGCCTCACATATCACCTCCACACCCAGCTTCCCCCTCACCTGGCCTCACCTATCACCTCCACACCCACCTTCCCCCTCACCTGGACTCCCCTATCACCTCCACACCCAACTTCCCCCTCACCTGGCCTCACCTACACACCCACACACCTTCCCCCTCACCTGGCCTCACCTATCACCTCCACACTCACCTTCCCCCTCACCTGGCCTCACCTATCACCTACACACCCACCTTCCCCCTCACCTGGCCTCACCTATCACCGACACACCCAACTTCCCCCTCACCTGGCCTCACCTACACACCCACTCACCTTCCCCCGCACCTGGCCGCCCCTACACACCCACCCACCTTCCCCCTCACCTGGCCTCACCTATCACCTCCACACCCACCTTCCCCCTCACCTGGCCTCACCTACACACCCACTCACCTTCCCCTCACCTGGCCTCCCATACACACCCACCGACCTTCCCCCTCACCTGGCCTCCCCTATACACCCACCCACCTTCCCCCTCACCTGGCCTCCCCTATCACCTCCACACTCACCGTCCTCCTCACCTGGCCTCACCTACACACCCACTCACCTTCCCCCTCACCTGGCCTCCCCTACACACCCACCCACTTTCCCCCTCACCTGGCCTCCCCTATACACCCACCCACCTTCCCCCTCACCTGGCCTCCCCTATCACCTCCACACTCACCTTCCCCCTCACCTGGCCTCCCCTACACACCCACCCACCTTCCCCCTCACCTGGCCTCCCCTATCACCTCCACACTCACCTTCCCCCTCACCTGGCCTCACCTACACACCCACTCACCTTCCCACTCACCTGGCCTCCCCTACACACCCACCCACTTTCCCCCTCACCTGGCCTCCGCTATACACCCACCCACCTTCCCCCTCACCTGGCCTCCCCTACACACCCACCCACCTTCCCGCTCACCTGGCCTCACCTATCACCTCCACACCCAACTTCCCCCTCACCTGGCCTCAGCTACACACCCACCCACTTTCCCCCTCACCTGGCCTCCCCTATACACCCACACACCTTCCCCCTCACCTGGCCTCCCCTATCACCTCCACACTCACCTTCCCCCTCACCTGGCCTCCCCTACACACCCACCCACTTTCCCCCTCACCTGGCCTCCGCTATACACCCACCCACCTTCCCCCTCACCTGCCCTCCCCTACACACCCACACACCTTCCCGCTCACCTGGCCTCACCTATCACCTCCACACCCACTTTCCACCTCACCTGGCCTGACCTATCACCTCCACACCCTCTTTCCCCCTGACCTGGCCTCACCTATCACCTCCACACCCACCTTCCCCCTCACCTGGCCTCCCCTATACACCCACACACCTTCCCCCTCACCTGGCCTCACCTACACACCCACTCACCTTCCCCCTCACCTGGCCTCCCCTACACACCCACCCACTTTCCCCCTCACCTGGCCTCCCCTATACACCCCCACATCTTCCCCCTCACCTGGCCTCACCTACACACCCACTCACCTTCCCCCTCACCTGGCCTCCCCTACACACCCACCCACTTTCCCCCTCACCTGGCCTCCGCTATACACCCACCCACCTTCCCCCTCACCTGCCCGCCCCTACACACCCACCCACCTTCCCGCTCACCTGGCCTCACCTATCACCTCCACACCCACTTTCCACCTCACCTGGCCTGACCTATCACCTCCACACCCACTTTCCCCCTGACCTGGCCTCACCTATCACCTCCACACCCACCTTCCCCCTCACCTGGCCTCCCCTATACACCCACACACCTTCCCCCTCACCTGGCCTCACCTACACACCCACTCACCTTCCCCCTCACCTGGCCTCCCCTACACACCCACCCACTTTCCCCCTCACCTGGCCTCCGCTATACACCCACCCACCTTCCCCCTCACCTGCCCTCCCCTACACACCCACCCACCTTCCCGCTCACCTGGCCTCACCTATCACCTCCACACCCACTTTCCACCTCACCTGGCCTGACCTATCACCTCCACACCCACTTTCCCCCTGACCTGGCCTCACCTATCACCTCCACACCCACCTTCCCCCTCACCTGGCCTCCCCTACACACCCACCCACCTTCCCCCTCACCTGGCCTCCCCTACACACCCACCCACCTTCCCCCTCACCTGGCCTCCCCTATCACCTCCACACCCACCTTCCCCCTCACCTGGCCTCCCCTATCACCCACCCACCTTCCCCCTCACCGGGCCTCACCTACACACCCACCCACCTTCCCCTCACCTGGCCTCCCCTACACACCCACCCACCTTCCCCCTCACCTGGCCTCACCTACACACCCACTCACCTTCCCCCTCACCTGGCCTTCCCTATCACCTCCACACTCACCTTCTACCTCACCTGGCCTCCCCTACACACTCACCCACCTTCCCCCTCACCTGGCCTCCCCTATCACCTCCACACTCACCTTCCCCCTCACCTGGCCTCCCCTACACACCCACCCACCTTCTCCCTCACCTGGCCTCACATATCACCTCCACACCCAGCTTCCCCCTCACCTGGCCTCACCTATCACCTCCACACCCACCTTCCCCCTCACCTGGACTCCCCTATCACCTCCACACCCAACTTCCCCCTCACCTGGCCTCACCTACACACCCACACACCTTCCCCCTCACCTGGCCTCACCTATCACCTCCACACTCACCTTCCCCCTCACCTGGCCTCACCTATCACCTACACACCCACCTTCCCCCTCACCTGGCCTCACCTATCACCGACACACCCAACTTCCCCCTCACCTGGCCTCACCTACACACCCACTCACCTTCCCCCGCACCTGGCCGCCCCTACACACCCACCCACCTTCCCCCTCACCTGGCCTCACCTATCACCTCCACACCCACCTTCCCCCTCACCTGGCCTCACCTACACACCCACTCACCTTCCCCTCACCTGGCCTCCCATACACACCCACCGACCTTCCCCACCTCACCTGGCCTCCCCTATACACCCACCCACCTTCCCCCTCACCTGGCCTCCCCTATCACCTCCACACTCACCGTCCTCCTCACCTGGCCTCACCTACACACCCACTCACCTTCCCCCTCACCTGGCCTCCCCTACACACCCACCCACTTTCCCCCTCACCTGGCCTCCCCTATACACCCACCCACCTTCCCCCTCACCTGGCCTCCCCTATCACCTCCACACTCACCTTCCCCCTCACCTGGCCTCCCCTACACACCCACCCACCTTCCCCCTCACCTGGCCTCCCCTATCACCTCCACACTCACCTTCCCCCTCACCTGGCCTCACCTACACACCCACTCACCTTCCCACTCACCTGGCCTCCCCTACACACCCACCCACTTTCCCCCTCACCTGGCCTCCGCTATACACCCACCCACCTTCCCCCTCACCTGGCCTCCCCTACACACCCACCCACCTTCCCGCTCACCTGGCCTCACCTATCACCTCCACACCCAACTTCCCCCTCACCTGGCCTCAGCTACACACCCACCCACCTTCCCCCTCACCTGGCCTCACCTACACACCCACCCACCTTCCCCCTCACCTGGCCTCACCTATCACTTACACACCCACCTTCCCCCTCACCTGGCCTCCCCTATCACCTCCACACCCACCTTCCCCCTCACCTGGCCTCACCTATCACCTACACACCCACCTTACCCCTCACCTGGCCTCACCTACACACCCACTCACCTTCCCCCTCACCTGGCCGCCCCTACACACCCACCCACCTTCCCCCTCACCTGGCCTCACCTATCACCTCCACACCCACCTTCCCCCTGAACTGGCCTCACCTACACACCCACTCAACTTCCCCTCACCTGGCCTCCCATACACACCCACCGACCTTCCCCCTCACCTGGACTCCCCTATCACCTCCACACTCACCTTCCCCCTCACCTGGCCTCACCTATCACCTCCACACCCACCTTCCCCCTCACCTGGCCTTCCCTACACACCCACCCACCTTCCCCCTCACCTGTCCTCACCTATCACCTCCACACCCACCTTCCCCCTCACCTGGCCTCAGCTACACACCCACCCACCTTCCCCCTCACCTGGCCTCACCTATCACCTCCACACCCACCTTCCCCATCACCTGGCCTCAGCTACACACCCACCCACCTTCCCCCTCACCTGGCCTCACCTACACACCCACCCACCTTCCCCCACACCTGGCCTCACCTACACACCCACCCACCTTCCCCCTCACCTGGCCTCACCTATCTGCTCCACACCCACCCACCTTCCCCCTCACCTGGCCTCCGCTACACACCCACCCACCTTCCCCCTCACCTGGCCTCCCCTATCACCTCAACACTCACCTTCCCCCTCACCTGGGCTCCCCTATCACCTCCACACTCACCTTCTCCCTCACCTGGCCTCCCCTACACACCCACCCACTTTCCCCCTCACCTGGCCTCCCCTATACACCCACCCACCTTCCCCCTCACCTGGCCTCCCCTATCACCTCCAGAGCCACCTTCCCCCTCACCTGGCCTCCCCTACACACCCACCCACCTTCCCCCTCACCTGGCCTCCCCTATCACCTCCACACTCACCTTCCCCCTCACCTGGCCTCACCTACACACCCACTCACCTTCCCCCTCACCTGGCCTCCCCTACACACCCACCCTCTTTCCCCCTCACCTGGCCTCCCCTATACACCCACCCACCTTCCCCCTCACCTGGCCTCCCCTACACACCCACCCTCCTTCCCGCTCACCTGGCTTCACCTATCACCTCCACACCCACCTTCCCCCTCACCTGGCCTCACCTATCACCTCCACACCCACCTTCCCCCTCACCTGGCCTCACCTATCACCTCCACACCCACCTTCCCCCTCACCTGGCCTCCCCTATCACCTCCACACCCACCCACCTTCCCCCTCACCTGGCCTCACCTATCACCTCCACACCCACCTTCCCCCTCAACTGGCCTCAGCTACACACCCACCCACGTTCCCCCTCACCTGGCCTCACCTATCACCTCCACAACCCCCTCACCTGGCATCACCTATCACCTCCACACCCACCTTCCCCCTCACCTGGCCTCACCTATCACCTCCACACCCACCTTCCCCCTCACCTGGCCTCCCCTATCACCTCCACACCCACCCACCTTCCCCCTCACCTGGCCTCACCTATCACCTCCACACCCACCTTCCCCCTCACCTGGCCTCAGCTACACACCCACCCACCTTCCCCCACACCTGGCCTCACCTATCACCTCCACACCCACCTTCCCCATCACCTGGCCTCAGCTACACACCCACCCACCTTCCCCCTCACCTGGCCTCACCTACACACCCACCCACCTTCCCCCTCACCTGGCCTCACCTACACACCCACCCACCTTCCCCCTCACCTGGCCTCCCCTATCACCTCCACACTCACCTTCCCCCTCACCTGGCCTCCCCTACACACCCACCCACCTTCCCCCTCACCTGGCCTCCCCTATCACCTCCATACTCACCTTCCCCCTCACCTGGCCTCCCCTACACACCCACCCACCAACCTTCCCCCTCACCTGGCCTCCCCTATCACCTCCACACCCAGCTTCCCCCTCACCTGGCCTCACCTATCACCTCCACACCCACCTTCCCCCTCACCTGGCCTCCCCTACACTCCCACCCACCTTTCCCCTCACCTGTCCTCACCTATCACCTCCACACCCACCTTCCCCCTCACCTGGCCTCAGCTACACACCCACCCACCTTCCCCCTCACCTGGCCTCACCTATCACCTCCACACCCACCTTCCCCCTCACCTGGCCTCAGCTACACACCCACCCACCTTCCCCCTCACCTGGCCTCACCTATCACCTCCACACCCACCTTCCCCATCACCTGGCCTCAGCTACACACCCACCCACCTTCCCCCTCACCTGGCCTCACCTATCACCTCCACACCCACCTTCCCCCTCACCTGGCCTCAGCTACACACCCACCCACCTTCCCCCTCACCTGGCCTCACCTATCACCTCCACACCCACCTTCCCCCTGAACTGGCCTCACCTACACACCCACTCAACTTCCCCTCACCTGGCCTCCCATACACACCCACCGACCTTCCCCCTCACCTGGACTCCCCTATCACCTCCACACTCACCTTCCCCCTCACCTGGCCTCACCTATCACCTCCACACCCACCTTCCCCCTCACCTGGCCTTCCCTACACACCCACCCACCTTCCCCCTCACCTGTCCTCACCTATCACCTCCACACCCACCTTCCCCCTCACCTGGCCTCAGCTACACACCCACCCACCTTCCCCCTCACCTGGCCTCACCTATCACCTCCACACCCACCTTCCCCATCACCTGGCCTCAGCTACACACCCACCCACCTTCCCCCTCACCTGGCCTCACCTACACACCCACCCACCTTCCCCCACACCTGGCCTCACCTACACACCCACCCACCTTCCCCCTCACCTGGCCTCACCTATCTGCTCCACACCCACCCACCTTCCCCCTCACCTGGCCTCCGCTACACACCCACCCACCTTCCCCCTCACCTGGCCTCCCCTATCACCTCAACACTCACCTTCCCCCTCACCTGGGCTCCCCTATCACCTCCACACTCACCTTCTCCCTCACCTGGCCTCCCCTACACACCCACCCACTTTCCCCCTCACCTGGCCTCCCCTATACACCCACCCACCTTCCCCCTCACCTGGCCTCCCCTATCACCTCCACAGCCACCTTCCCCCTCACCTGGCCTCCCCTACACACCCACCCACCTTCCCCCTCACCTGGCCTCCCCTATCACCTCCACACTCACCTTCCCCCTCACCTGGCCTCACCTACACACCCACTCACCTTCCCCCTCACCTGGCCTCCCCTACACACCCACCCTCTTTCCCCCTCACCTGGCCTCCCCTATACACCCACCCACCTTCCCCCTCACCTGGCCTCCCCTACACACCCACCCTCCTTCCCGCTCACCTGGCTTCACCTATCACCTCCACACCCACCTTCCCCCTCACCTGGCCTCACCTATCACCTCCACACCCACCTTCCCCCTCACCTGGCCTCACCTATCACCTCCACACCCACCTTCCCCCTCACCTGGCCTCCCCTATCACCTCCACACCCACCCACCTTCCCCCTCACCTGGCCTCACCTATCACCTCCACACCCACCTTCCCCCTCACCTGGCCTCAGCTACACACCCACCCACGTTCCCCCTCACCTGGCCTCACCTATCACCTCCACAACCCCCTCACCTGGCATCACCTATCACCTCCACACCCACCTTCCCCCTCACCTGGCCTCACCTATCACCTCCACACCCACCTTCCCCCTCACCTGGCCTCCCCTATCACCTCCACACCCACCCACCTTCCCCCTCACCTGGCCTCACCTATCACCTCCACACCCACCTTCCCCCTCACCTGGCCTCAGCTACACACCCACCCACCTTCCCCCACACCTGGCCTCACCTATCACCTCCACACCCACCTTCCCCATCACCTGGCCTCAGCTACACACCCACCCACCTTCCCCCTCACCTGGCCTCACCTACACACCCACCCACCTTCCCCCTCACCTGGCCTCACCTACACACCCACCCACCTTCCCCCTCACCTGGCCTCCCCTATCACCTCCACACTCACCTTCCCCCTCACCTGGCCTCCCCTACACACCCACCCACCTTCCCCCTCACCTGGCCTCCCCTATCACCTCCATACTCACCTTCCCCCTCACCTGGCCTCCCCTACACACCCACCCACCAACCTTCCCCCTCACCTGGCCTCCCCTATCACCTCCACACCCAGCTTCCCCCTCACCTGGCCTCACCTATCACCTCCACACCCACCTTCCCCCTCACCTGGCCTCCCCTACACTCCCACCCACCTTTCCCCTCACCTGTCCTCACCTATCACCTCCACACCCACCTTCCCCCTCACCTGGCCTCAGCTACACACCCACCCACCTTCCCCCTCACCTGGCCTCACCTATCACCTCCACACCCACCTTCCCCCTCACCTGGCCTCAGCTACACACCCACCCACCTTCCCCCTCACCTGGCCTCCCCTACACACCCACCCACCTTCCCCCTCACCTGGCCTCCCCTATCACCTCCACACCCACCTTCCCCCTCACCTGGCCTCCCCTATCACCCACCCACCTTCCCCCTCACCGGGCCTCACCTACACACCCACCCACCTTCCCCTCACCTGGCCTCCCCTACACACCCACCCACCTTCCCCCTCACCTGGCCTCACCTACACACCCACTCACCTTCCCCCTCACCTGGCCTTCCCTATCACCTCCACACTCACCTTCTACCTCACCTGGCCTCCCCTACACACTCACCCACCTTCCCCCTCACCTGGCCTCCCCTATCACCTCCACACTCACCTTCCCCCTCACCTGGCCTCCCCTACACACCCACCCACCTTCTCCCTCACCTGGCCTCACATATCACCTCCACACCCAGCTTCCCCCTCACCTGGCCTCACCTATCACCTCCACACCCACCTTCCCCCTCACCTGGACTCCCCTATCACCTCCACACCCAACTTCCCCCTCACCTGGCCTCACCTACACACCCACACACCTTCCCCCTCACCTGGCCTCACCTATCACCTCCACACTCACCTTCCCCCTCACCTGGCCTCACCTATCACCTACACACCCACCTTCCCCCTCACCTGGCCTCACCTATCACCGACACACCCAACTTCCCCCTCACCTGGCCTCACCTACACACCCACTCACCTTCCCCTGCACCTGGCCGCCCCTACACACCCACCCACCTTCCCCCTCACCTGGCCTCACCTATCACCTCCACACCCACCTTCCCCCTCACCTGGCCTCACCTACACACCCACTCACCTTCCCCTCACCTGGCCTCCCATACACACCCACCGACCTTCCCCCTCACCTGGCCTCCCCTATACACCCACCCACCTTCCCCCTCACCTGGCCTCCCCTATCACCTCCACACTCACCGTCCTCCTCACCTGGCCTCACCTACACACCCACTCACCTTCCCCCTCACCTGGCCTCCCCTACACACCCACCCACTTTCCCCCTCACCTGGCCTCCCCTATACACCCACCCACCTTCCCCCTCACCTGGCCTCCCCTATCACCTCCACACTCACCTTCCCCCTCACCTGGCCTCCCCTACACACCCACCCACCTTCCCCCTCACCTGGCCTCCCCTATCACCTCCACACTCACCTTCCCCCTCACCTGGCCTCACCTACACACCCACTCACCTTCCCACTCACCTGGCCTCCCCTACACACCCACCCACTTTCCCCCTCACCTGGCCTCCGCTATACACCCACCCACCTTCCCCCTCACCTGGCCTCCCCTACACACCCACCCACCTTCCCGCTCACCTGGCCTCACCTATCACCTCCACACCCAACTTCCCCCTCACCTGGCCTCAGCTACACACCCACCCACCTTCCCCCTCACCTGGCCTCACCTACACACCCACCCACCTTCCCCCTCACCTGGCCTCACCTATCACTTACACACCCACCTTCCCCCTCACCTGGCCTCCCCTATCACCTCCACACCCACCTTCCCCCTCACCTGGCCTCACCTATCACCTACACACCCACCTTACCCCTCACCTGGCCTCACCTACACACCCACTCACCTTCCCCCTCACCTGGCCGCCCCTACACACCCACCCACCTTCCCCCTCACCTGGCCTCACCTATCACCTCCACACCCACCTTCCCCCTGAACTGGCCTCACCTACACACCCACTCAACTTCCCCTCACCTGGCCTCCCATACACACCCACCGACCTTCCCCCTCACCTGGACTCCCCTATCACCTCCACACTCACCTTCCCCCTCACCTGGCCTCACCTATCACCTCCACACCCACCTTCCCCCTCACCTGGCCTTCCCTACACACCCACCCACCTTCCCCCTCACCTGTCCTCACCTATCACCTCCACACCCACCTTCCCCCTCACCTGGCCTCAGCTACACACCCACCCACCTTCCCCCTCACCTGGCCTCACCTATCACCTCCACACCCACCTTCCCCATCACCTGGCCTCAGCTACACACCCACCCACCTTCCCCCTCACCTGGCCTCACCTACACACCCACCCACCTTCCCCCACACCTGGCCTCACCTACACACCCACCCACCTTCCCCCTCACCTGGCCTCACCTATCTGCTCCACACCCACCCACCTTCCCCCTCACCTGGCCTCCGCTACACACCCACCCACCTTCCCCCTCACCTGGCCTCCCCTATCACCTCAACACTCACCTTCCCCCTCACCTGGGCTCCCCTATCACCTCCACACTCACCTTCTCCCTCACCTGGCCTCCCCTACACACCCACCCACTTTCCCCCTCACCTGGCCTCCCCTATACACCCACCCACCTTCCCCCTCACCTGGCCTCCCCTATCACCTCCAGAGCCACCTTCCCCCTCACCTGGCCTCCCCTACACACCCACCCACCTTCCCCCTCACCTGGCCTCCCCTATCACCTCCACACTCACCTTCCCCCTCACCTGGCCTCACCTACACACCCACTCACCTTCCCCCTCACCTGGCCTCCCCTACACACCCACCCTCTTTCCCCCTCACCTGGCCTCCCCTATACACCCACCCACCTTCCCCCTCACCTGGCCTCCCCTACACACCCACCCTCCTTCCCGCTCACCTGGCTTCACCTATCACC